>NC_056741.1:1621585644-1621808144 GCF_019279795.1 Protopterus annectens | reverse complement strand
GCAGGACGTTTTATCTACCATATCATCACAGGTAGAGACATACTAGATCCCCTTAGAATTACACCAGCTACTTAGTTAATTGCTAAGGCCAGTTGACTTATCTAGGGATTATTCCTGGTGATGACTGTCTTTTTTGCCTCTAGCACATGCATAGTGAGTTCCATCATGTCTCCCAGCATGCCTCTCTGCATCACGCCATTCACTCACACATGGCCATCACTAGGCTGTAGTCATATTTGTCTGATTTAAAAACCCTGTATGGCCCTTGTAACATCACTGATACTGGCACTCAGACCACTTACAGTCACCCTATTCTTGTTATGTCTGGTGACTCTGGAGTCAGTATGCTTAGCCATAGAGTCAGATATGATTAAAACATTGCCATGTGTGAAAGCAGACTCCATGGGCCGTGTGGGCATTCTGGTGACTATTTGGTAAGCAATCTGCATTATGTGTGAGTGGATAAGGAGTAGATATTGTGATATACTATCAGAGGGCTTGGCAATTTTTTCTTTACAGCCTCAACATAAGTTAGTGGTGCATTGTGACAGATGTAGTGTTGTGCAAATATTATGATTATTGATACTGGGTTGATGCAAGTGATAGATATAAATATTTTATGAAATATGGAAACCAGTCACAGGTTGTAACATTAATTAGTAGAAGCAGTGAACAGCCAGTAAGCATAATGCATTTTCTACACTGCCTAAGAACACCTAATGTGGCCACAGATGGGGAGAGATCAGACTGCTGGTCCATATTATCAGAGGGTAGAGGCTAGGGCTTGTTATGGCACTCAGGGGATGGTATAAGTCTATTATAGCAGACGCTGAAGATTTATGGATGAAGTAGTAAGTCTGATACTCTAAGGTTATTTTAGATGGCTAATTTATCAGTGCTTACTGAAAAGACAGAATTAGGTCCGCCAAGAATGTTGAATAGTGGTGATTCAAATCTTAACTACTACCTGGCAACTAAGGCTGGTCTCACTTCAACTGCGGACAGCTGGGAATCAATGACACTTTGCTCCTTCTGTTAAAAGAAGCAAAATAGAAGTATGAATTCCAGGCTGGTTTCTGCAAAACAGCTCATAGGCTTACCTGCAATAATCAGTACTGCATTGAATGTTCCCGTGGTCAGTACAACTCTTACAGATTTCTCTTGGTAGATGCCCTGAATGGCATTCACAGTAGATTGGCACAACAGAAAGCCAAGAGTCACAATGGTCCAAAATTAAAATGAAATATACTGCCATCAAAGTGGCAACTAGACCAGTCAGAGAAATTTCATATACATTACCTAACCAAAGACAATCACAAAACCAATGTCCCTCTGCTCCATGTCTCAAAAAGAGCAAAGCAGTAGCACTGAATGGCTTCTAAGAAGCAGTTCTTATGTAAACAGTCAGTCTCTTGGAAGGCTAGGAATAGGGTTGCCAGCCCTCTGTTTTTTTTCCAGACTATCCGGAAATCAAACTGATTCTCCGGTAGTCTGGAAAACACTGTACAAACTCCGGTATTCTGTTTCAAAAAGGAAACAGACTATCGGAGTTTGTAAATTGGCTGATGTACTATGCTTTTTTTACAGAAAAGCATAAGTCAGCTGAAAGCAGGCAACAGGAATGAAGAATGAAGGCGTTTCCCGCCGAGTGATGTCATCGCGACATCACAAAATGGGCGGAATGTGGGCGGGAGAGGGGTGGGGTAGGCGGGGGTTACTGGTGACGTGAGGGTGTGGCTTTACTCTGGTTTTAGCCATGAAGGAAGGTGGCAACCTTAGCTAGGAAAAATCACTAGGAATCCAGGAAAAAGGCTAAAAGAATAAAAAATGTCAGAAAAGAAAGAAAGAATAAAAAGTAGCTGGTTGATGTGGAGAGGCCAGGATTTGGGGGTTGGGGGGCTGGGGGTAACAAGGCATGTATTCAGGGTAAATGAGCAGCAGGGCACACATGGAACCCTTTGCCTAGTGTGTCATTTCATGTATGTTTGGCCCTAATTATAATGTGGGCATGAAATGTTTCCAGCCTTTCAGCATTAATATCTCATGCATTAGTTGGCTCTGCTTAAATTTGCCTGACTAAACTTTTAGTTATGTACTTACTATAACGATAGATGTATGGGATCCATCTTGCCTACATTCTTGACAGATGGGCTAGGAGCTGAGAATCGGCTCTGACTCGGCCTATACTAAAGCACAAAGTCTCATATTGGCTGGGCCAACCCCCTATCCCAGGATGAACCACGCCCAAACCCCCAGATCTTGTTTGCCCCACAAAGAACTCATCCACAAGCACCAAACCAACCAGAAAATCAAAGGCAGGAGAGGACAAATAATACTTCCTGGAAACCTCAACAACAGAGTTTCCTCCAGATCCAGTAGGTAGGGGGAAGGAGGGCGGGTATGTAAGAATGTAGGCGAGATGGATCCCATACATCTATCGTTATGGTAAGTACATAACTAAAAGATGTAGTGAGATCCTATCTCGCCTACATTCTTGACAGATGGGACAGCGTCCCAAGCACCTTTATCTTGGGAGGCTCACTGGAAGACACTCCTGAGCACTGTGGAACCAAAGGACGCCCGATCCCTGGACACCACATCTAATTTGTAATGAGAAATAAAGGTATGTGGAGAAGCCCAAGTGGCTGCCGCACATATTTCATCCACAAACAGTCTGGAGTGGAAGGCCACTGAAGTTGCCATGGCCCTAGTAGAATGAGCTCTAACTGGAAATGGATGGTCCCTCCCCATTGATGTATAAATAAATGAAATAGAATCCCTGATCCATCTGGCAATAGTGGACTTAGTTACTGGTTTGCCATTTCTGTGTCTGCAAAGGCCATAAACAACTGGTCTGACTTCCTGTGCTGTTGTGTCCTGTCTAGGTAAAACCTCAGTTGTCTATGCACATCCAACTGATGAAGTCTGTATTCTACTTCACCGGAAAAATTTGGAAAGAAAACTGGTAGCTCTATAGACTGTTGCAGACAAAGAGCAGAAGAAACCTTAGGAAGGAATGACAGGTTCAACCGTAGAGAGACTCTATCCCTATGAAAGATCAGATAAGGAGCTTTGACAGAGAGGGCTTGAATCTCTGAAACCCTTCTGGCTGATGTAATAGCTACCAAGAAGGTGGTCTTCCAGGATAAAAACTTTATGTCACAAGTGGCCTCCGGCTTGAAGGGAGGAGATGTCAAGGCTCCTAGAACCACATTGATATCCCATGGCAATACAGGTTGTGACACCGGGGGGCAAAGTAACCAAGCTCCCTTGAAGAAGGCCTTGCACAATTTATGACTCATGAGCGAGGGCTCAAAGGCAACATGGTAGTTAGAAATAGCTGCCAATTGTACTTTAAGTGTGGAGACAGAGGAACCCTGTTGAAAAAGTGTTGCCAAAAAATCTAGTATTGCCGAAACCGGGGCTGCCAGAAGGTCAAGGTTGTGCCGCTGGGCCCAAACGGCAAACTTCTTCCATTTATTGGAATATAACTCCTTAGTGGAGGCCTTGTGGGAAGAGGACAGGATCCTGACCACCTGCGGCGAGAGGATATGCTGTCTGACTAAGATCGGAAGTGGAGCAGCCAAGCCGCTAGCTTGAGAGTCTGCAGAGAAGGATGGGGGTGAACTGACTGCAGGGTCAGGAGGTCTGGAATTGGATCCAGAATCCAAGGACCCTCTGCCGCATACTTCCAGAGGAAGGGAAACCAAACTTGGCGGGGCCAGTGTGGAGTGATCAGAATCATGCTGCTTCCCAAGCGGGTTGCCTTCTGAATCACCTTTGGTAGTAGAGGGACCGGAGGGAAGGTGTAGAGTAGACCGGGGGGCCAATTGTGGACTAGAGCATCCCTGGGTGACTCCCCTGGAGGAGGAATCAGGGAGAAGAAGTTGCTGCACTTCGCATTCCAGGGGCTGGCAAAAAGGTCGCAGCAGGGAAGACCCCACTTGGAGAAAATGTGAGCCGCTACTTGGTTGTTTAGGGACCACTTGTGAGGCATCAGAATAACTCTGCTCAGCCTGTCTGCTATCACATTGGACTTCCCTGGAATGTGCGTAGCTACCAAAAACCTCTGGGAAGCGATCGCCCATTGCCACACTCTCAAGGCTTCTCTGCAAAAGGGGTAAGACCTGGTTCCTCCCTGTTTGTTTAGGTACCAGACAACTGACATATTGTCTGAGAGAACCGCGATGGTACCATTGGGAAGAGAGGTGTGCAGTGCCTGCAACACTAGGAGCACTGCCCTCATTTCCAGCACATTGATGTGTAAGTGGGTTTTGTGATCCTGCCACGTGCCTTGGACCGTCTTGCCCAGATAATGCCCTTCCCATCCTATCTGGGATGCGTCCATGGTCACTGTGGCAACAGGAGGGGGGGACAGAATGACCTCCCTTGGTTCAGGTTGGAAGGGAGGATCCACCACCGAAGATCCCGCTGGCAGGATTCTGTAAGGAGAATCGGGTGGGATAGCGGCAGTTCTTGGTATGACCACTGGGTCAACAGGAGTCACTGAAGAACTCGCATGTGCAGTCTTGCCAGAGGGACTAGAAGAATGGAAGTGGCCATCAATCCTAAAAGCTGAAGAATCATCCTGGCTGGGGCTTTCCATTGGGGCAGCAAGGCTAGTACTTGGTCCTGTAATATCCTTATCCTCTCTGTTGGTAGAAATGCTTGCATCTCTACAGAGTCTAGCTCTGCGCCTATAAAGGCAACATGCTGTGATGGCAGCAATACAGACTTTTCCCAGTTGAATGTGATTCCTAACAAATGACCCAAATGGATGGTGGCACACACGGCTAGAGTGAGGAGATGCCTGGTGGGGGCGGAGAGGAGCCAGTCATCTAGGTAAGGAAACACCTGGAATCCCAGACATCTGAGGTGAGCTGTCACCACTGCCAGACATTTGGTAAACACCCTGGGGGCTGTGGTGAGACCAAAGGGCAGGGCCCGGAACTGAAAGTGACTGGCTCCCAGACAAAAGTGTAAGTGAATCCTGGACGCTTGGTTTATCTTGATATGATAGTAAGTGTCCTTGAGGTCGATGGAGCACATCCATACTCCTTTTTTCCAGCAATGGGAAAATGGACTGTAACGTGACCATCCAGAACTTGGACTTTTTTTATGAAACAGTTTAGGTGGCTGAGGTCCAGGATGGGTCTCAAGTCCCCTGTTTTTTGGGCACCAAAAATAACCTTGAGTAAGTTCCTAATCCGGTCTGGTCTGCGGGGACTGGCTGGATGACTCCCTTTTCGAGCAGCTTTGCAACCTCTATTGCTGTTTGATCCCGCTGACTGGGTGGCATGTCCAGGATTCTCCTTGAAGGTGGAGGGGGATGGATAAAGGGAATGGTGTAACCTCCAGCGATGATACGAAGTACCCACTGATCCTGGGTGATGGAACCCCAGGCCCTTGGATGCTCCGAAAATCGACCCCCAACTGGCTCCGGAGACGCACAGTTGGGCCATCCCTCATGGATGCTGGAAGGAGGAACCACGAAAAGATTTGCGGTCCCCTGTGTTGCGGTGGCCTCCGCCGCCTCTAGGACAACGTATTCCAGAATAGTTCCCCCCTCCTCTGCCTCTGTGAGGGGGGTCACTTTGATGGGCAGGGAAAGACTTTTGGGACTTCCTGAACCACATCTTTCCTCCCCTCTGAGCCTTGGGATAAGGTCTCGAAGGGAGCAAAAAATGGGCCCCAATGGCAGACAAAGTCTTGCCCTCCTGCTCACATCTAGTGAGTGTGTCTTTCACCTTGGGTCCAAAAAGAGAAGACCCGTCGAATGGAGTGTCTGTGAAAGAAGACTTGAAAGCCTCAGCAAAGTGACACAAGCACATCCAGGCTTGCCTCCTAAGGGCTACGCCCGAACTCACTGCCCTACTCACCCCTTCGGCTGCATATGATATGAGCCTCATGGACGAGTTAATAATAGACGAAAGGGTAGACAGCTGGGCGTTGACAGACTGCGTCAATGCCTCAGGCACGTTACCCGAAAGGGTATCCCCTAACTCCTTAATGAGATCCCTTTGGAGCCTTGTAAAATGACACAAATAATTCAGCGACCTCAAGGTAAATGTCGCTGAAGTCAGGGTATGCTTCCCGTACCTATCCATGCTCCTGGACTCCTTTTTAGGAGGATGGATAGACATAGACGCCTCTGCCACATCTTGCTGGGTGGCAGATGCCACCACCATAGCATCTACTGGAACTCCCTTGGTTAGGAATTCTTTACCAGGCGGTGCGGATAAAAATTTGTTGGGGCGAGAGGGAACTAGCTCCACAGAATCAGGATGCTCCCACACCCTTCGACAAATAAGGTCCAGCAATTCATCGAAGGATGGAGACACCCAGGAGGCAGAGGGCTGGGCTCCGAAGGCCTTGAGGAAGACTGACTCCTCCACGGAAGGAGTTTTGGACGGCCAGTCACCCCTCTGTCTCAAGATCTCCAGGACATCGGAGAATGAGACATCATCAGAGGATGACTTAGGGGACCCTTCCACATCATCAAGGTCATTGTCTGAGGAGATGGACTCATCCGGGGAGTCTATGTGCTTCCTCTTGCACAATTTTTTCCAGGGTGGCTCTTCAGGCAAGGACTCTGAAAGCTCCTCGGAAAAGGGGGGACCACGCACGGAGGAATCCTCTGGCCTCGGATCCATGCTGTCTGAAGATAAGGGGGCACCAGGGGCTCTAGTCACCCTGTCCAAGGAAGGAGTCGCAGATTCCAATGAAGTCACTGGAGAATTGTCCAGGGCGCTCCTCATTGCCTCGAAGGTGGGCCCCCCAGAATCTGAAGAAAGGCCCGGCTGCGAGACCATGACCAGCTTCAGGGTCCCCCTAGCAGAGGCACCAAGTGGGAGACTCGGTGCCGAAAGAAGAGGCCCTGACAAATCCCCCTCGGGCTTGGCCGAGGATACCAGAGAGCCAAAACCTTTGGAAGGAACAGAAGGGGTTGGAGTTGAAGATGGTGCCAACAGACTAGCAGTGGGTCTCGGATCCGTCTCAGGGGCTTCACCTGTCTCTGCGAGCTCCGTCTCTGATGACACCAGGGTTGTCGGAGGAGGAAAGGACGGTATCGAAAAGGCTGGCTCTGGCCTTGGGGCTGGAGCCGAAAGCAATTTGGATAAAACAGGTGACTGAAGGAGCCTCTGGACCACCTTATCTAAATCCGAGTCTGAAAGTCTGGAGGACTTGGAGGAAACAGACGGGGGCCGAGAAACTCTTCCTATCAGCTCCGAGATAACACTAGGATGTCGAATCCTAATCGGCTCCATAAGAGTCGGAGCAGAGGAGGAGTCGACCAGCACTGAGATGCCCCTCGGCTCCGACGGTTCAGGAGCCGACCTTGGAGCCGACCCTGGAGCCGAAATTTTCACCTGCAGTTCCAAAGCCAATGGAGCCGAGGCAAACTCGGTTTCGAGGTCCCTATCCTGCGGCTCCAATGGAGCCGAGGAAGATGACCCTAACATGGATCCTGTTTTCTGTGGCTCCGAAGGCAGTGGAGCCGAGGAAGAGGACAAGGATTTGGCTCTTTTCTCAGGTGGCTCCGACGGGCTTGTCGGAGTGGAAGACTTCTTTTTCCTGGGCTTGGATGAGGGGGAAGAAATAGCCTCCTCAAAGGCAGGTCTTATTAAACCTCTTAAAATCAGCTTATTTTTCCTCTCCTGTAACACATGAGAGGAAAAAGCATGGCAAACACTGCAAGACTCTTGCAAGTGTATAGCCCCTAAGCAATACACACAGATGGCATGACCATCTGTTAAGGACATTTTATAGCCACATTTAGAACATTTTTTGAAGCCGGATGGCTTATGTTCTCTTTCCTTAGTAGACATAACCGCAATCAACCAAAACACAAGGAAGGAAATGGGGGGAAGAGCTCTAACTAAAATGCTCAAAGAGATAGGGCAAAGGCCCTCTAACTCAAATGGGCCTAGCCCACCAAACAAGAGGAATCACACCACAACCAGAAACAAACAACACAATCAACCACAAGTTAGAAAAAGCTATTAAAATAGCTGTTTGGTAATGAAATTTTAAAGCTAAAGCAAAAATGACCCTAAAAGATCAAAAAAAAGAAGGGTACTTAGCCACAGCCAAGTTGAGACCACGTCCTTACTTCAGAAGCGGCAAACGAGATCTGGGGGGGGGGGGGGTTGGGCGTGGTGCATCCTGGGATAGGGGATTGGCCCAGCCAATAAGAGACTTTGTGCTTTAGTATAGGCTGAGTCAGAGCCGATTCTCGGCTCTGAGCCCATCTGTCAAGAATGTAGGCGAGATAGGATCTCACTACATCTCTACATTTTATGGTACAAACTATCCTAATTTAGGTGTCTCTGGAATGCAGACCAGTAATGACCTCCTAATCAGTATGCATCATTTTATTCAAGCTACTAAGGAACAACTGCATTACTCAGAAATGATGGCTCAGAATATCATAGAAATTAAAGTCAAATGGTTTTATTCTTGTTTCTAGTTGTCATTTGTTACTAAAAGACACTTGGCATGCAGTCACCTGCTTGGATCCTTGGAAATATGCTTGTCTGCAAATTATTGTTGAACTGGCAGCCAGCCTATACATTCAGTGTTCATACTTGGAATCACTTCAAAATGTTAGTTTTATTTTGGTCTTTACATAACATTCATAATTCCTGTAATTTATGTTATTGCATACATTGTGACTAACACTTTATAATTACTTACACTCTAAAGTCTGTAAAAATAATGACACCATTTTTACAAAATGTGTTGCACTGTATGATAAGGAAGGCGATAGTGTGCCAATTTTTAAATAATTTACTATAAGCTTGGTTTCATTATTATTAACTGTGTGTTACAGTTCATTAATTACTGGAAACTTCAGTTAAAAAAACAGTTTTGAGTGGAAACAAGAATTTCACAAAAGGTGTGAAATGGGGTGAAATGGTCCCCATTCAGCTTGATGAGACTACGACAGGAGGTACAAATGTCCCTATTCAGCTTAATGGGGCAGTGGAGACAGAAATTCATTCAGCATATTTATTTATTTATTTTACATTTGTTGACCGGGTTAGTCCAACTGAGCATTTGGCTCGTTTTCAGTGGATACCTGGGGAGAAAAGCTCCACAGTGAATTTATAAATGTTACATAAAACAGTTCAGAATTCATACTTGCAACTAGCCAACAGTTATAAGATAACATTTAGAACGAATCATAGAGAGAAACACACAGGTCCAATGCCATTAAGGAATAATGTGTTCATAATTCCTGTTGGGTTATTTTACATACAACAGTTGAGAATTCATACTTGCAGCTAAAACAGACAGTTATAAGATAACATTAATAATAAAAATAAATCATACAGAGAGAGATTCCCATTCTTTAAGTGCTTCATACTGAGTGGATTAGATATTCAATGTGTGAGAAGTGGGGTATAGCTTTGGAGGAAGAGGTGAGGCATCTTTTGAATTTACTACTTTTTAGCTCTGTTGAGAAAAACAGAGTGAAAGGTTTAGTGAGTTTTCTCATATTGCTTCGTTTTTTTCATATTGCTTCTGGATATTTTAAGACTGGGCTGAATGAGTTTTATGAAAGGATCAATGGTCTAGTTGAAATATGTGCCAAGGCTAATTAACATGTTTTGTTGCATGGGTGCCGGGCTATGTTTTTGAGGACAGTACTGTAGAAGAAGACACTATCAAGGGATATGTACACCTGAGGTCAGCTGGTTATTACAGGTATGTGTAACTTTTTATTTTTGAGAGCTTGTCAAACTAGGAATGTTGGCATGACGGTTAAGGTGCCTACTTTACAAACACAAGATACAGGGTTTGAAATCTACATTGGGGTAATTGGTTAGGCTTAAAATTGCCTATAATGGCAGCTTAGTACTAATCTATTAACTATTGATGAGTAACTGCGTTCAGTTCCAATATTGTCTGTATGTGTTGAGGATGCACAACTATAAGATATGTATTTAGTGAATTTCTTTTGCTGCGTTTTATGACTAAGGAACGTAGTGTTTTATAGTATTGGTTTTATTAGTTTGTTTTACAAGTTTACTATTTTAACTGAAACTGTGATGCAAGTTGATGGTTATTCATATGTGAAGGGATTTCTTGTCAGCCTTTCTTGTCTTTGTTTTACTTCGGCTCAATGTTTTATTTTAATATGGTATGTTATAGTGGGTCAGTTTGTTTTCTAAGACGTGGGAATTAGCTAGGTATTTGCTTACTCAAGCGTGTGTGTGTGTGTGTGTGTGTGTGTGTGTGTGTGTGTGTGTGTGTGTGTGTGTGTGTGTGTGTGTGTGTGTGTCTACACTCTGTGTAGAATCAGACTTGTCCCATCTTGTTTAAGGGTAATCGATAGGAATGAGTTTAACTGTAGCTTTTTGATGAGGAACATTTGTGGGCTTTCCAACTGTTGCAAGTGTCTGGTTAGGTACATGCCAAAGGGGCATTGCACTCAATGATGGGTCTGATAATGGCTGAGTAAAGTGGTACTATAAGTTTCTTGGACCTGGACACCATACCCTTATCTCTGGATGCCATACCTTTAACAATAAGTTGGGTGACATAGATTCATAGGACGATACTAGGCTATTGGCCTGGAGGCCCTTATAAGCCTAGCCAAGAATTTTGACCATGTTCCCACAAAGTCAGCATCTGTTTCCCTTGTCCAGCAGGACAACGGTGGGATCCCTGGAGTGTATTTTCTGTTTCCCAGCCAGTCATCCAGGATCCTTTTAAAGAACTTGTAAACAGTAATAAAAATAAAAAAGCGAGCCACCAAGGCAGTATTTGCATGAAACACAAGTTTATTTAACATTAAATACTGTTAAAGTAAAACCAACTAAGTGCTTTCACCAAGAAACATGAATTGGCTTCATCAGAGTCATTCAGTTATGATGTAACTTCCTTTATATACTCCAATTACTTAAGCAATGATTCATGATTTTGCTTGCATCAATGAAATTGCCCTGACTAAGCTTAAAGGCATACTTCCACTGAATATGTAATATACAGAATAACATACTGTAAACCACAATAATCAACACATTCAAGATAAAAATATTAGTGTTAATACTATACTATTATTCATCTTTTTCATGTCATGAATTTCTTGTTCCTCATCCAATTGTCCAGATTACATTGGCCTTAGGCATGAGTGCATGCGTGTTGTGTGCCTTCCGAGGAAGGTTGGGCGCTGGGCTGGCAACTCAACACTGTAAAAACTCTACTGCCAATCATGAGTGGACAGGTGATCTGCTGTGGCGACCCCTAACCGAGAAAAGCCGAAAGAAGAAGAAGAAGACATGTGAATTGGGTTAGGGAGGAACTCTGCTTCACACGGATGTTGGGCCTGCTCCAGAGAAGGGGTATTCTCTGGGAATGTATACCTCTTTGTGCTGCATGTCCTGTTTATATCACGGGCAAGGTTTAAGTCTTTAGAACAGATAATTTTGGTGCTGTTTGTTTTGCAAATATACAGGAGGTCTATCAGGGTGGGGTCAGCAATGCCTATGTATGCCAGGCATAGATCTCCCCTCAACAGCCTGTAGGAGGTAGAATATAGGATGGGGCCTTGAGCTGGTGTGCAAAGAACATGGTACTTACACCCTGTATTCTTTTAGGAAGGAACCTGTGTGGATGTACCAGCTATTGGATCTGCCTGGTTAGGTATATACTGAAGGGGACATTGTACTCAGTGATAGTTCTGAATGCCGAACAGAGTGGAAAAGTGACCTCCTTGGACTTAGATGACATACCTTTGTTTTTAAGTTGCACAACATAGAATGATTCCTCACTACTGTAGACACATGATGGTCAAAGGCTAGATTACTGTTTATGTGTGTCTCCAAGTCCCTGACAACTGGGTAAACTCTTAGCGTGTGTTGTCAATTTGATAGTTACCAGGGGTGGATGACTTCCTGAAGGATATAGTTATGCATTTCTTGGTGTTTAGTTTTAGTCCATGACTCATGATTAAGTTGCTGCTAATTGGACAATGATAAAGAACTACGGTCCTGTGTAAACTTGAAGGGACATGGCATGAGATGGTTTTGCTCATTTTTGATCCAAGCCTCCTGTTGAATTAACTTCAACAGAAATCTAATGGTTCGATTTCTATGTTAAGAACTCTGAATGGCACATTGCCTTACAATGTGATGTTTCTCAGGTGTAGTTTATGTTCACAAATTGTTTTTCTTTTAAAGCCAGACAATCTGAACTGTTTGGTCAAGGAGACATATTTGTTTATTTAAGCAATATCTCAAAGAAGCACCTTGTTAACCTTTCTCATAGGTTTGGGTGTAGTATCGTTGACTGGCAGTCTCAAGTCACATACACATGTAGTAGTCCTTTTGAATTATGTCTGTACTGTACCATACACTAATAATGTTCAGTACACTGCTGTCATAACAAAGAGATGAAGTGTAATGCAATCTTAAAAGGAAAATCTTCATAACATCAGTCATACAAAATTCATAGATTCATAGGTTGGTACCAGGCTATCAGTCCTAGGGCCTATACAAGCCTAGCCATAACAATTACTTGGATATTTCTTCCCACAATATTTACTTCCCTGGACCCCTGTCTAGCAGGGTGACTGACGTGATCCCCTGGGTGAATTTCCTATCTCCCATCCAATCATCAAGGTTCCTTTCAAAGAGGGCCAAGGAGGCGCACTGCTTGACATGTATGAGCAGTCTATTCCAGAGTCTGGGGAGTCTCTGGGTCAGGAACCTATCCCTCCAGCATGTTTTGTTCATTGTGATGACAAGGTTTAACTCCCTGGATCGTGTGTCTCTAAGGGATTGGGATTTCTTTAAGTGGAGCATGTCCAACAGCTCAGGGTTTGACATGGCCTTGTATGTTAAGCAGAGAAAATCAAATAGGGGGGGTTAAGGGGACAGCCCCAACCCCTTACAGATACTTCCCTTGTACTGTGGTAAACTTCAGTACAGTAGTGATTTTGAATGACTTCTATAGCCACAGATGCCCTATGTTAAATAAAAAAAAAAAAACTAGTAAAGATAACGCATGACTTTATTTATTCAGCTATGTGAATAATCAGATAAGAGGCACATGGTGAGTGCTTTCACTAGTAACTGAAGAATGGTGACATATTAATATTAAGCTGTAAAGTTACACTGTGGACTAATTATCAGTTTTACCTTACTATTATATTAAACTGGTGGTACTGAAAACATGTACATTTACTGGTGAGGCGCATACCTCTCAATCTCTAAGATCAAGAAATCTGGACCAAGACATATAAATTGGGTGGGCATAGGACCAAAACTAGGGGCAATTTTTAAATATTGCTCTTACAAATATAGAAGTTGTTAGAATAACAGATTTTGCAGTAGCATGAATTCTGAAGAGTATGAAGTCTGCCGTTATTTTCTGACTTCACTTCTCAATGAGTTACTAGTGATTTGCCAGAAAACCAAAGTGTTATGAGAAGCAGCCTAAAAATACGAGGCAAAAATCTGGACATTATGCAAAAATCTGTACAGCTGAGAGGTATGGCGGGGTTACTCACCCTTATATGTGTACATTCAAGTGCCTGTAAGGGGGGGTGTACTACTACATTAACTCCCCCTCCACTTAGTTCCTAGTAAAGGTCTGTATTTTAATGCATTAGTGTTTAATTTATTAATATTGACCTGTTCTCTTGATGTTGCTGGCATTCAGAGAGGTGCTGGAATGTTGTCTTGTACAGTATGCATGAGATGGGCAGGGTAGTGGTCGGGTTTGTTCCTGTGCATCTGATGTAGTACTTCTTTGAGATACACCCTTATTTATTGATTGCTTTATTTTTATATGAGGAAACAAGCCCCCCACTACCTAATGTAATAGGCTTTGCACCCAGTGAACCTAAGCAGTATAAGTAATTGCAAGGTTGTGGACAGTCCTATGTTATGTTAAAATTGTTGATTACAACCTATTCAGCTGAATGTTTCACTGAAAGTCATAACCTTTTGTGTTACAAAAGCACAAAAGACTGTCCCTCCCTTAGAATGTTGAGGGTTACAGTTATCAAGGTCCTTATTCAGGTATGATATGTTATTAAGTTTTGACACTGCTTTGTCTCAATGCCTCTTTTTGGACAAATAATGAGATTTGTAAGTAGTTCAGATCCATGAATCATATACCAACCACCTTCTCGGTGAATTATTGCTTCCTTGTAAACCCCACACCACAAGATGCATGCCTTGTATCTTCAGACTCTCCTGTTTGCATAAATCTTCGCATGTGCCTGTTTCCATTACTTAGATTTCCTTGCAGTATTAAAAAATATGCCCTACCAACCTCAACCCCTTTCTTCAACACTGTACATATTAATTACTTTTTAGTCTGCCTTTATTTTGGTTTCTGATGGAAACTGTGTGTAATATTTTTCCTGTATCAGAACTACCTACTACCTGTTAATGACATTAAGCTGATGTCTACTGAAGTGCACACATTTAAAGGTGGTGTTTTCAAACTGTTTATATATATATATATATATATATATATATATATATATATATGTTTGTCTTTTCGGCTTTTCCTGGTTAAGGGTCGCCACAGAGGAACTCCAGTCCACTAATGATTGGCAGTCGATTTTTATGGTGCCGAGTTGCCAGCCCGACACCCAACCTTCAGCGAAGGCACGCCCATTCATGCATGTCTTTTGGGGGCCACTTGACTGCGGGGAGGACATGCAGACCCCACACAGAAGGCACTCCAGCTGAGAATCGAACAGGAGAACCTCTTGTTGTGAGGCAACAATGCTACCGCTGTACCACCGATTATATATATATATATTTATAAATGTTTCAAATTTTCTCTGGCCAAATCTTCTACCTGTATAATTATTCCACTTATTTTCTTTGCTGTTTTTGGACAGCCATCACTCACTTTTAGGGCACCAGATAATTTTACGCCTATGTCCATTTTATCTAATGTTGTCTGTCACCAGATAGCTGCTTAATAATACACTGCATTTTTCTTTGCAGAAAACATTGTTGCATTTTCAGTTTTTACAGGGACATTGGAAGGACTGCTTCTTCTTTTGGCTTTTCCCGGTTAGGGGTTGCCACAGTAGATCAGCTGTCTGCTCATGATTGGCAGTGGAGTTTTACAGTGTCAAGTTGCCATCCTGGCACCCAACCTTCTACGGAAGGCACACACATGTACACACTCATGCCTAGGGCCAATTTAGAGTATCCAATCCACCTACAGCATGTCTTTAGGATGTGGGAGGAAACAGGAGCACCTGGAGGAAACCCACGCGACCACAGGGAGGACATGCAGACTCTGCACAGAAGGCACCCCAGCCGAGGATTGAACCGGAGAACCTCTTGCTGTGAGGTAGCAATGCTAACCACTGCACCACTGTGGCCACCTGGATATTGGAAGAATGGCAAACTGTAAAAGCAATGCAGCACTTGCATCTGAGAGGTGAAACCAGTGATCAGATCATTCCTATAACAGGGTTTTATGCAGTGACTTCCTGTACTGGGTTCATAGGCTCATTGGAAGTTGCTAGGCTATTGGCCCTTATACCCTTATAAGCCTAACCCAGATTTTAGCTCATATTTAGACAAGTCAGCATCCAACGCCCCTGTCCAGCAGGGATACAGGTGGAATGCCATGGGTGTATTTTCTGTTTCCCATCCAGTTATCGAGGTTGTGCTTAAAAAGGGATAATGAGGTACTCTGCTTGACATGGAGAGGGAGTCTATTCCACAGACAGGAGAGTCTCTAGGTCATAAATCTGTCCTGCCAACAAGTCCTATTGATGTTACAGACCAGGTTGAGGTTGCATATGTGGGTTATTCGAGTGGAGCTTGACTTGCAGATATGCAGTAGTCCCATCAAGGTGGGGTCTGAAATTACTTTGTATGCCAGACAGAGGTCACCTCTGAGGAATCTGTATGAAACAGAGGGACAGGGCTTTTAGCCTATCTGTGTAGGGTAGATGTTTGAGGCCATGGATTTTCCTAGTGAGGAACCTCTGTGATCTCTCCAACTGCTGCATGTGTTTTGCGAGGTACATGTCGAAGGGGGTGCTGTACTCAATAATTCGGCTTATAGGGGAAGAATACAGGGATGTTATGACATCCTTGTCCCTGGATGAGATACCCTTACTTATGAAGTGGGCCATGTAGAAAGCTTTCCTTACAACAGAAGCAACATGGTGGTCAAAAGTCAGGTTGCTATCAGCCTGGGTGCCCAAATCCCTCATGACCGATTGCGTGCTTAGGACATTGTTATTAATGTGATAATATGTGGGGACATCACTCTCCCCAAAGGGGAAGATGAAGCATTTTTTGGTATTCAACTTGAGGCCATGTTTCTGGCACCAGTCATTTGTTTGGGTGAGACCCTCTTGGAGGATGTCCACATCACTTGGGGAATTGATGACCGTGTCCAGCTTGCAGTTATCTGCAAACTTGGTCAGCCATAGCCCACTGGTTTTGGCCTGCAGCTCAGAGAAGTATATCCCAAATAACAGGGGCCCCAAGACCGATCCCTGGAGTACGATGCTCGTTATGGGTCTACTGCTTGAGGTGGCTTCCCCTATTTTGACTTGGTGGGTTCTATCAGTGAGCCAGTTTACTACCCATCTGGTAATGTATGGATTGATGCCTAGTTGAGAGAGTTTATCTATTATGCCCAAGTAGGAATAGTGTCGAAGGCTTTGGCCAGGTCAAGGTAGGCAGTGTGCACCGTCTTCCCCTCATCCATAACTTTGGTGACTGTCTCAAAGAAGTCAACCAGATTTAACAGACAAGACCTCCTTTTGAGAAAGTCAAACTGTGTGGGGTCAATTGTTTGGAGGTTGCCAATATCCCTGTTAATGAGGTCCATGATAATCCATTCCATGTCCTTGCAGATCAAGCTAGTTAGGCTGATGGGTCTATAATTTCCCAGATCGGTGGGCGCTCCACCTTTGCGCAAAGTGGTGGCTGTCCTCCACTTGGCTGCAACAAAGCTGGTACTCAGGCTTTGGGTGAATAGGGTGCCACAAGTTCATGCCTGAGTTGATGTAGGATGCAGTCCGGGATGTTATCAGGTCCTATGGAGGCAATATTTTTTTGCCTTTGATAGGGCAGTGATGAACTGTTCCCTAGGGAAAAGGGAAGGGGGGCAGATACTGAGGCTGATCTGTCAGCCAGTAGGGTGTATGTGATGTCCTTGGCCACATGTATCAGAGACAATCATGTCCAATTTGGGGTTGAATTTTTACTTGAAAATATCTGGATTGTAATTTCTGGTAAAACTGTTTAATTGCACTTTTGAAAGTAGTTAGAAGTCCTTACTTGTATGTTTTTATCTAAGCAATCAGTTTACAATAGTTATGCTGTGTTTCTCAATGTGCACCTACATATAGTGATAGTGATGCTGTAAGTTAGCAAGTGTTTTAAGCCCCATTTAGTTTTAACTCTTTTTGTCTTATTACTTAATAGAAGGTTTTAGTCATGGGGAGGCAGTAATGGAGACTGGATTTGCCGTATTACATAGCAAACTATATAGATTCAAAACATTGTAGTTATTACAGCTGAGCAGTGAACTTCCACTGGTCTTTTTGACAAGTGCTTAAGATCCCTGGCAGCCATGAGCTAACACCTCTTTGGCAAATGGGACTTTAGTTTAACATATTCTGAAGTGTGGCAGATTCATGAGTGCATAACTCTCTTCTGCTGTACTGCAGTGCCATTAATGGGAAATTAATCCAAGTACCTTGGGGAGTGAACCCACAACCTTTACATCTTGGATGTTCTTGGAGAGCAAACACTGGGTGGTTTAAACTGAAAGTGATGATACCTTTAAGATGTGCCTGCAAAGTATAAGATTTTTCCCAGCACAAAAGGAAGAATCCAAAGGATGAGGGCATGGGTACAAGTGACTGACATGATGTTGCTTCATGTAGCATAGCTAGACACTGACAACAGTAGACATGCAGAATTTTGTGATTTAAGAGGTCTCAACGTACAGCTGTTTCTCTTTGACAGAAATGACTTGATTTGATTGGAGCAGACTGCCAGGATGCCACACCAATATGTAATCCACTTTATTGGAGTAACACTTGCACATCGCTTAAAGGTTTCCCTGTGGTTGATACCCTAGAAATGCAAAGGGGATACACAGTTTGGGCTGAAAACTGTTGAATGGCAAATGACAGTGTAGGGCATACTTTTTATCATGTCAAAACAAGGACAAATGACTTATAAATGGATGTATATTGGTCAAGATAGCTATTGGGCATAGCCTAAAAAAATCATTGCTAGACATGGCTTACAAACTGATGATGCACATGACAATTTTTTTTTAGCAGAGAGTGACAATTAAAAGGAAGAAAAGCATAACACAGTATGATCAGGAATAGCAATCATATTAGAGCATAGCTGCACTGTTTCAAGTACATTTATTATTTATTTATGTACTTATTGACATTTGATTAAAGAATATAACATTGCATAATCTCAGTAGTGCAGTCAAATGGAGGTACCCTTATGTTTAACAGCCCCCTGTAACAAAGTGAGACAACTCTTGTACTGAAAAGAGAATTTTTGATCTAGAGGTAATGACAGATAGTTGTTGTTCATCCATCATTGTCGACGATGACCAAAGACCTCACATCAAGGAGGTTGACTGAGTACAATATGTCCATCTGTGGCTAATCAGTGTGATGCAGGCTTGGAAAGCTCTGCTGCACGTTGGGCACAAGTGGTCATTTGAGTTGGTTGGCAATGCGTTGGCTGTGGATTTATGCTCCGGTTCCTCTGTGTCTCTGTGGTCCTGCTCTGCTCGTAGGAGGTGGCACCTTTGCTGATGCAGCTTCGCCAGGCAAAGCGGTCTTGCGCTAGGGTTTCCCAGGAGTCCGGGTCAATGCCAAAGCACTTCAGAGAGACTTTCAGTGTGTCTTTGAAGCATTTTTTTCTGCCCACCTTATGTGCATTTGCCTCCTACAAGTTCACCATAAAACAATCTCTTCGGGAGACGTGTGTCTGTCATACATATGAGGTGGCCGGCCCACCTGACTTGGGCTCTCCTCAGCAGGGTGCAGATACTTGGCAGTTCAGCTTAAGAGAGGACAGCTGTGTCTGGAACTTTGTCCTGCCAGGTAATTTTCAATAGCCTTCTTAAGCAGTTCATATGGAAGTGATTCAGCTTTTTGGCATGACGCTTATTCACAGTCCATCTCTCACAGGCATAGAGTAATGTGGGCAGTAAAACTGCCTTGTACATCTTCAACTTTGTGGACAGTTTGATGCCTCTCCTCTCCCACACTGACTCCCACAGCCATCCAAATGCGGAGCTTGCCTTGGTGATGCGTGTGTCTACCTCATCGTCAATGTTCACAAATCTGGAGAGTGTGCTGCCAAGGTATGTAAACTTGTCAACGGCCTTCAATATCTCATCTTCAGCAGTAATAGTTGGCTCTGCATATGTCTTCTGTGGTGCGGTCTTCTTGGTATTAATTCTGAGGCCGAAGTTTCTGCAGGCAGTGGAAAAGCAGTTCATACTCTGCTGCATCTGGGCCTCTGTGGCAGCATTGAGTGCGCAGTCATCTGCAAACAGGAAATCATGCACAAAGTCCTCTTCAACCTTAGTCTTGGCCTGTAGCCTCAGCAGGTTGAAGAGCCTGCCATCAGTCCTATATCTCATTTTGATGCTGGTTTTTCCATCACTGCAGAAGCCATCTGCCTGCATGGCCGAGAATATCATGCTGAACAGCATGGGTGCCAATACACAGCCTTGCTTGAGTCCATTGGTGACTGGGAAGGCATCAGAGGAGTCTCCATCATCCAGTACTCGAGCAAGCATGTCATCATGGAACTGGCGCACCATATTGATGAATTTGCTTGGGCAGCTAAACTTCTCCATGATCCGCCATAGCCCCTAATGACTGACGGTATCAAAGGCTTTGATCAGGTCCATGAACATTGTGTAAAGGTCCCTGTTTTCTTCCTGGCATTTCTCCTGAATTTGACATGCTGCAAATATCATGTCCAGTGTCTCTTGGCCCCCTCTAAAGCCGCACTGACTCTCTGGCAAGTGTCCATCTTCCATGTGTTGAATGAGATGGTTGAGGAGGACTCTGGCAAGGATTTTGGCAGCAATTACCAGTAGAGAGATTCCTCTGTGGTTGTCATAAGACTGCCTGTTTCCCTTTCTCTTATAGAGATGGATGATGGAGGCATCCTTTAGCTCCTGAGGGATAACTTCCTGCTGCCACATGGTCTGGAAGAGCTTGGTGAGCATCTGTAACAAGACTGGTTCCCCTGTCTTGTAGATTTCAGCAGGAATGGAGTCAGAGCCTGGTGCTTTACTACTAGAGAGAAGCTTAATTGCTTCCTTAACTTCTGATTCCTTTGGAGGTTTTGCCAGGGAGATGTTAATGGCGACTTGCGGCATGTGGTCAGTGGCTTTGTTATTGACAGAGGAAGGCCTATTCAGGACATTGTTAAAGTGCTCAGCCCATCTTTCCAGGATGGCTTTCTTGTCAGTAAGCAGAGTGGACCCGTCGTCACTGAGCAGTGACGATGTTCCAGAGGACTGTGACCCGTAGATGGTCTTCAGGTCATCATAGAAAGTCTTGGAGTTGTTGCTATCAGCATACTTCTGGATCTCATCTGTCTTTCTGCTAAGCCAGGAGTCTTGCATCTCTCTGAGCTTTGCTTGCACCTTGCTTTTGATGGAGTTATAGGCTGCTTTATTGAAGACGGAGGTAGTGTCTTGCTGGAGGGATCTGATGGCTTCATGCTTCTTATCCAGCAGCTTCTGAATGTCTTCATCATTATCATCAAACCAGTCCTGGTGTTTGCGTGTGCTCAGGTCCAAATGAGCAAGAGAAGTGTTGTAGACCACATCCCTAAAGGCTGCCCAGTCCTCTTCTGCACTGCTGGTGCCAAAGCTGTGTTGGTCAAGCTTACTGTCGAGGTCCTCCCTGAGGTTCTGGAGCACAGAGTCCTGTTCTAACTTGCTGACATTCAGGTGCCTATTGGTCCTTTTCCCCTGTGGGTGCCGCCTAGGCTGAATGTGTGTGTTGAGTTTTGAGAGGATGAGTCTGTGGTCTGTCCAGCAGTCTGCGCCACACATGGCCTTAGTCACTCTAACATCCTGCCTGTCCCTTCTGTTTACTATAACATAATCAATAAGATGCCAGTGCTTGCTGCATGGATGCATCCAGGACATCTTGTTATGGGTGGGTAGGCAGAAGACTGTATTTGTGGTGAACAGGTCATGAGCTGCGCAGGTCTTTAGAAGTAGATGACCATTGCTGTTACTTTTGCTGACTCCATTCCTCCCAATGACACCCTCCCATGTCTGGTAGTCTGCACCAACTCTGGCATTGAAGTTGCCTAAGATGAGCTTATCCACCTTGGGCACAGATGCGATGAGGGCCTCCAAGTCTTCATAAAATTTGTCTTTAATTTCCTCTGGATTTGTCATGGTGGGGACATATACAATGATGAAAGTGGCGTGGCACGTTCCTTTGAGGGGAGAGCTGGTTATTGAATCCTTTAGGGAGGCTGACTAATTTGCTAATGAGATTAGATCTGATGGTGAAAGCCACTCCTGCTTCACGATGCTCATCGCTACTGCGGCCACGCTAAAAAAAAGTATAACCGGCTTTAACTTCTGTCAGCAGACCTCCGTCTGTGAACCTGGTCTCACTGAGGGCTGCTATCTGGATGTTGTACCCGCCAGGTTCTCTTGCGACAAGTGCTGTCTGTCTCTAATGTCTGTCTGTTTTGGAGCTATCCATGAGTGTGCATACATTCCATGTGCCAATGGTGAGCGAAGTCACCAATGTTTTTTTCTTTGTGATTCAACCACATGGTTGGGATCCTCGCCTACTGCAGCAAGCAGACCAGGGGTAGGATGAAGCAGGCTATGTTTAGGGCACCTTTTCTAGCCCCTTCCTCAGACCATGGAGGTGAGCAGCTCAGACACCCAGGGGGCTGCCGAAATCCACTGCTGCTTCAGTCCAGTAGAGAGTGACCCATTGCCCTGGGCCACCTGTGTGAGGTTGTGGCTACAGCTTCCAGTGTATCAGCACCTGCTGCTTCATCATTTGTTCATCGCCACAGGACTTGTGGGGGGGGTGATGTCTTGATTTGCGGGTGAATTGGATTATAGTGAGAGAGAGTTGCGCAGATCGTCAGTCTCACACTCTCGTCTCAACCTATCTTGATCCAGTGGCAGGGCATAGTTGAGATGACTGGAGATGAGATGGGATGCAGTGGATGGCCAACAGTATCCTAATGTGTCTCACTGTGCCCTATTTGTGCTCCACATCAGTTTGCGGAGTCCGCTTTCCTGCCTGTTGAATAAGTCTAGTGATTTCCTCCAGGTAGTCTGCTGGATCCAGTCTTTGCATGTATAGGTAGACAAGCCCTGACTCACTGAGGGTTGCAAACCCGTCGGCTGCCCTCACCCGGTTTTGCCAGCCAGCCGAAGCCATTGCCCAAGGTGTGGCTTCTGTTGCATACAGACAGCTACAAGGAGCCACAGGTGAGAGCTGAGTGTCAGGTGAGGACCAAGGTGGATGAACTACTCTGAAGAGCACGACATGTTTGCCCATCAGAGGTACTACCTCTGCCTGCCACCCCATACACCCCAATGACAGGTAGTACAGTATTAATGAATGGTTATATTGCAGTACTGATCAGCATTATTTTACAGAACAGATTTCCAGTGTGTGCTACATATCTTCAGTAATTCCAGCAACATAGTGTTATCATATGTCCCAGTTTATGCAGTACAGCCATACCTCTCAACATGTTAGATCAAATAATCTGGACAAAGCCATAAATAATGGGGGGGGGGGTCCCAAAACAGGGACAATTTTTTAAAATATTGCTCTTTCAAACTTAGAAAGTTGATAGAATAACAGGTTTTGCATCAGCGTGCATTTTCTGAAGAGTATGATGTCTGAAACTCAAATGTCTGTCATCATTTTCTATCTTCAAACTTTAATGACTTTAATAAGTTGCTAGAAAAACACAATGTTATGAAAAACAGACCAAATATATGCAACAAAATTCTGGACATTCTTCAGAAATCTGTATGATTTAGAAGTATGAGGACAGCCACTGTCTGGCCAGTTGTGTCCTGTGAAAAAAACATCAAAAATGTCAAATGTCTGCAAATTTCAGGATATTAATGTTTCCAACATTTCCATCAAAACACATATAAAACCATTATTGGGTCTTTTAGACAGTTGAATGTTATATGAAACAGTATAAGTAAATCAAATTCTAAAAGAAACAGCTTTTATTTTTGAACTGCTTGAAAATGTGGTTTGTCCTACAAAATCTCACATTTTTATAAAAAGTCCCACTTTGGGCACTTGGAGATGTGGCAGCCCTACAGTCACACTATATATATATATATATATATATATATATATATATATATATATATATATATATATATAGTCATGCAAAAGCAGTATATGAAGGCAGGAGACAACACACATACAAGGAAAATTATTTATCTTATGTTGGTTTGCCATGAAGGACAAGGCATTAGAGAGATCAGGGTAGGATACTAGTTGTGTCACTGCTCTTTCATTGCCATCATTTTGGTAAGTTGGAATGGCAACAACAGTTTGAAAAAGTGTGATGTAGGACTAAGGGCTGTCAGACAGGGAGTCAGCCACTCATCAGGCATTACAGACAGAATGATAACAACAAACCCACACTGTATCATTTCTGTTACTTGTCTACAGATAACAGTGGAATCAGATACAAATGCATACAGTTGTAAGGTAGAAAGAGAATGAAAACTGCTTAAGAGCATATTGTACAATGCCGACAGTAAGTTCACCAACACACAGCGTGTCTGCCATACCTCTCAACTGTCTAGATTTTTGCAGAATGCCCAGATTTTTATCTGATATTTTTGGTCTGTTTTTCATAAAATTTGTGGTCATCTTCCAAATCACTGCAGATCAATGTCACTAAATAATAACATACATTTGAGCTCAGACTTCTGATCATTCAGAAAATGCATGCTAACACAAATTGTTTTGTTCTGGGTTTATATGAAGACTGTGTCTACTAATGTTTATACCTTGTATCACAAATGTGCTTTTTTACAGAGCTGGTAGCAAGTCAGAAAACCAGAAAACCATCACAGTTGCCTAGTATTCAGGAATCAAAAAACAATGGGACATGGAAAAAAAATAAAGACAATATTGTTTCTACTAGTTTGAAACCTGCATCATTCAGCTGCTTTCTACAGAAGCTAGGGTATTTGTGTCATAAAATCATTGTACTTAGCTAGCATTCAGAAATCAGCACAAAATAAAATATGAAACCAAATTAACGGAAAACTCTGTTTACCAGTGTTTTAACTTCAGGTTATAACATTCCTGAAAAGCAAGTTTTCTCCGAGGCTAAAAGGTACAGTTGAAACTAACAAATGACTCATTGAGAGCTGTTGTGATTACAACTGCAATTTGAGATGGAATCTGGCTAACACCTCTGAAGCTTCCTGTAAGCAGCCTCCCTCAACCCCTGCAGCCAAAGTTGGGACATGCCCAGATAGCCATTCTGAAAATGTAAACAAAGACCAGAATAAAAAAAAAATAAATCCCTGGGATTGTCCCTTTAAGGAAGGGGTAGTGAACATTATCAAGGAGTTCTTAGGGAAGATAGTACTCCAGAAGTTATAGCTAGTGAGTGGGATAAAATGAAACTGGAGTTTAAAAATTAGGTAGTAATAAAAGAAAATGAGATCTGGTTAAGAAGTATTAAGAATTATTTAGAGGGGTTGACAAAGCTTAAAGTATTACAAAATAAAAGAAATGTCACACTGAAGAAAAAGAGGCACAAATACAGATTGCTTAAGTGAAAATAAGGCAGTACTTGCATATTATGCTTGAGTTTAGAAAGATTGCTGCTAAGAAACTATTTTATAACAAACTCCAGACTACAAAAAATGTTGCCACAACTTAGGCAACAGAAAGTAGAAAGGGTTGTTGCCAAACTTAGTCAGCCTCTAACAACTAAAATAACCAGAGATCCTATACAGGTACTAGAGATATTCTGGAAATGTTTTGAAAATTTGTGCACAGCAGAGAAGTTGAGACATAAAAAAAGCACAAATGGAAATATTTGTGGAAGATTTAAATATGCAAGGTTAGAGGTAGATGAGGCTCAACAACTAACAGTTAAGATAGGAGTGGAGGAGATGAGATAAAAATGCTGATCTATAACGAAACTGCAGGAAAGTATCAAGGAATAGATGATATCCCAGTGGAAGTTTGGAAGCTAGGAAGGGAGAAAGTCATTAAGATCTGGAAGGTTTTGTTTAACAGTATTTTAAAAGGACTGGAGGCACCAACATCCTGGAAAAAAAATCGGGGTGGCTGTAATGCCTAAAGACAGTAAAATCCATCTGAACCAGCTTCATATAGGCTCATTTCAATTTCAAGGAAGAAACCAAATGCTATGCCCGTAGGTAATGCACGGCCAGACCAAATTACAAAACAAACACAGTTGGCCAGCAAATGTAACAGATGAAATCAGCCCAAAATATAAATAGATAAAGCGATTTTATTGTATAAAATAACAGACCGGTTTCGGCAAAAATATTCCTTCTTCAGTGATGGAAAAAACAGACTTAAATAATACAGTTGAACATGCAAATAAATACTTTTAACTTACCAATGAGCACACTGATAAGCCAATACTCATGAATAATACATGAAAATCCAAAACATAGTAAATCTATGAGACCAAGCTAATATATTGTAATGTGATGAAATATTAGAAATAATTCATCCTTTAGAAACTACAAACGCTGAATACAGCAATAATGTAAATATAATTAAGATATATACAAATGCTCATATATATTTTTTATATATACAAAATATGTCCAAACATGAAATATCAATATAAACTCCGTTGTACAAAATGCACACCCGTAGGCACAAGCTTCCCTACTGAAATAATGCATATATATTAGGCATATGTTTACTGTGATATACCAACATGTATGTACAATATTTTGAAATATGAAATAAAAAAGGAAATTGTACCATACTTGGTGCTCATGAATGGTGATGTAGAAAATATGTTTTGTTCATCTTAAAAAAGTGGTTAAAGATGATCATTGAATCCAGGTAAAAAAAGTGCGCCCAACCTTATTATCCAGTATTTCTCCTTGTGATCCAATATGCCGTGCCACCCTAGTGTATTGCTACGGTCACCAACTATTCTGTCAATGATCATGAACCTAAACTGAGCTTGTTGATGTTTGCTGTTAGGGACATCATAAATAAACACTGGAATATTCTTTTGGCCAATGACCAACTCAGATGTTTTTTGGGAGAACAATGCCAATTCTCATATAGGAAAGGGAAAACATTGGGTTCCTTATTTTCACATTATAAACACATTGGAAGTGGAGGAGCTATCCATAAACAACTAACTATAACAGGACATGAGTTGTTGGGTACCTTTCCATGTCGCCATTGTGGGTCCTGCAAACAGATTACCAAGTCCAAGCACTTTTCTAGTCGTAACACCAGTAAAGTTTATGAGTGTAAAATATTTGGTAATTGCAGCAGCAACTGGGTTGTCTATTTGGCCTCATGTCATTGTGGGGCATTTTATGTTGGCCAGACCTCCAGGTCATTAAGAACACGCATACATGAACATCACAGTGACATCAAAAACAAAAAGGAAACTAATGCACTGTATAGACATGTTTCCAAGCATCAACAAGCTCAGTTTAGGTTCATGATCATTGACAGAATAGTTGGTGACCGTAGCAATACACTAGGGTGGAAACACGTTTTGGGAGTATAATGAGTTGGCAGTCTTTATACTCTCACCTGAAACTCCTTGTTCTACTCTCTACACCTTTCATTTTTCTTATTATTTCCCCCTCTAATTTTTAAGCCGCTGCTTTCTCCATATTCTACTCTGTTCACACTTATTTCTTAAAAAGAATGTATCCCCTTCCATTATTTCCTTTTCTTTTTTAATTCTTTTCCTCCTCTCTTTACCTGTACTTAAAGCTCTTATTTCTTTATTCTAAATACCCTCCTCTGTCATTCAAAATGTCTTTCACTGCTGTATATATAAATTCTAATTTCCTTTTTAACATGGTTCATTCATACATTATCTGTATTGTATACCTTTTTATCCACTGTAATAAATAAATGGCACAAAATGTCTTTGTATTATTTTTTAGCATGTATAGTTCAAACACTATTTGTATTGTACTTTTCTTTTTTTATCAACTAATATTATTTAATATTAAGTTTACAGGAGCTTTTCTTCTCCTGGGACTCGATTGAAAAGGGGTCTTGCATGGCTCAGTCAGACTACTTTAAATATAAAAATAAATAAACTCAGGGTGTTCTCATTCATTGTGAATACAGTTTTAGACATGGACATGGGAGACATACAGTGTGTGCTAATCTTACTGCTTATATCATACATAGGACAGGCAAGCATATAGATACTAATATGATTTTAACACAGAACAAGAGAGGTCACACTGTTACCCTCAAGTAAAACATGTAACCAAAATAAAGGAATCCCCACTTCATCAATAAAAACATACAATGGTTTTAATAAAAATGAGTGCTTTCGTCCATACTTGATAATAAGACTTCATCAGAACTACAAAATTAAAAAAAAATGGCTGCTTAAATAACATTGGAAATTTTTTTAAACCAATCATTTTAAACAATCAAGCAATTAGTCACGTTTAATTAAAAAGTCATTCTTAGAGATGCATAATGACTTTAACATTCACAAAGTTTATGTATGTATATTTATGTTTGACTTAAAAAATAAAAGTATTTATATATATCATGAATTATACAACATATATAATAAATAATGCCTTAAAAAAATCTTATATAAAAATGTTTGATAGATGAATTATAAATTAGCTGCATGTAACTTTAACACACAACTAATAGAAACAGCATTATTTAAACCTGATGGTGCATTTACATTCAATTTAATTTGCCAATAGCATTCCCTGTATTCAAGTTTGTGCTCCTAGGGTCCACCTCTGGGATTTTTTCAAGTTCCAGTGAAACATCAAATAGGAAAAAAAAGTGGAACTTTTAGCTGTTTAAACTGTAGGTGTTGTAGTGATGTTATGGGAAAAGATAGTGACACCTTTATACACCCTAGGACAGAAAAGTGTTATACTTTTTGCTTAACAGCTAATTGTAATATTACAAACATAGTATATCTTGCAACCTGTAGAGGATGTTCATCATTTTATGTGGGTTAAGACCACAAGAAAATTAAATGAACAAATTATAAAACACAAGTCAGATATATGGAAGAATAATGAAAAAAATGCATTAAGTAAACACATTATGTGTAATGGTGTTAACCATTCTTTTAAGTTTAGGGTTATAGATGTAGTAATGGAAGGGATTGGGGGTGACAAATAATTATTTAGAAAACAAGGAGTATGAATGGATAATTAGGCTAGGGGCAGACATAGAGCCAGGTCTTAACAGTGCTGTCACCCTGAGACCAGTATTGGTGAAAATACAACAACAAAAACTTTAAAAGGATGTTTTAAGTGGTCTTATTGTTAACATCATGTGATTTGCTGGCTGTGATCATGTGATGGTTTTTGGTCTTATTTAAAGTGGTCAAATTGTTTGTATAATTGCATTAGCATTGAGAAAGGGTCTTGACCCGAAAGCTTTGCTTCTTAATAAAGTGTTTCTTGACATTGGAGACTTCTTTCTTGCAGTGGAAACTAGTTTACTCACTCTCCAGTAAGTACAGCATTAACCTTTGCTAACTCTCACTGCACCTCTGGGATTCACAGGAACCTTTTCAAGCAGAAAAAATAAAACCTTTTATTTTTGTTACATATTAATTTCTGTTTGAATAGTGTGATGTTAGTATTAGAATTATTAATATCTTAAATATGTTCATAAATTCTCTTTTTCAATGCAGGTTCTGTCTTGCACATATAGTATACATGTCAAGAATCACAGAATGCCAAACACACCAGTCTAGCAGTATTACAGTTGACACTCTCATTTAACTTCAACACAATACTTAGTAAGTCTAAATGTCTGCCCCTCATGTATAAATTTACACTGAGGGCAAAACCCACGCTTTCCTCATTCCTATGTTTGATCTATTACGTGTGTTTCTGTTATTCCCTTTTTCCAGATTCTCTTTAATATTAGGATGTCTTTTGTAAATAAACCATAGATTACTTCCTAATACCTTTCTACATGGCTCATCATACTGTATATATTTACAGTTGTTTATCAAACCTGTCTAATCTGATTACTTCCAGCCCTGTATTTAATTGCCATAATAAGTTCATAATTATTTGGGTCTGTTGTATCATCTCTCTCTCCTCCATAGCTCTACCTAGGTTTACTTTTTCAACACCCAAAATTTGTGGGATGTGTATGTTGAGTTATAAGCTATTCTGTTTAAAGTAGTCACTCTAGAAGGTGATCTGTCTGATGTATGCCTTTCTTTTACATACCTTGGCTTTTATCTAGATTATTGCAGTATATAATCAGTTCTCTTCATAAAAGTAAGAGGTACACAGTCTGTAATAATTTGCTTTGGTTACAAATGCTATCTTATTGAATATCCCTTTTTTTGGAAGGATGCTGCTTCCTTGTCAGAATCAGGTGCACTGTCAAAAGATAGACTGCAGATATCACAGTGCAGCAATATTTGCAGTATAATCTGACAAGATGAGCCATCAATGCAGAATCAGCATTAACTCCAGTATTTCTGTCCACTGAATAGAAAGATCATATGTTTAGGACTGCATATACAATTCTTTAACCATTACAGACACCTTAGCAATTATACCTGGCTGCCATCATATCAAGAACATTTTTTCATCTGAAAACATCCAAGACAGGTCACAGTAAGGGGATCAAGATCAGTAACATCATTCTTCATGTATGGAGTAAATTTCAATCAGAGCTATAAAGTATGACATTACTAGGGGTATTCTCCCATATCCACCTATTTGACACTTTGCAAAAGCTACAAAGCTGCAGAAAATGCACAGAGTGTGACACTGACATGACTGTGGTAGACACTCTGTACAGAGTCTGAGACTGACATGACTGCATTACACACTCAGTACAGTGGGTAATGCTGACATGACTTGGTAGACACCCTGTACAGTGTGTGATGCTGAAATATATATGGTACACACTCTGTACTGTGTTATGCTGACATGACTTGGTACACACCCTGTACAGTGTGTGATGCTGATATATATATATATATATATATATATATATATATATATATATATATATATATATATATATATATATATATGGTACACACCATGTATAGTGTGTGATCCTGACGTGACTGTGGTACACACTCTGTACAGTGTGTGATGTTGACATTGACTTAGTATACACTCTGTAGAGTGTGTGATGCTGACATAACTTGGTACACACCCTGTACAGTGTGTGATGTTGACATGACTATAGTACACACTCTGTACAGTGTGTGATGCTGACATGAATGTGGCACACACTCTGTACATTGTGTGATGCTGACATGACTGTGGTACACACTCTGTACAGTGTGTGATGTTGACATGACTTGGTATACACTCTGTACAGTGTGTGATGCTGACATGAATGTGGTACACACTCTGTACAGTGTATGATGCTGACATGACTGTGGTACACACTCTTTACAGTGTGTGATGCTGACGTGACTTGCTACACACTTTGTACAGTGTGTTATGCTGACTTGACTGCAGTACACACTCTGTACAGTGTGTGATGCTGACATAAATGTGGTACACTCTCTGTACAGTGTGTGTGATGCTGACATGAATGTGGTGACACTCAGTACAGTGTATAATGCTGACATGACTTGGTACACACTCTGCACAGTGCGTGATGATGATATGACTATGGTACACACTCTGTACTGTGTGGGATGCTGACATAAATGCAGTACACACTCAATACAGTGTGTAATGCTGACATGACTTGGTACACACTCTGCACAGTGCGTGATGCTATGACTGTGGTACACACTCTGCACAGTGCGTGATGCTATGACTGTGGTACACACTCTGTACAGTGTGTAATGCTGACATAAATGTGGTACACACTTTGTACAGTGTGTGATGCTGACATGACTTGGTACACACTGTACAGTTTGTGATGTTGACATGACTGTGGTGCACACTCTGTACAGTGTGTGATGTTGACATTGACTTGGTATACACTCTGTACAGTGTGTGATGCTGACATAACTTGGTACACACCCTGTACAGTGTGTGATGTTGACATGACTATGGTACACACTCTGTACATTGTGTGATGCTGAAATCACTGTGGTACACACTTTGTACAGTGTGTGATGTTGACATGAATGTGGTACACACTCTGTACAGTGTATGATGCTGACATTACTGAGGTACACACTCCATACAGTGTGTGACACCGACATGACTGCAGTACAAACTCTGTACTGAGTGCGACACTGACATGATTCTTTTATACAGCCTGTACAGAGTGTTACACTGACATGATAGAAATGTTCACCAAAACTCTCTACCACATTGTATTATACCATGCTTACAGAAACCTCTCTGCTCTGAGAGGGTAGTTTGTCACGTACTCCAGCAGCAGTATGTCAATCTTTCAATGATCTGTTAATATTCAGGGGAGTTTTATTATTGATTGAAGGGGAGCAAAGAAAATTGTCGAAAAGAATTCCAGCCTGTTGAACATTTCCTACTCTGAGAAGCTATACTTTTGGGGTCTGTATTCTATAACTTACCATTTTATTAGTGGTAGTTTATGCTTAGCCCTCAAGATACTTGCTGATAATGAGTTGCAAATATTAGGTCTTGAGATGGTGTATAATAACAGAGTACTATGGTTACTCTGATGTACAAAGTAGCTAAAAGTGGAACTTTAAAAAGAACTAGCTCTTTATCTTTGACAGATGTAAGGATATGAATATACTCTTGTTGAGTGTTGCACACATCTGGATATATTTAAATAGCCATTTGATTCATAGGTTCATAGATAGGTTCATAGATTAGTACTAGGCTAACTGCTCTTGCGAGCCATTTTAAGCCTAGCCAATTATCCCTTGTGAGACTCAAACCCTGCACCTTGTGTTTATAAGGCAAACACCTTAACCATTAGGCCACCCTCCCAACCCATTAGTTTAGTTAGTGGATTAGTTTATTACACTGTTCTATTAACCCATAAGCCTAAACACAGGATATCCAAACTATGGACATGGTCAGCATCCACTCAGGTCTTTTGCACTGTCTTAAATTTGGCTTGAAGAAGAAGGGATGGAATCACACAGGACTTATGGAGGGCTACATTAGGAGAACATAAACAATAATCCTCCAGTTGTATATTTCCAGGGTTCTTTTGTTATTCATGCACTTCAAGAGGTGTCCTCTTTACAAAGGATGATATACATGTACAACAGTTTATTTACATTTAAGATGTCAACAGCAGTACATCTGCACACAGGATATCATACAGCATTTCTTCTGTACTCAGGATGTTGCACAGCAATTCCATGCACACAGATGTTGCACACTGGTTACTCTACAATCAGGATATCGTTTAGCAGCTCCTTCATACTCAGGCATTAAACAGCAGTTAATCTACTCTCGAGTTACACAGTAGTTTCTCTACACTTGGGATGCTACAGAACAGTTTCTCTGCATTCAGATGCTTCCAGTATAACTAGGATCTTACACAAAATCTCTGATACAATCAGGATTTTGTACAGCAATTCATCTACAAAATAACCTGCTTTAAATTCAGATGCTACCCGATACAGTCTCTCTGCTCAGAATGTTACACAGCACCTCATCTGTACTCATATGTTACTCAGCAATATTTTTACATACACAGCATTATGCAGCTCTTCGACAAATTTGATATTATACATCAGTCCTTTTATACTCAGATGTTACACAAATGAGTACATCAAGGTACTAATTACATTTCTTTCTGAAGGATGCCATGCAACAGTTCCTGTATCCTAGGATACTACATAACATTATTAATACTGGAAAGATACTAAACAATATTTCCTTTAAATTTATGACATGACACAACAGTTACTGCACTTTTTAGATAAGTTGCAACAGCTGCCTTTCATTTAAGACAGTGTACAATATTGTATAGCAATAGCTTCTGTATTTTCAGGAGACTGTGTTAGCTCCAAATCATTTGGACAATATAAAGCAAACAGACATACTGCACAAAGGTCACTCCACAGTTAGGGTACTACACAGCAGTTTCTGGACATTCAGATACAGTCATAAGAGCTTTGTTATACAATACAGCAGTTCTCCAGTTAAGATGCGACCCAACAGGCAGTCTATGCCATGGTCTCTAGCTAGTGCATTTTAATGTCCAGAACAATGGATACCATTCTCATTTTATTATTTTTAATCTAAATGTTTGCCAGTGTATGTATGCGAGGGAATGCTTAGAATTGTCTGGCTATGCAGATCTGTTGTGACAAACTGCAGGAGACATGTATGCAGTTACTCCATACCAGCTTCATCCAAATGAAGGTCTACAAATCCCTGGCAGATTTTTATTGTGTTCTTAAATATTTGGTTTCAGATGATGGCTAACAGCCTAACATGTAGGCTCTTGTCATTGAAGACATTTGCTATGCTGTTTGGTAAAGCTGAAAGTTCCTTAGAGTTTCCAAGATCCAAGGTATCAGTGAGACATTATAGATGTGCTGCATGGAAGCCTTATTCTCTAGGTGCAGAGTAAGTGGGAAGTATAGCATTTAAAATAAAAATAAACCAGTTTCAGAAATATGAGCTTTTTTAAAACTTCTTGAGTTGATTGATTTAAGAAGTAATATGCCTTACCTGCCATGACCTGTGCTGCCTCTCCATATCTTATCAGTGGGTCTGGTTTCCAGTTTTTGAAGAACTCTTTGTTACTGGTGCTGTCATTAAATTTTAGATGACTAGGTTTGAGACTGGTGACTGGACGCACAGCAATGGTCTCTATAGGTTGTTTAGCTGGGAAGTGTATGTTATAGGCTGTCTCACTTTCAAATGGTTCCTTGGATGGCTCGTAATACTCTTTCTGTAATATAATCAGTTACAAAATATTACAATTTTGCATCATCTGAAGTGCAGTGCATACATATATATATACATATATTCCTATTAATTTCCTGGTTAATTTATTTAAAAAATAAAAAATTATGCCCATCTTTTCTCTTGTGTGTAATATTTATTTTCTGTATGTTCAAAATGCAAATTTTTGAACATTTCAATAGTACGAACCATTCTTATTTCATCTGGAAATTTCTTCTAATTTATTACTGTTTATCACTAATCCAGTTACTTATTTATTTTTTTCCATAACATTTTTGTATTTGCATTTTTTTCTTTAGGTTTTCATTTCAAATGTCCTAGTATATTGCAATCATGTCAACTGACATTCTTATGTAAATTAGGCTTTTTATAGGAAGCATTTTGAATTTCTGTTTTCTTTTACTTTTTTGTTATAAATATTTTTTGGATTTGTTTTGGTCAGTTAATAATGTTTATACTTATATGGCAATGTTCATTATTTTAAATTGGACATGGCTATGTTATTAAAGGAATTAACACCTTCACATTGCTAGATATTATAAACCTCAGAATGTATCCTACTAATTTTTATATCTCTCCAGAGATGCATTTTATCTATATTTTTCAGAAAAAAAATACTATCCATTATAATGTCTAAATTATTACATTCAATGTCCTGTATGCTCTACTGATTTCCTATATACACACACATATCTTGTCACATTTATCTATCTATATATCTGGACTTGGCCTAAATAAATAAGTCATCCAGACCCTTTTCCATGATTAAGTGCTGAAGGTCAGAAGTTATTTTAGCTAACTTAAAAAATTGTCCGTGTACTTGACTATGGTAATACTGACCATTAAACTAATTATTGCTCAAAGGTTGAAGAGCAGAAGCTCCTTAGATTTTCCTAAGAATGGTTAACTGTGCAGCTTTTGCCTATAAACCACTCCTTAATCTGGGTTATGATGGCTGTATCCTTCCTTCAGTTATGTAATCATTCATTTTGTTTTCTCATATCATATTAACTTTTATTTATCTGCTTTCATTTTTAAGTGATTTTTTTAACTTCCCATTTATTTAGGTTGACAGCTATTTATTGTACATCTTTCCATATATTCATTCATCTGTCTATCCATCCAAATGTTCATTTTCAATGTGTGCCTTATTCAAAATTCAGGGTCATGGGGCCTCCCCTGGCAAGTTATAAGTGTTAAACAGCAAGTAGTCCTAGATGGAATACCAGTCAATGATAAGACACACACACACAAACACACACGCGCACACACACACACACACACACACACACACACACACACACACACACACACACACACATACACACACACACACATGCACACACACACACACACACACACACAAGTGATACAAAATTTGGTATGATTGTAAGAAACATTTATGATTTAATTCTAGCAAAAGTAAAGGACTTCATTTTAGCTCAAGTAATAATATATACCCTTGTTCCATAAACCAGGAGTTGTTACCAGAATCTAGAAATACGGGATGTTTTGACCCCAGATGATTCGCCACTGGACATTTTGACCCCGAACAATTTGACCTGACAAAATATTACCTTTCCAACTTTTGTTAAATTAAAATAAAAAAAAAAACATATTTAAGAAAGAAAATGGAAAAAATATGAGTTCTGTAGCTATGGTTAAAAAAACAAAAGTACGGACATTATGAAAGGAAGATAAGTTTCTTATAAGTAACCTATGAAAAAAAAATAAAAAAAAAATTATATAAAATACTATACATATACATAGTATAAATGTATAAAGATAAGTATTACAGCAACATGGAATTAAATATTAAATTGAAAAGAATAATAAAATGTGTGCATCGGCATCCACTAAAAGAAAAGCATGAACTACCTACAAAAGCACACATCACATTAAACTAGAAAAGGAATTTCCCTGTAATCATTTTATGAAAACACAAATGAAGAGGAGAAATGGCCAGTCAAATAAACCACAAAAATAGTCACATTAAAATATACATTAAAAGCAAAATATTGAAAAGCACTAATTTAATCTGTCTAATTACTTTTACACGTAGTGACTTTGAAAATGTAAGTGAAAGTTGCTATTCCCATATAAACATCCAAAAAGAATATAAAATATTCAAATATCAAATAAACATATGATATAAAGAGATGTGACAGGAATAATCGTCAGATAAAAAAATAGTTAAATAATTAAATCTAAAAGAAGTATAAGGACAAGTAAAAAAAGAATCCCATGCAATAAAGACATACCAACAACACAGAAAATGTATCTACTGCCACATACTGGACAAAATAACATTAACATTATAAAAAAATAAAATATATTTTAAAATCACAAACTATCAGTTTAATTATTGTATAGTTCATTAATTAATTAGTACAAAAAAGTAATTACTAAAATTCATTTTGGGTCAAATAGTCTGGGGTCGAATCATTCAGGGTCAAACTGTCAATTAAGAATTTCCATAGACAATAAATGTACATTTAAACATGAAAGTGTATACAATTGCACTGGGGTCGAATAATCCAGGGTCAGACTGTCCTGCTTCTGAATCTAGACCAGCAAACATTCTGGGCATTGTTATTGATGTTCATTTGAAGTTCGTTGCTCATGTTATCTCTTTTTTAAGAAGCTGCTACATCAAAATGAAAGATACCTTCAGACCATCAGTAGTAGGGAAGAAATGATAATGATACTTTTGTGCAAGTCCTTAATAAGGCCACAGCTTGACTACAATGGGTCTGTTGTATTTACAATTCATCATCACTTAAGAAATTAGAGAGAGTACAAAAAATGTATACTGGAGAGAGATATCCAAGGTAAGTCATATGTGTTACACAGAAAGGTTAAAGTCCCTAAACCTATACTAAATATTAAATATGTTTAATATATATTTAGGTTACTGAAGGGTGATATCTTTTTTTAAACACATTGTGAAGATTGGGGAAAGATGGGCGAAGGCTGCCAGCCTAGTCAAATATAATTTGATACATAATTCTATCATTTGTATAAATAAATGTAAAATGCAGGCTTGTGTTTTTAAATGAAAGAAAACACTGTAAAATGTGAACTTCAAGATTGTTGCAACATTGCCATCTGCTGTAAGGAAAACCAAGCCAAGCATTTCAAATGTTCTTTGAAGTTACAATTATCTAAAAAAGTGGTGCTGAAGCATCTGGCTGAACTTCTTTCTATTGTCTTAACTTAAGGAATAATTGTTAGAGTGTACATGCGAAATGTCTTTTATTGTTGTAGTTTCCTGAGCAGGTGTTAGCTTGCTAAATAATGCAGTCTGTTTGCATGGGAACTCCAGACTAAGTGTCAAAATGATGTAATGTGAATACTGGGGAAACCTAAGTATCAAAATGATGTAATTTGGGTGGGCCTTAGCAGAGCTGTTTGTTAATGTTTTAAAAACTATTGTTTAGTGAGAGACTGGAAGCATTTGTCTTGGACCATCAACCCAGCACTGCTTATGCTCTTTATATCTGTAAGTAGGATTATAGCACTGTGTTTTCTCTTAAGAACAGCTAAAGATTAGAAAGTTAGATTAAGTGTTTTTCTTTGACATCAGACCTGTCCTACTGTATTGTTTTAAGTTTCTGCATGATCTCTGAACTCTTAGATATCTCTGTGGTGTAGTAGTATTGTCTTGTGTTTTAATTATTTATTTTTAAATATTTTAAAAACCTTTACCTGTGGCTGGTTTGTGTAGAGAAGTAGGCTTTAGAGTACATTGCATATTTATAGAGTTCATTGTAACAGGCCACTCTAAAAAAAAAGCCTTAGACTGAATAGTCACATTACCAATTGGATAATAATATTGCACAGTAATAATTGGACACCCTTTTAAGGGCCTTTGGATAGCTGATAATTATTAAGCTGGTGGTGGTAGTAATTACTACTGTATAGTCTGGGTAAAGGGGCACAGCAGGAGAATCTGTGTCAGCCTTTCCCAGGAGTGTCTGTGAAGTTGTATAAATAGTTATCTCAAAGTGTGTGTGGTGCGTCAGCTACCTGGGAAGGTACACGGAGCACTGGTTAGACAGAGAGGGTACTGGAGGTTAGTTTGCCAGCTAGGCTGAGATCTGGACCCTATAGCTGTGCCAGTGGGAGTCTTATTGGGGACCTGGAGAGCAAGGAAGCAACCAGCCCCAGACTGACTGTGATCTCAGTGTGCACTTAAGGGAAATATTACTTTACTGTGTGTATTTGTTATCCTTTCCTCTTCTATGAGATGACCTCCTGGTGTTGGTGGTGAGGATTGAAGCTCCTTGATTGCTTGGCCAGGGCATGGCCATCACATTGTGGTGGCAGTGGTTGGGATAAGATATCCTCACATTGTGGTTTGCAGTAGTGGGATCCACTTCACATACTAATTGGCTTGTAGTGGTGTGGGTAGAGTGAATCCTGTAGCTTATGTACAGTGATCTCTGAAAGTGTTTTGTACTCCAAATCAGCCATGCAGTGTATGCTCAGAGTTCAGATCACAATTGTTTTATTTCTTTTGTTAGATTAGTTAGTCAGGGTGAGCAGGCAGCATGTCAGCACAGGAGTATGGAAAGCTGGCAAGGAGCCAGCTGGTGGAGATTTGCCAGGCTAGGGGACTGGTGCATGGAAACCTGACTAAGGCAGACCTGATTGCAGCCTTGGTTACAGCTGCATCAGAAAACAGCATCCAGGAGGACAATCAAACTGGCAGTGGAGATACAATATCCTTGGAGAATGGACAGCTCAACCTTTCTGAGAAGGACAATCAGACTGGCAGTGGAAATACAATATCCTCGGAGAATGGACAGCTCAACATTTCTGCTGTGGACTTAAACATCCAGCTGGAGCTAAAGAGACTTGAGTTGGAGGCCAGGTGTTTGGAGATAGAAGCCGAAGAAAAGGAACGTCAGAGGAAGCATAAGAGGGAAATGCTGACTCTTCGCCAGAGTCATGGAGGTAATGGGGAAGGGAGTAACTAGACCCCAGAAGCACAACAGGTCAGTAAATTTCTTCCACAATTTAAAGAGGGGGATAATTTTGACAGTTTCATTCACATATTTGAAAGGGTATGCAAACAGTATAGTGTTGACCTAAGGCTCTGGGTGCGGTTGCTGACCCCCTTACCCCATGGGAAAGCTGTAACTTGTATATCACAAATGCCTGACTCTGTCTGTTTTGATTATACTGCTGTAAAGAAATGTTTGCTACAATGTTTTAAGCTAACATCTGAAATGTATAGGAAAAAGTTTCGTGAGCATAGACACAAGGCAGATGAAAATGCTTGTGAATATGTTGTTGAACTGAGAACTTATTTTCATAGCTGGGTGAGTGGATGTCAGGTCACCACTTTTGAAGGACTGGCAGACATTTTGGTGAGGGGAACAAGCCCTTAGCACTTTGTCTGAGAACATGAGGATCTGGTTAGCTGATAGACAATGTGCTACTTCAGATGAGTTGGGGAAGAAGGGAGACCTATCCTTGGCAAGCAGGGCAGTCCTGCACAGGAAGGGGACCCCCAGTACTGCTCATGGGTCTAAAGGAACCCATGGTGGGCAGCACGGATTGCCCCAACAGAATCTTCCAGTAGCAGGGGAAGCCACTACTCTAGGTACACATCCAGGAGCTAGGGTGAAATGTTTTGAATGCAACCAGTGGGGCCATGTGGCATACAGATGTCCACGGAGGCAAGGGGGGGAACCAAAGGTGAGGGAGCCAATAAGTGGGAAAGACAAAATGCCAATAGTGGGTTGTCTTGAGACAACAGAGTTATGGAACTACCATCCTGCAGATGTCCTGAGAGGGAAGGATTTGGATGAAGCAGTACTATGTACTCATGCAGTTACATGCAGTGAGGCTAGCATGTGTGTCTGGTTGCCTGGGGAGACCCAGACAGACTGCATACTTGCAGCCAGGACTGCTGAGGTGGTTACTTCAGGGAGTGTGCTACACTGTATCAGTGAGACTGAATGTGAGCCACAGCTGCTTGTGGGTATTGATGTTCCTTTGGACAGGGTAATTGCAAAGGTAGTGGTGAGTAGTAGTACCCAGGCTGACAGTGAGTTACCAATGTCAGAGGATGCCAGACTTCCTATGGAAGGGGAGCTGGGAAGGGTTACAAGGAGGGAGTTGAGACAGGCTCAGCTCTCAGACCCTAATTGCAAGGCCTGAGGCAGGTAGCTAGGGAGGCACCTGATTCTCAAGAGAAGGGGGAATCTGTATACTGGTACAAAGGGTTACTATACAGAGAGTGGACCCCTGAGGGAGGGCTAGAAGGTGAGAGATACAGCAGTTGGTAGTGCCTAGAGCTTACCGTCTGGTGGTTCTAGCCATAGTCCATGATATTCCCTGTGCAGGTCATATGGGCATAAAACATACAAAGAGGCTTATTATGCAAAACTTCTATTGGCCTGGAATTTCCAGAGATGTAACAGGGTACTGCAGGACGTGTGAGCCATGCCAAAAGGTAGGCAAGACAGGAGACAAGGTGAGAGCTCCTTTGATGCCTTTGCCTGTGATTGAGGAGCCATTTCAGAGGGTAGCTATGGATATTATGGGTCCTCTGAGTACCCCAAGTTCCACAGGGAAAAATTATATCTTAGTGGTAGTGGATTATGCTACACGATACCCTGAGGCAGTGTCTTTGTCCTCCATTGAGGCAGAGAAGGTGGCAAATGCTTTGTTAGAGATTTTCAGCAGAGTAGGTTTCCCAAAAGAAATACTGACTGACCAAGGTGCCAATTTCATGTCAGACCTGCTGACTTGTCTGTGGAAGTCCTGTGGGGTGAAGCACATGAAGACCACCCCATACCATCCCCAGACTAGTGGTCTTGTTGAGAGGTTAAACTCTACAATCAAGTCCATGCTACAGGCATTTGCAGATCAGTTTAAGAGGGAGTGGAACAAATATTTGCCCCATCTGTTGTTTGCTTACAGAGAGGTTCCCCAGGCATCCACAGGTTTTTCACCCTTTGAGTTGCTGTATGGGCATAGGGTGAGGGGACCTCTAGATTTAATTCGAGATGAGTGGGAAGGTGAGTGCAAGTCTCACAAGGAGTCTGTTATGGCATATGTCCTAAACCTCAGGACAAGGCTCAGGGAACTCATGGGCTTGGCCCAGGAGAACCTGGCAGAAGCCCAACAACAGAAAAAGGTGTGGTATGACAGGAATGCTCGAGCTAGAGAATATGCTGTGGGGCAGCAAGTAATGGTTCTCATTACTGTCAGACACAACAAGCTGCAAGCAGCTTGGGAGGGACCCTACAAGTTGGTAAGAAAGGTAAGCAATCTTAATTACATGGTGGAAGTGCTAGGCAGACAGCAGGGGCACAAATTGTACCATGTTAACATGATGAAACCTTACCATGATAGGAATGCCTTTGTGCTGAGCATTTGCAGTGGATTGCAGGAGGAGTCTGAGGGAGATCTGGGGGCTGATCTCCTCAGTGAGGCTTGGGCTGACACCTCGGTGGAAGGGGTAGCAATGTACCAGCAGCTATCTCCTACCCAGGTTCTAGAAATCCAAGCAGTGTTGCAGGAATTTGGGGACATGTTCTCTGGGAAACCAGGGTGCACCCACCTGGTGCAGCACCAGGTGGATACAGGACCCCAAATGCCTACTAGGCAGGCCCCTTATAGGGTACTAGGCAGGCTCCTTATAGGGTGCCTGAGAGAGTCAGACAGACTCTGAGGGAAGAGGTAGAGGAGATGTTGGAACTAGGGGTGATTCATGAGTCCAACAGTCCCTGGGCCTCACCAGTAGTGTTGTTACCAAAGAAGGATGGCAGCACCAGGTTCTGTGTGGATTACAAGAAATTAAATAGTCACACAGAGTCAGATGCTTACACCATGCCTAGGACAGATGAGGCCCTAGAGCAGCTGGGTGGGGCTACGTATCTTACAACTATTGATCTTACCAAGGGTTACTGGCAGGTGCCCTTGACTCCCAGTGCTAGAGAGAAGTCAGCCTTTGTGACTTCTTTTGGCTTGTATGAGTTTACAAAGATGCCATTTGGGATGAAGAATGCCCCAGCGACTTTCCAGAGGCTGGTGGATAATATCCTAGTAGGAGCAGGGGGATTTGCCCTTACTTACCTAGATGATATTGCCATCTACAGCCATTCCTGGCAAGGCACCTTCAGCATGTCAGGGAGGTGCTGGGTAGACTACAGAGGGCAGGGCTGACCATTAAGCCGAGCAAATATCAGGTGGGTATGGCAGAGGTCTCCTACCTAGTACATAGAGTGGAAAGTGATAAGATAAGGCCAGAACCTGCCAAAGTGGAAGCTATTCAGCCATGGCCTGCACCTGTTACCAAAATGCAGATGAGGGCATTATTAGGGACAACAGGGTACTACAGAAAGTTTGTCCCTAGTTATAGTACCATAGCTGCTCCCCTCACAGAACTGACAAGGAAGAACAGGCCAGATAAGGTAGTGTGGATCCCAGCATGTGAGCAGGCATTTCAAAAGCTTAAAGACATTTTGGGAGGACACCCTGTGTTAGCCAGTCCAGATTACAGCAAAGAATTTGTTGTACAGGTGGATGCTTTGAACCATGGGGTGGGGGCTGTACTTAGCCAGATTTCTTCAGAGGGAGAAGGGCACCCAGTGGTTTATCTCAGTGGTAGGCTCCAACCCAGGAAGAAATGTTATGCAGCTGTAGAAAAGAAATGTCTAGCCATAGTGTGGGCACTGCAAAAACTTCAACCTTATCTGTATGGAAGAAAATTCAGTGTAATGACAGATCATAGCCCTCTAACATGGTTAAACAGAGCCAGTCAGCAAAATGCCAAGTTGCTAAGATGGAGCCTGGGGTTGCAAGCATATGATATGTCAATGCAGCACCGCAGTGGGAGTAACAATGCCAATGCAGATGGGCTCTCAAGACAGGGAATGGGATCAGGTACACCCAGATATACCTAACCCTCTCAAGTGGCGTTTCTCAAGGGTCACTTGAAAAACTAGCTTGAGTTCTCCAAGGGGGAAGAGATGTGAAGATTGGGGAAAGATGGGCGAAGGCTGCCAGCCTAGTCAAATAGAATTTCATACATAAATCTTATCATTTGTATAAATAAATGTAAAATACAGGGTTGTGTTTTTAAATGAAAGAAAACCCTGTAAAATGTCAACTTCAAAATTGTTGCAACATTGCCATTTGCTATAAGGAAAACCAAGCCAAGCATTTCAAATGTTTTTTGAAGTTACAATTATCTAAAAAAGTGGTGCTGAAGCATCTGGCTGAACACATTCTTTCTATTGTCTTAACTTAAGGAATAATTGTTAGACTATACATGTGAAATGTCTTTTATTGTTGTAGTTTCCTGAGCAGGTGTTAGCTTGCTAAATAATGTGGTTTGCTTGCCTGGGAACTCCAGACTAAGTGTCAAAATGATGTAATGTGAATATTAGGAAAACCTGTGTCAAAATGATGTAATTTGGGAGGGTCTTAGAAGAGCTGTTTGTTAGTGTTTTAAAAACTTTTGTTCAGTGAGAGACTGGAAGCATTTGTCTTGGACCATCAACCCAGCACTGCTTATGCTCTTTATATCTGTAAGTAGGATTATAGCACTGTCTTTTCTCTTAAGAATAGCTAAAGATTAGAAAGTTAGATTAAGTAGGGCGGCTGCGGTGGTGCAGCGGTTAGCACTGCTGCCTCACAGCAAGAGGTTCTCTGGTTCGATTCTCAGCTGGGGTGCCTTCTGTGTGGAGTCTGCATGTCCTCCCTGTGGTTCGGTAGGTTTCCTCTGGGTGCTCTGGTTTCCTCCCACATCTCAAAGACATGCAGTAGGTGGATTGGACACTCTAAATTGGCCCTAGGTGTGTGTGTGTGTGTGTGTGTGTGTGTGTGTGTGTGTGTGTGTGAGTGCCTTCTGTGGAAGGTTGGATGCTGGGCTGGTAACTTGACACTGTAAAACTCCACTGCCAATCATGAGCGGACAGATGATCCACTGTGGCAACCCCTAACCTGGAAAAGCCGAAAGAAGAAGAAAGTGAGATTAAGTGTTTTTCTTTGACATCACACCTGTCCTACTGTATTGTTTTAAGTTACAGTGTGATCTCTGAACACTTTGATATCTCTGTGGTGTAGCAGTATTGTTTTGTGTTTTAATTATTTATTATTAAATATTTTAAAAACCTTTACCTGTGGCTGGTTTGTGTAGAGAAGTAGACTCTAGAGTACATTGCATATTTATAGAGTTCATTGTAATACGCCACTCTATAAAAAGCCTTAGCCAGAATAGTCACATTACCAATTCGATAATAATATTGCACAGTAATAATTGGACACCCTTTTAAGGGCCTTTGGGTAGCTGATAATTATTAAGCTGGTGGTGCTAGTAATTACTACCGTATAGTCTGGGTAAAGGGGCACAGCTGGAGAATCAGTGTCAGCCTTTCCCAGGAGTGTCTGTGAAGTTGTATAAATACTTATCTCAAAGTGTGTGTGGTGTGTCAGCTACCTGGGCAGGGACATGAAGCACTGGTTAGACAGAGAGGTTAGCTTGCCAGCTAGGCTGAGATCTGGACCCTATAGCTGTGCCAATGGGGAGTCTTATTGGGGACCTGGAGAGCAAGGGAGCAACCAGCCCTAGACTGACTGTGATCTCTGTATGCACTTAAGGGAAATTGTACTTTACTGTGTGTATTTGTTATCCTTTCCTCTTCTATGAGACGACCTCCCTGGTGTTAGTGGTGAAGATTGAGGCTCCTTGATTGCTGGGCCAGGGCACAGCCGTCACACACATTTATTGAATTATCACTTAAGACACAGGCAAACATACATTTATATAAAAAAAATAAACCACGTTAACAGGGTCACAGTTTCAAACAGTATACATCATATACATTCTTTTATGCAATTATCATCAATTAAACCTTACGTAAATTGCAAAAATATTGTCTTCCCTTAAACCTCACTCCTCCTGCAAAACATTTTTCTCCATGTACTGTTCCTACAGTTTTCATTTTTCTACGTTATTTGTTTCTACTCCTTCTCTAAATATCTCACTTCCAGTTATTTTATCTCTGTTACAATATTCAGTACTTCAAATACAGTTGGTTGAGACTTCATTTTCATTTTCTATTTTTTTGGCAGCCACCAGTAGTAACCTTAAGTAGGCAATTCAGATCCTGAATTACAGCTCGAAAAATAATTTCTTTAGTTACACCCATTTAGTCACCCAATATTTCAGAAAGAGTACTCTGTATGGAATTTTTATAATCTGCCAACTCATTACACTCCCAAAACATATATGTTCCCAGTTACCCCTTTCTTCCCTATCACACCTCCAACATTTGCCATCTACCCGAGGGAAAATTCTTTGGAGTCAGCTTGGGGTATAAAATGCCTCTGCAAAGACTTCCAAGCAAAAGTATTAACTCTTCTAGACTTTGCTGCATATTTGTGACTATACATATGTCCTCCTATTGTTTTTGTGTGAATTGCTTATCCAGTCTGTTTTTCCAGTCTTTTCTTACTTCCCCTGATTGAATCTTATAGTTGTTGTAATGTTTTATATGCCATAATAATTATCTCTTCTTTAACAGCAGCTTCTCTTCTAGATTCATCTAAAAACTCTACCAGAGCAGGTCCTTCACTTAAGATTCCCTGATCCCTTTATGTTTGCCTATAGTCTAATTTCAATCCCTGGTAGGGAAAGCACTCTTGTCTGTACTCCAAATTTTTTTAGCCTCTTCCCATTCTGTTACCTTTCCTTCTCTAGTTATTTGCTTCCAATACCTTGGTTCCTTTGCAAGTTTTCTCCCAGTAAATTCCATCCCCCCTTGCCTAGTCTTTATACCCCTAATTGCAGTCATCCATACTGGCAAAATCTCCTTTGTCCATTCTCATGTTGGCTTAGTCAGAACACTTTCTGCTACTTTATGAATATAATATTCTGTATGGCTGTTGTTATTCTCATTAAGGATCTCCATCCAAAATCCCACTCTCTCCTTATTTCTTGAATTTCCCTCCTGTTTCATTATCATCCATTTCCACTTTGAATTACAGCTTTATGTTTCCATTATGCATATAATCCTTAACTGTGTAACTCTAAAATATCCCTTCAAATCAAGATAATCCTAAACCACCTTGTTCTATTGGAAGGATTAGCTTATAGCTTATCCCTCTTAACCCTTGCCCTTTCTCTTCTATATAAAATCCTTCAGCTCTTTATTAATTGCTGTCCACAACTTCTTCTCTGGTTGATAAAAATATGCCTGACTGGTATACAAAATTAAAGGGACAAAACCATTTTCACTGCTTATATCACGTTATCTATATCCATAAACAAGAGCTTCCAATTTTACAGTTTTTGTATTATCATTTGTTGTCTTGTCATGCATACTTAGCTGATAACAGAATCCTTTTTGACTCCTAAATACTACATTTTTGTGTCCCATAAATATGGGTATTGCTGAGCCAATTCATGTATGGATACCTACTCTTTGTTTTTTCCTGATTAATTTTATATCCTGAAAAAAACTTGAAACTGTCTCAGAATGTTCCACAACACTGAGATGTCCTTTTCTGATTCTATCAGGTATAACATAATATTTCTGTAAATAAACTTTTCTTAATTAACATACCAATTATATCCTTGACATTCTGAGTTCCTTATTTCCTTTGCCAATAGCTCTAAATATGATACAAATAACAAAGTGGAAAAGTGACACCCCTGGCTGGTTCCTCTGTTCAGATACAACTTATCAGAGAGGAACCCACTTTAATTTTTGCCTACCATCCCTTGTATATCCTCTTAATTAATCTTATTATTGTATCAGGAATGCAAATGCTTCCATTATAAAAAGCATGGTTTAAACTTGAAATGGGCCTATATAAAGCTGGGTCAGATGGGTCTTTATCATATTTAAGTATTACAGCCACCATAGCTTTCTTTCAGGATGTTGGTGCTTCTCCTACTTTTAAAATCCTGTTAAAACCTTCCAGATCTTTATCACATTCTTCCCTCCTAGTTCCAAAATTCCACAGGAATACCAACTATTCCTGGAGACTTTCTTGCAGATTGGTTACATGTTACCATTTTATCTCATCTCCTCCTATATTAACTGTTAATTGTTAAGCCTCATCTACCTCCAACCTTGGCATACTTAAGTCTTCCATAAATATTTCCATTTGTGTTTTTTTCTTTATTTCCACATTCCTCTGTGTTATGCAAATGTTCATAAAATTTCTGAAATATCTCTACAGGACCTTTGGTTATTTTGCTTGCTATAGACTCCCTGAGTTATGCAACAACTCCTTCTACTATCTGTTGCCTAAATCGTTGTGCTAATAGATTTTGTGATCTGGAGTTATCATCAAAAGCAGTTGTGTAACAGCAATCTCTCAAAACTCATGTGTATTATCAAGATACTCCCTTATTTTCTCTTTAGCACTTTGCAGTTGCATATCTTCTTGTTCTGTGAGATTCCCCTTATTCTGTAATACTTTAATATCTGTCAGTCCCCCCAAATAATTCTTGTTAATTCTTAACCATATTTCTTTTTCCTTTATTTCTAGCCTACTTTTAAACTCTACATCCATTTCACCCCACTCGCTAGATATAACTTCTGAAGAAATTTCTATCTTCCCCTAATAACTCTCGAATAATTTCTACTATCCATTCCTTAAATTCCTCCCTTTTTAACAAGTAGGTGGAGAAGCACCAGTTTCAAATTTCTACTTCATTACCCTGAATTTTTATCTTAAATGTTATTGGTGCATAATCTGAAATGGTTATTGGATGTGTGTCGATGCTTTCAATTAAATGCAGACATTCCAGTGGAGTATAATTTCTGTCTAGTCTATCCCAGTTATTGTACCTTGGGGAATATTAAGTAAATTCTCTTTGAGTTCCCACTACTGAATAATTCTCTTCTATGTCCCCCAGATACATCATGTCTTTTGCAAATCAAGTTCCAGTCCCCACCTATAAGTACTATTCCCTCCGGAAAGCAGATTATTTCTCCCCCAAATTTTCTTAAGCTGCATAATAGAAGTTTTGGGTGGAATATAAATATATGCCAGCATAATCCTCCTCCCGTTCCAGTAGCCTCTTACTACCAAAAATCTATCATTACTATCTTTTTTCCTCATCTGTCACTATTGGACCTCCTCTAGCAATTAGTATAGCTACTCCCCTTTTCCTTTGTCCCTGATATTCTGCTAAATATCCATTCTGAAATATTTTTCGTATCAAATTCACATGCTCACTTCTTTCTAAATGTGTCTTCTGTAACATTGCTATTTGCACTCTGCATTTCTTAATACATGTCTATATATCTGAGGCCATTAAGATTCCAAAACAATATGTTTAGTATAGCCATCATGACAAGAAATTATTATTTGCACCTATTATATACGACATGTTTTTAAATGTCTGTTTCTAGCTTTTGTGTTACATGTTTGGCAGGCTGATGCTTTATATACTTGTTTCTTGTAATCTCCACTTGAGCATATGACTTCTTGTTTTAATGAAAGCCCTCAAACAAAAGACAAACACTCCCCCAGAATACCCACAGAACTTATTAAGTTAAAACAAGCAGACAGATCCATGTACATCTTCAAATGAAGTTTAACCCCCCTGATAGGAACAATTGTCTCAAATTGACAGCTTCACCCGCAAGCAATTAGCTAACCTAAAAATAAGGTTATGCATGCTAAGACACATTACAACCTGGGTTCTCCTTACACTAATTGCTGTCTGTTCTTGTCTTATCTTTATTCTCTTCCCTGATGTGAAAAACAACTTGTATGTTTTCAGAAAACATTAACTTTTAGCCTTAAGAAGAAGTGCACTGGCTATCTTTAAATAAAACTAAATTATACACTGTTCTAGTAAATGCACTAAAGCATTTGATTACAAAAAACTGCTTTCTCTTATTCATTTAAAATATTTTTTCAAACTTTAAGAACAAAATGTAGAACTTATCAGGTGCAGATTTCCCAACAGACACAGAATATTTCTTTGTTTAAAAAAAAGACTATGTATTACAGCATTCACAAAAAACATTCACCCGAGCAAAAGGAGAAAAAATACTTCAGTTCTAAGTATATTTTAATCAGTGCACTTTTATACCTCAGCCCCCTCCCCGACAGCCCAAGATTACAACCTATTGATCTAAATATGCTTTTGTCCAGCCTTTCTTCTTTTTACATTGTAATGCCTGCATTTCTTGAAACTAAAAAAGAGAAAAAGTACCCGTTTACTTTATTATCTTTTATCATAAGCAATGATCACTGAAAATGCTTTATTACATTACATGCAATTTATATAACATGTTTTATACAAGTACTGTTAAGAACAAAAATTGTTTTGCTTACATTTTTTTTTCTTTTTTTCTTTTAGTATACTTCCAAACATAAATGATATGAAGTGGACCATATGCTGTCAGTCTCCAAACAAGTTTAACAATGTTAACAAAAATCTAATCTTTCTCAGCCACATTTTCTTGTAAAGCCATAGTCTCACATGTATTCACTAATTTCAGTGTAGCTCATCCTTTTCATCTCTCATTTTCCAACCTCAGCCTCCAGTTCAAGTCCAAGGTAATCCTGATTCTTCTAGTCAACTCCTGTGCTTTTTCTGCCTCTCAAGCATTTTTCTTTGAAATATTGGAAAAGGTTGCATTGGCAAAGTCTTGTACATCAGAAGAATGAGAAGCAGAGTCCTCCTTCTGTTTGATGGCTCACCCCTTGTTGGGCAAACTTTTGTATTTCTCCCTTAGCCTGTTCTGCAACAAAAATGATTTGGATCCTCCAAGAAAAATATTCTGAAGACAACTGGATACAGCAGTTTGAATTTCACACCTGCCTCTTGACATTCCATGATTGCCGGGATAAATTTGCTTCTCTTCTGCCTGGTGTTGTTGTTGTTTGTCTTTCGGCTTTTTCCTGGTAAGGGGTCACCACAGCGGAACTCCGGTCCGCTAATGATTGGCAGTAGATTTTTTTATGAAATGCCGAGGTGCCAGCTTGACACCCAACCTTCAACAAAGGCATGCCCATTTATGCACGCATTGTCTTTCAAATGCTACCCAACCATGGGGAGGACATGCAGACTCCACACAGAAGGCACTCCCAAGCCAAGCCAAGAATTGAACAGGAGAACCTCTTGCTGTGAGGTAACAACGCTACCGCCGTACAATAATTTTTAACAAACACTCTACTGACTCCAACTCACAGTTTTGTTAGGATCAGCTCTTTCTGGTGATACGACTACATCTTTACTAATACAGGTCATGGCTGCTTTTTCATGGCCAGGTTTGGAGCATGCACACAATGTGCCCTTTCAGTTAACAAATCCTGTGTGGAATACCAGTCTAGTTACTTATTTGTGCTTTCATAAAATTAATACAATCTCTTACAATTTCTCTAGTACAACAGAAAATCTCAGGTTTTCTCTGCATGCTCTGTCCTCTAACTCTACCATTTTTTGAAACCAGTCTTCTTGAGAAGTATCATACCCAGACAGCTTTTTCTTCATTTTGATCTCTGATATTTGACTTTTATCAGTTCATCTGAATAGCTGTTTAAATATTTTTTTATTTTTCCAGCCTTTTGTCTCAGTTGATGTACTCCTTCAGTGTTTTATTTATTTTAATAAGCTCTGAACAAATTTGACTTGTTTTCTCCTCTAAATTACTAGAAGCCATCTCTTGCACCAAAGCTGGAGCTTGAACTACTTTTTGCTGAACAGCTACATGATTCTTCCCAGTCAGTGTTTTCTCTTCACCTTTTCTAGTTGATTTTCTTTCAAGCTCCCTAAGTTTCTTCTTTGCTAGCGTCCAGGCAGTGCACTTACTAGTCAATAACTGAATTTTACTAAAGCATGCAGAATTACTGGCCCTTATCTAACAGTTTCTTTTTTTTTTCACAATGTGAGAGATGAAATTAAGCTGTTGATCAGTATGCAGCCATCTTGGAAAGCCTAAAGGGTGATATTGTCTTGGTGTATAAATACATGTTTTAGTAATAAAGTGTTGGCCTCTTCAGGTGGAGTATAATTTATAGACTGTACCTGGAATAAAATAAAGAAAAACTAATTTGTAGAAATCCTTGTTTCTACTTCTAAAATAAAGAATATCAGTTTTATTTATAAGGGGGGGATAAAATCTGGACGTTTTTACCTACTGTTATAACACACGTACAAATGTTGTTTACAGTTATGGTCCCACAGATAGTATATTTGAGGTACAAGTGCAGGACTTATGTCATACTGGTTATTGGGACCATCAAACAGTGACAAACCACTTTGCATCTAACCATGATAAAGGACAAATTATAATCCTGGAGATAAAAATGTAAAGGGTGATATACCAGGGTGACTGTCACTGCTGCTCTTTTCTCTTGCTCTTAACCCATTAAGCTGTCTACTTAACTCATTCACTCCAGTCAACTATTCTGAGTATGTACCTTTAACTCCTAGTGGGTGTGGCCTGAGCCTTTAAAAATTAAATTATCACCTTACAATTCTAACAAATACTCATTGACAGAGGTCAAATATCAATACAATTGTGTTTGCCATCATGTATGCTTCAAGATAAAATATTTTTTAACCTTGTATGTAGCATGGTTTTGGAATTATTAATGCAAATATGCACAAGTAATATTTGACCCCTAGAGTAGGAGGTAACTGCAGATGCACCTGGAGGTGTCACTTTGGATGTAATGAGTTAAAAGATTAGATCATGGCTACAATTTGGCTCCCAGATAACAAAGTGAAAAAACTCTCATTCTTTTTGTGAATGATTTTAAAGTGTATAGCTCAGATGAGGGGCTGAAAGCACAACTGGAAGTGGTCAAAACTTTCTCAGATAACATAGGAATGTCATTTGGTCTTGATAAATGTTCAAATGCAACATTTAAAGTGGGAAAGCTGCGGTACCAGGAAAATATATGTCTGGGACAGGAATGTGATTATAAAGGAACTTGAGGAGGAGGGAGTGTACAAGTATTTGGGAACTGATGAAGGAGTGACGATAAAACATGAACAAATGTAAACACAACTCAGTAAAGAATATTTCAGAAGACTAAAATTAATGCTGAAAACAGCCCTGACATCTAGGAACAAAGTTCAAGCTATAAATAAATTTGTACTTTCTGTTCCAACTTACAGTTTTGCAGTGATTAACTGGCCCCAAAAGATACTGGATAAGTTGGACAGGAAAACAAGAAAAATGCTTCATGCTTATCAAATGATATATAAAAATCAGTTTATACCAAGTTAATATATCCCTTGTTCTGAAGGAGGTATGGCTCTCCTCAAAATTGATTACATGTATAGAACTATAATCCTACAACTGCATACATATCTGCTGACCTAATCAGATCCAAACATAGTGAAAGTTTTGAAATAGGAAGAGAACAAATCTAAAATGACTTCCATGCCTAGTTTAGCAGAATCATAACGGTGTGAAGCATGAAAGGAAACCAATGCAGTAGACAAAATCAGGCAGCAAGTGAATTATGCCTAAAAACAAAGGAAAGAATATAAGGAGAAAGATCAGATGAGAAGGCAAGAAATGTGCAAAGGCATAAATATAGTTGCAAGTACGGTAAACTCCTGGAATAACATCATGTCAATCATGACCTTCTGCAGGAATGGTTAATGAAAAGTGAATTTAAACCAAAAGATGAAAGGTTAATATTAGCAGCCTAGGATAATGGACTACGTAAACATCGGTTTACAAAGTCCATTGAACATGTGGGAGAAAAAGACAAATACAGGTTCAGTAAAACAGAACTGGAAACAGTTGCACATCTTGTTACTGGGTGTGATGCACTAATGGTAAATGGCCTATATACTGCAAGGCATAATAATGTGGCAAGACTGTTGCACTGGGAATTGTGCAAACATTACAGTACTGAAGTAGTTGAGAAGCACTGGAAATGTTGGCCACAAAGCATTATAGAGAATGATGAAGTTTATGTCACGTGGGATCACCAATTACAACAGTTCCAAAATATCTGAAAGAAAACCAGATATAGTAGTCCATGAAAGAAGGCAAAAGTAGCATTGATAATTGGTATTGCTAAACCCAGTGATTACAGTGTCTTACGTACAGAGAGACACAAAGTTATAAAATACCAGGATTTGCAGGTAGAAATGAGGACAATATAGAATAAGGATACCCAGACAGTGCCAATAGTAGTAAGACCAATGGGTCTCATAAAAATAATTTACAGTCTTATTTAGATATGCTACCGATACATGTAACTCCATATGAATTGTAGAAGAAGTCAATTCTGGGCACATTGCACATGCTAAGAAGAGCACTTTTTGGCTAACATCAAAGATTGGAATAATAGTAATTTCACAAATTTAATCATACTTTGACTTAGGAATAGGGTCCATTCCCGTAATGGTATTAGAAACCCAAAAGACTTGGATAAATTAAACCAAAGTTACAAATCCCATGAAAGTCTCTGTTGAGGGTTTGACCTTGCTGTAGTACTGTACTTTATATAAGGCAGTGAACATCACCAATTGTTGAATGCCTTTGTGACATGGAAGGAAAAAAAGTCCCAAATGAAAATCTATTGTAGACACACTGAGACTAATTAATATTTAATGAGAAGCCAGCCCTTTTGAGAATCATTACAGAGAAACAAGCACTGTGAAGAAGCTATCCTAACACTTCATCAGTGTATTTATCTTCTAATTATATTTTAATTGAAGGTGCATGTTTTATATCATAGACCATGTTTTATATCATTTATATTTTAGGCTAAGACTAGCTCTGCATCTGAAAATAAGTTTGTTACATAAAATGAAACCAATCAAGACCCTAACAGAGGGCACTGTGGCATTCCCTGCTCCATGTATCATGGAGCTCTTAGTACCCACCAATTCAGACCACATTTCTGGAAATGTTAGCACAATTCTTAATCAGTTTGTAATGCCTCTACCTGTGAGTACTACCTTTTTAATTATGGCAAGCATAAACCTTTGATTTGTAAGTTACAGCTGGTCAGTGTTCCCATTTTTATTTCTTTTTATACTGGACTATTTATTGACTTAAGGATAGAAAGATTAGAATTAGGTGTCAGGGTGCAACTTCTTATTAGCATGATTCTGTAATTATAATCCTCTCAAGTTCTTTATCGGACCATTTTGCATTTAAGCATATTTTCATGTAACATTACAATAAGACTTATCTGTTGGAAGTTCAGATTGGTAGGTTAAATATACCTACAGCCATTAGCAGAGATAAATCAAAGAATGAATTTCAAAAACACAATTCAGTCCCTTAAAGACTAACTTTATGCATGTAGACTGTGAATATAATGTTTTTTTGATTTGGTCCATACTTTCAAAATGTTGAACACAAACTCAATGAGTTTTGCTTGTTGAAAGGAACAGCCTTTCACAAAGCCATTAAGTCATGGTACTACACCTCACCCATTTACTACAAACTGACTGGAACATGTATAATTGAAATAAATATTTTTGAAGGGTGTCCACTATTAGGGAAAAAGGGGCAGTTCATGCTTCAAGGAACATTGATTTCTAAACAGGGAATTGTCCCCCCCCCACCCCACCTTCCTCCATGACATTTCTCAACCAACTGACAGCCAACAACTGGGAACAGTTGACAAATAGGACACTTGATGAGAGCAACTCAACCAGAAGTCTCTTGATAAGTGTCCTTTGATAAAACAGACCAATCGCAAATTGCCTTGCATGATGGCAAAATTGAATTTAGGCTTAACATTTCTAACTAAAGAGTCTGATATATTAACAGAGGATGACTTCCCCTTTAGAGAACAAGGTTTGCATCTTTATGTTTAGATGTTTCCTTCAGAAGACAAAACATTCTGGTACCTCTGCCTCATAGTACTTAGGTTTGTTGTATGATTTTTCAACCACATTTAATGGGCCCCATTCAGAAGATTGACATAATGGAGAGTTGAACTTCATATGATTGAGTCCATATGACTGACTTTCCGAAAGATCAAAGATTTTGCATGGAGATTGTGGTACAGAAGGGATTGTGGAATTTACCGTTTTCCATGCTGTAGTGTGATCTCGGAGTTGGTATATATAATATGCAGAGTGTGTGGAGGTCCAGCCCCTCACATGGGTGGTGCGGGGGAGGGGGGCTTTCACCTCCTGCAAGAACACAGATTTCTGTTGTTTTCTGTAGTTCGACATTTCTGAAGTTTTGATCATATGGTCTCGACTATATGAAGTTCAGCTTTCCACTGAGTCAGTCTTCAGAATGGGATCCCATTTAACTGCATTTTAAGAAGCATATATGAAATAGGACTGATAGCACACAGATTTTTATTCCTTTTCTTAATAAGACACAGAAGTAAATAATATTCCCTAACAGGAAAAATTATTAAAAATAAATATGCAGGACATTAAGGGATGAACAGAGGGTAGAATGTTTTGGACTGTTTTTTTGCCAATACTTCTTACAAACTAGAAATAGTGGCTTATTTTTAAACATTGTACACCTCTCAAGAATACATAGGACAAACCCTGGGATTCAATCATGCCTACACTAAGTGTATGCCTTTCTGAATGAACAGACAGCACAGACATAACACACCTTCTTTCTCCTAATTGTAGTTTTCTTACTGATATTCTTGCAGCTTTAGATATTGACAGGGATTCATAAAGGTTACCAGAAAGTGTAGACTACGGGTACACTTAGTGTAATCTTTCTTAGTGTCTAGAAAACACAAAAAAATGTGGTAGGAATGTTCCTGAATACATATCGTGTACATTTAGTGTAGGATTTATTGAATTTGGCCCAAAGTGTTCTTTCTTTAAAGTTTTCCAAGATCTGGAATTCAGTTCCACTGGAAGTTATTCGTGTTATATCAGTTTAAGTTTGGTCTTAATTCTTTATTCATATATATATAAGGAACAAATGTTTCATATAACTTACATGATATAGTTGTGAAAGGCAGGTAGTATTGGCCTCTCAGCTACTGGCCGAATCCATGTCTTGATCGATGGACTGATTGAGTACACATCATTCTGGTGGACCTTGGATCATTCCTTTTCAATCATTATCTCACCACATGCTATTCCCTTATCAAAGTCCTAATCTCTGTCCACCATATCAGTACCATCTCACTTCCCAAACCACTCCTCTGCTCTGTCACTATCAGTTTTATGACATGGTCACTTTTACTGTAACACACTGTCAACCATACTAGACATATTACAAGACTTAGTTAAGTCAGCTCTGTTGGCATAGAGTGACAGAGCCTTCAGCTACCTGAACTCCATCAGTGGCTGAGGTGCCTATTGGAAGTTGCATGTGCGAAGATATATGTGTGTATCCTACCAGAGGAGGGGGCAGAGAGTGCCTTCCAATATTAGAATCTTTTGTAGGAGAAGCAGCAATGCAAAATAGCAAAGAGGGAGGTGTTTGACTGCAGCAAAAACAGGAGCGTGTGCACACATGGAGAGGGAATAGTGGCTTCTGTAGTGGCTTCTGTGGTGATGCAGGTTACACATCCTCTGCCCAGGGTTGGGGCTAGGGCTTGAGCATGTTGTTATTTCCATAATGCTGGTGAGGGCTTAAAATACACCTCATGGCTGCCTGAATTATGTTTGTGTCATGGATCGCTCTCCCCCAGGGGCAGAGAATGAAAGATTAGTGGCAGCACCTTGATGGCCAGCATACAAAAATAGACTTATTCAGACTTTCACTTGCAGACAATATCAGGTGATATTTTATGCATAACTTTTTTTAATTTATGAATAGATGCAAGGAGTTTTCATTCAGGAGGTCTGTAACACCAGTTATAAAGTCAGTAAACAGGCGTGGCTCAAAACTATCCTTTTAACACCTTACTTTATACTTAATGGCTGTTTTTAATATCTTTCTTTAATGATGACTGCCTTCACCTTCTGTCTGTTAGGCAAATGAGACCACCATTTCATGAAAGCAAAAGAAAAACAGTGCAAATTGATATATTAAAGGAACTGGACATAAGAATGCCAGCAATAAATAGATAATGCTTATCAGAAAAATGATCAAAGTGTATGTTTCTGTTTATGCTTTTCTTGAAAGTATGATTTAAGTAAATTAAATAGTTACATTATTTTATTGGATCTTTGGCACTAAATTATAAGCTTAAATATTAACAGGACATTTGTTCTGCTGTTACTAAAGTGATTCACGTTTGTTTGACTACTGTTTGTGGACTGTGTATCTAGTAAAATTGTTTAGTAAATGAATGACTAGAGTCAAACATCTAGTAAATGTTGACTGTGCGCCACTTTAGAGATAAATGGAGTACTTTGTTTTGTTGTATGACCAGGTATTTCCTTCATCACTGAAGTGGTAAGACTTTGTAATTACTGTATTTAATTCTGTAGGTGTGGGGAATGTGACACCTCATACCCAGGGGCGGCCCGTGCTATTGGACTGCCGGACTGCAGCCTCCCCCAGCTGTAAAGAAAAGTAAAGAAATAAAAAAATTAAAATTCGCAGATAAAAAAAATTTAAAAAATGGACTTTCACGCATGTGCACTAGTCCGGACTGCTGCTGAGACAGTCTGGAGCATGTGCAGACTGCTTCAGCAGCAGTCCGGACTGGGAAACATGCAACTGCAGAGATCCCAGAAGTCTATGCAGTTTTAACTGCATAGACTGTCGCTGGAAAAAGATCAGACCTGGACTGCAACGTTGGCAGACAGAGTCTCAGATCTAGCGTGGTGGATGTAATGCACAGGCAGTTATGGATTTGGAGTGTGTCGCTATGGATTCTGAAGGGATTTGGCATTAGTGTCACTATGGATTTAATGGCCCAAGGGATCTACATGTACTGATGTTGCTCCAGGTAACAAAGTGCGTGTGTGTGTGTGTGTGTGTGTGTGTGTGTGAATGCCCCAGTTGCATATACTGGTGCCTAGAACAAACTCATGGTGGTGTGGTAGGGAATACCTCAGGCTTGAACCCTGTACCTTGTATGCAGGTGTTAAGGATCTGAATTCCCTACCCACCACCATTTGTAAAAAAAATTGCAGATTTTTGCCTCATATTTGATCTGATCTGTTCCTCATAATATCTGTGGCTTCTAAATGTTGTAATGCTTGATATTTGATGGTGCAATGGTAGCATTGTTGCCTCACAGCTGCAGGTTCTCAGGTTTGATTCTTGGCTGGGGTGCCTTCTGTGTGGGGTCTGCATCTTCTCCCTGTGTTTGTGTGGGTTTGCTTTTGTGTCCTACCATGTTACAAAGACATGTCTGCATTATTTCTTCCTGGGCCTCTGCTGAAAATTGTTTTTTTGTTCAAAGTCAGACTGTCCTGATTAACAAATGTTAAATAAAATTGACAGGCATTTAAATTTCAGACTTCAGGTTTCTGAATGTTTAATTCCTTACATATTTGTTGGTGCAGTGGTAGCATTGTTGCCTCACAGCTATAGGTTTTCTGGTTTGATTCTTGGCTGGGGTGCCTTCTGTGTGTAGTCTGAATCTCATCCCTGTGTTTGTGTGGATTTGCGCTGGTGTCCTGCCATTTTACAAAGACATGTGTCTGCAGTATTTCTCCCTGGGCCTCTGCTGAAAATTGTTTTTGTTCCATCAGAAGTAAAATTGACAGGCATTTGAATTTCGGACTTCATATTCTTCAGAAAATACACAGTAACACAACCTTTTATTCTAGCAATTTTCTAAGTTTATAAGATGAATATTTGAAATTTGTCCTTATTTTTGGGACTGTATTACCCCATTATTGGCTTTGTCCAGGTTTTTTGTGCTAAGGTTGACAGCTATGCCAAGAACTGAATTCACTGAATGGTTTGAGGGCTGTATTCCCTCATTACTGGGTTTGTCCAGGTGTTTTGTGCTAAGAGGTTGACAGCTATGGTGAGAAATGAATTCATTAAATGATAGCCATTTAAGTTTCAGTCTTCCGCTCTTTCACAAAGCAGCTGATTTGGCGTAGTGGTATGTTGCTTTGACTGTTTTGCACAGGGACCTTGGCAGTAAAATGTATGGTGGTAACACAGCATTTTTCTTTCACAAAGCAGGTGATTTGGCATAGTGGTATGTTGCTCTGACTCTTTTGCACAGGGACCTTGGCAGTAAAATTAATGGTGGTAACACAGCATTTTATTCTAGCAACTTTCCAAGATTATACAAGCAATGTTTAATGTGTCCCTGGTTTTTGGACTTTTGACCCCCCCCCCCCAATAAATTTGGCTTTTTCCAGATTTCTTGTGCTGCAAAGTTGAGATGCAGTTGAGTATTGAGTAGATTTTACAAGGAGCTGAGAGCTGCAGGGGAAGAGAAGTTTAGTGCTGCTTATTCTAAGTCAGCTTCCATCGTTAATAGCACAACAGGTTGTGTACTTGCTTTTGATGCAGAAGGTTGTTGGTTCTACTCCCACAAGGGGTGAATGCTGCCGTACTGAAAAAGTTAAGATACTAACTATGAGCCTGTTATAAGTTTGCCATCCATTTCCTATTGCAATATAACTAGCTTATCATTTTTAATGTAATATGTAACTGCGGTGGTGGTGCTGCGGTAGCATTGTCGCCTCACAGTAAGACGTTGTCCTGTTCGATTCTCAGCTAAAGCGTCTTCTGTGTGGATACCTGCGTGAATGGGCGTACCTTCGTTGAAGGTTGTGCGTCAGGCCTGGCAAGTCGGTACGTAAAAATCTACTGCCAATCATTAGCGGACCGGAGTTCCGCTGTAGCGACCCCTAACCGGGAAAAGCCAAAAGCTACAACAACATAATTTTTAATGTAATATAGGCAATTTATTCCTCAGGGGCATCAGACACTTTATTTTTCGATGAAACCATGAAATATAAAGGTGTTTGCTAGCAGCAACCTCTTCATTAGTTACAGATTTATTTAATGTGGAATTATTTAGATGACTTTTTTACTTCTTCAGAGATTGTGCATATTTACTGATAATGGTGGACTGTAGAATTGTGCATATTTACTGATAATGGTGGACTGTAGAATTGTGCATCTTTACTGATAACGGTGGACTGTAGAAGTTTGAGTAGACTTTTATGATGGAAATGTTCTGAACTGGGCAGTTTTGTCATTATGGGTGCATGCATTTTGTTTCATTGTTTACTGGAAAGATGTTCTGAATTGGGCAGTTTTGTCATTACTGGTGCATGTGTTTTGTTTCATAGTTTACTGGAAAAATGTTCAAAACAATAGGAAGGTGTATCAAAGAACACATGTATGTTTCATATGCAAGGGGCCTATGATTTGAAAACAGCCCAGAATTAATCTTTATCTGCCACTGGTAAAATGTATTTTCTTTGAATGTGGGTTTCAGTGCTGTTTCAATGAATGTGAGTTTCAAGGGGAGAGAAGTTTTAATGCTAAGTTTGTTTAGCAGATGTCTTAGTGTTTGTGCTGTAAAATGCAAAATAAAACTTTCAAATGAAGTCCAAATCATCATAGAAGTAAATCAGTATGCACATTAGTGTTTATGGTAAATGGAGTGAAATAGCCAAGTAATGGATCATTGGAATGGCTGCAGGGGGAGGCTCCATTCGACCATGATTTTGTGAGGGGGAAGGGTGGCAAACTTAAAGACAGCCCCAGCTGAACTATACCTCCCAACTGTCCAGATTTTCAAAGAATGAATAGATTTTTGCTTCTTATTTTTGGTTTGTTCCTCATAAAATTTGTGGTTTTCTGGCAAATCATTTAGGAATTAAGTCACTAAATAATGACACACTGAGTTTCAGACTTCATAACCTTCAGAAAAATGCATGCTAAAGTAAGACCTGTTGTTCTATCAACTGTCTCAGTTTATACAAGAGCAATTTTTAGTACTCTTTATATGTTCCCCCAATATATTTGGCCTTGTCCAGATTTATTGCATTAACAGGTTGAGAGGTACATGCAAATAAATTGCTTTATAGAATTAGGCATAGCCAAACCTCTCAACTGTCCCTGATTTTGGCTCAAAATGTTGCTCTTCCCCCTAATAATCCCTCCGCAAAATAGCAATTTTGGACGAAAACATGGAGGGTTTACAATTAAGAAATAACTGTAATAATCAGAGTTATAGATTACTTTTATTTCAGAAATGCATGTAGATTCTTTTATTTTGTCAGCTGCTCAAGTTAGCAGTACTGATATTAAAGTGTCCCTTCTTTGACAGGTTCCCAGCTGTATTGTGTGGCTATTTTATATTTTTACATCACATTTTTGGTCCATTTTTCATAAAATTGTGGTTTTTTTTGGCAAATTAGTGACAAATCATTAAAGACTGAAGTTAGAAAATAATGACAGACGTTTGAGTTTCAGATTTCATACCATTCAGAAAATTCATACTAATGCAAGACCTATTCTATTATCTTTCTAAGTTTATAAGAGCAATATTTAAAAATTGTCCTTATTTTTGGGCCTCTGCCCCACTTCTTTGTACGGCTTTGTCTAGATTTCTTGCTCTGAGGTTGAGAGGTATGACAAATGTGTCAGGGCCATCACAGTCAGCCAGACACATTTCAAATTGTGACATACTTGTTGCACCCCACTCCCCCATGTAGTGACTCTGGATGTGTCGAAGCAAGGCAAGGAGTAGTTATGCAGTGTAAATTTGCAGAGTATCCCCCCCATCCAAGGTAGACACAAGTACTAGAGTGGCTCTTCATCTGTCCTTGATTTTTGCAGAATGGTTTGGTTTCTGTCATATTTTTTGTACTGTTGATTTATGCTTATTACTCAAAGTGCCTGTTGCTCTGTGCTTAAGTAGCAATACTTTAATGACCATCAGGTAAGCTTGGCTGAGATCGTAAGATGCAAGTAAGCTTTAATAAGCATACTGTTAAAGAATTGCCATAATTGAAAGCCTTTCTGTTGTTGCCATGTAGAGAATACTTAACTAGATAATGTATAAGTCTTGGGTATTGAAATGCATATGACAGTATTTGTAATAAAGGACTGGATTACATTATTTTAAGAAGCTCATTACACTTGGAGACTTCCAGTCATCTCTGCAGGCTTTACCCGTAAACTGGACAGAATGCCAATCGTATGGTCCATAACCTGTACAGTAATCCTTTTAAGCAATGTATCTTGAGCTTATTTCTTGTTTGCTTTTCATTTTTTACTTTGATCATGTTTTCCCCATGAAACAAGTAGATAGTTGTCAGGCAGCAGGTCTTTTTTTGGATAAGAAACATTTTTACAAGTGGAGGCATCAGAGATTTCTACTTTCAGCATGTTACTTGGTACTTTAATAAAGCTGAATATAAATTATAATTAGAACTGCAGTGCAAGAAGTGGTTTGAGTTGAGTGCTGCTTGTTTTTCTTATACTTGATTTTGACTGGCATTCCATTAATGTATTTAAAAAGTAATTTATTTTTTCATGCCTCACAACCTTTTTGTTTCCATCTAGATATTAAGTAAGCTGTCATGCAGCCAATGCATTGAAATATTTTTATTCTTCTACACTTCATTTTGTCTTGATTGGACTCTCATAATGACGGTTTGGCACCCAGGGCAGTGTATTTAGTTAGTTTTTGTGGTTTTGAGCATAGCCCCTCCCCTTTCTAGTTGGCCACACCCCTTCCCATTGATCCCACCCATTCAGCTGCCTCCTGCAGCCCCCTTTTGATTTGAAGTCACCAGCCGCCACTGCTCATACCAGTGAGTGCAGAAGAGCATGGGTTCCCTGCAAAAAGCTAATCTGAAGTTCATTGTGAAAAAGGATTAGATGTGTGTTGAGTTAAAAGATATGCTGGATTATTATGTGATGCTCTATCAACCTATGCATAATCATGTACAAAAACACACATACACACACACACACACACACACACACACACACACACACACACACACACACACACACACACACACACACAGATATGGATTCAAAATACTAACTTTCTGACATTGACATTGACCTCAATGGATTTCCTCCATTAAAAGACATTTTTATCACTTTATTCACAAATAGCACGTTACAGCTCGTCCTTGAATTGCTGCACCTCGCTGTTCCAGTCCTGGTGTAACATTCTGGGGAACTGCACATGGCTAATCTGCATTAGCCGCACCCCTGAACTGCTGCTGTATTTGCACACAACTTTTCCAGTGACTGCTGTCCCACTACATGCCGTCTTACCATGTAGTGTTGCAGCAGTCTTTGAATTTGTTCGACACACTGATTGAAAAACAAATGATTAAACAATCATTAGTGTGGTTACAAACCACACAGAAATCCCAGAATTTTAGTCAGATTTACCACTTTTGTATCTGTTAGAAGACTTCTTCAGAGTGTAATAAAAATTCTGCTTATTTCTCCTCATTTGAAATAAACCACACTTAAAATAGTGGACCTGCACTAACTACAATTGACAGGATTCACTCAAATCATTGCATTCTAGTCATGGTACTATCACTACTATATTAATTACTATGTAGTTATGCTTTTACATGAATTTTACTATCACAAATCACTACATCATGTACAATTATACGAGCATTATTTATTACATATGTACATTGACTAGACAACTGTGTTTGTATATCATTATGGCTGCATACCACTGAGTTTAAGATGTCAAGTAAGATAGTTTAGGCACTAATAAATAAATCCTTATCTAAACAATAAAGGCCCTGTCATTTAAATGTACTTAGTTTTAATTGTATGATGCAAGTCAAAAATGCGCAAGTGTGCAAAGTCCAGATAATGGGACAGTGTATTAATAAAAATAATTAGAAATACAGATAAAAAAGAAAGACTGGAGTACACAGTGGTTAAAGATGTGGTATGTATAATGTCTGTACTGTAGAAGTTTGAAACACATAGCAAGAGGTGTGGCTTTGCCACTAATCAATAAACTTGTTCCTTGCCCCTACAGTACAGATATTATGTATAACATACACCCATAGGTTTATAGTTATGTACTAGGCTAATGTCCCTGGAGCCTTTACAAGTCTACCCCATAGGATTTCCCTGGCATCGTGCCACCCAACATTAGTTTCCAGTGCCTCTATCAAGTAAGGCCACTGAAGTGATCCCTGTGGTGAATTATCTATTTCCCATCCACTCATCAAGATTTCTCTTGAAGAGGGGGTCAGTGAGGTGCTCTGCTTGACATGTATGGGAAGTTTATACTGGAGTATGCGCAGTCTCTGGGTTAAGAACATGTCCCTCCAGCATGTTCTGTTGATTGTGGTGATGAGGTTGAGCTCTCTAGAGTGTGTGGTATGGAGGGATTGGGATTTCTTCAGATGTAGCATATTTAACAGCACTGGGTCAGACATGGCTTTGTAAGTCAAGTAGAGATCACCTCTAAGCAGGTGATATGAGACAGAGAATAGCTGGAGTTTTTTTAGTCTGTCCGCATAGGGCATGTGTTAAAGGCCAAGGGTCCTCTTTCTGAGGTACTTTTGTGGCCTCTCCAGTTGTTGTAGGTATCTAGTGATGTACATGCCAAATAGGACTTATACTCTATAATTGGTCTAATGAGGGAAGAGTAGAGAGAGACAACGACTTCCTTCTTCCAAGATGCAAAACCCTTCGTAATGAGATGGGCCACATACAAGAATTTCCTGACCACAGTGGCAACGTGGTTGTCAAAGGAGAGGTTGCTATCAACCTTTGTCCCCAAATCTCTTATAATGCCTTTGGTGTTCAGTGGACTACTATCGATGTGGTAATTCATGGTCACCAAGTTTTTCCCAAAGGGAATGACAATGCATTTTTTGACATTCAGCTTAAGGCCATGGTTTTGACACCAGTCATTGGTTTCAGTGAGGCCTTTCTGTAGAATGTCTACATCGTTTGGGAAGTTAATAATGACTCCCAGCTTGCAATCATCTGTGAACTTCGTCAGCAAGAGTCCCTTTGTGTTGGTCCAGACTTCAGAGAAGTAGATGCCAAACAGGAGAGGACCCAGGACTGATCCCTGTGGGAATCCACTCGTGACTGGTTGGTAGTCTGATTTGGAGTCTGCTACTTTCACAGTGTGGGTTCAATTGGTGAGCCAATTTGCAATCCACCTAGTGATATAGAGGTTAATGCCTAGTTTAGTGAGCCTATCTATAATTCCTGAGTTGGGAATGGTATCAAAGGCCTTGGCTAGATTGAGGTAGGCTGTATGATCTACCTTGCCTTCATCCACAGCTCTGGTGATTGACTCAAAGAAGTCGACCAAGTTGATCAGGCATGATCTACCCTTCACAAAGCCAAACTGCATGGGATCCAGTGTTTGCGGGTTCCCAATATTCCTATTTATAAGGTCCATGATGATGCGCTCCATAGCCTTGCATATCAGGCTTATCAGGCTAATGGGGTGGTAGTTGCCAGGGTGTGTAGTCGCTTCCCCTTTATGTAGTGGGATGACTGTAGCAATGTGCCATTTGGCAGGGACAAAGCCTCAAGTGAGGCTGTGATTGAACAGGGCACACAGGTGTGGTGCCAGTTCACATTGTAATTTGTGTAGAACACAGCCAGGGATATTGTCATGCCCCATGGATGCTGTATCCTTGGCTTTGGACAGTACATTTTTAACCTGTGCAACAGTAATATTGGGTACCTGGCATTCCACTGGTATTGTGATTGGTCCTTTAGTAGGGGAGAGAGGGGTAAAATTGACACTTAATCTGTCGGCCAGTATGTTGGCAATATCAGTTGGCTTGGTATAGGAGGTACCATTGTGTAGCAGCTCAGAGCAGGTCTGGGTATTGCCATGTATCTTCTTGATATAACTATAGAAGGCCTTGTGGTTGTGTTTAGTATCTGCTGCAATTCTATTTTCATAGCTAGCTTTAGAAGATTTGATGAGGAATCTCAACTTTTTGTTGAGGCTAACAAGGGAGTTTTTCCAGTCTTGGGACTTGACCTTTTTCTGCAACAGTGTCTTCTTTCTGTTGTACAGTTTGTTTATGGCAGGCGACCACCAGATGGCCTTCCTCTTTTTGGAGGAGAGTGTCTTGGTTCTGTTGGATATGGCCAGTTCCATGCATTTGTGTATATGTTTGTATAATGCTTTGGCGTATGATTCAACAGTCATGCACTTATTCTCCATTTGCATGGGCATCATGAAGTTAGCCACCTCTGTTTTTAGAAGCCCAAAGTTGGCTTTACAGAAGTTTTTCACGGTGGTTACCTTTGTTGGGGATGTGGGTGGGATGTGGATTTCCATGGTGATTAGTTTGTGGTCAGATCTCACCAGGGAAGAGCTGACTAATGGTGTAGAGCAATGGTCACCCATGTTAGTAATAATCAGGTCAAGGATGTTGCTACCTCTGGTGGAGGTAAGAATGAGCTGATCCAGGGCATTGGAATTAATGAATTCCAGGAAACGTTGAGCAAGTGCATTGGTACATGAGTAGTCTTCCCAGTTAATGGAGGGGTCGTTGAAGTCAGCCAGTATGAGGGTGTTGGGTTGGACCTTAATATTTTCCAGGACACTTAGGAATGTGGAGTGAGAGTCTTGGGACATGGTAGGAGATCTATAGCAGGCTACAACCTGAATTGCTGTCTTACCCAGTGTTAGTTGTACCTGAAGTATCTCTAATGTGTTATGTTGGGCTACTAGTCTGGAGGTGTGCATATCCTTTATGAATATGGAGACACCACTGCCTTTAGAGCTTCGGTCCAGGTTCTGGGGCCGAAAGGTGTGGAATGAATTGTAGCCTGGTAGTACAGGGGTGCTTTCTGCTGCTTTGAACCAGGTCTCTGTTACTGCACATATGTCGATGTTCTCCATTTTGAGGAGAGCTTTGAGCAAGTGCATCTTGAGATTTAGACTTCTAGTGTTGAGTAGCATGTCCCTCAGATTGCATTTATTTGTAGCTGTTGTGGTGGTAATTTGTTTTTTAGAACATTGCCTAAAAAAGGCACTATAGGGGTAGCAAGAGCCGTGGCCAGTATCCGAAATACCAGGGGTGACAGATGCAGCCCATCTCTGGCAAAGCCATCGGGGTCTATTGATCATGTCATCCCAGGCAGACAGATACTGGATCCCCTTAGAATGACACCAGAAACTTAGCCAATTATTGAAGTCAATCATTTTCTGCTTGTATTGTGGTATCATTCTGGGTGATGGTAGGATGCCGCTCAGGGCTAGGGTGATACCCGCCTCAGCTACATGATCCTAGAGCTCCTGAATGCCTCTTTTCATGTAGTCTAGAGAGGTACATCTCAGGTCATTCACACCAACATGGACAATGACAGAGTCATATTTGTACCTGCCGTGGAGTGACCTAAGTGCGTGCATAATGTGACTGATCCGGGCACCCGACAGGCAGTTGTATCTGTATATATATATATATACCTAATATACCTGCCTAATACTAAAAAAAAAAAAAAAAAAAAAAAAAAAATCATTTTGCTGTATTCTTCTGTATACTTTTTATGATTGTACCTAATTTGGTGTTTTTTTACTGTATATTGTTATTTTGTATATCATTCGTTAATGGCTTGTTGTACTCAACATGGAGCTTTTCTCCCCAGGCCTCTACTGAAAATGGACATGTATCCAGCTAGACTAGCCCGGTCAACAAATGTAAAATAAAATAAATAATAAATAAATATATGTGTGTGTGTGTGTGTGTGTGTGTGTGTGTGTGTGTGTGTGTGTGTGTGTGTGCGTGCATATTTCAACATCTACAGTGATACATTTAGCATTCTTCCTAAGAAAACTAAAGAAATGAAGTTTCACCACATCATCTGAAGACATCCCCAAGTGCAACTACCAGATACAGCTTGACCTCCATCCATCTTATTAAAAAGCTGCTTAGTTGCTTGCCATTATAGCTTCTAACACAAATACTCATAGGTATGAACAGAAAGATATTATTAGTTCCTTAAGCCCGTCCTCAGCAGCTGCCCCTCCTTTGCTCCCCTCTATTTCACCTGTGCCTTGGCTCCTTAAACCCTTCTGTAATATTACACTTACCACTCCATCGGGCAAGTTCATTCCATTTATTCACCACACTTCTGATAAAAAACATTTTTAGTGCATGTGCATTACTGGGTTCCTTTTCAGTGCAGAATTAAGGCCCTCTCCTGCTCACACTAATTTCCTTTCCCAACTCAGTTCCCTTACATTTCTTATTATTTGTTATGTGGCTCTGAATCTTGCCTGTCTGTCTCAGTGATTTCTGTTCAGTACAGTTCTAGTTTTCTAGCCCCAATGCCATCTGTGTTGCCTTCGGGTGCATCCCTTCCATCATATTAGATCTCCCTGAAGGGCCTCCAGAACTGGACACATTACGCTGGCTGGGACTTCACAAATGTCTGGTACTGTAGCACAAAGACCCCTTTATCCCTTGAGCTCCTCTCAGTATATACTTCAGAATATTGCTTTGCTAATAACCATCTCCTCTAAGTCTTTCTTGTACATTGTTTCCTGATGTTTGACATCTACCAGCTAAGCCTGAGTTGTCCGGTCCTAAGGATAAGACCCAGCATTTGATCAGACTGAACATAAGCTGCCACATTTCTGACAAGGTAGCTAGTATATCCAGATCCATCCTGTGCCCCCATTTTCATAGGTTCATAGGTTCATAGGTAGGTACTAGGCTATCGGCCCAAGGGCCTAAGTAAGCCTAGCCAGCAAGGTTCCCTGGCTTACGCCACCCAAGAAAGTTAATTTCCTGTGCCCCTGTTGAGCAGAACCACAGACGTGATCCCCGGGGTGTATTTCCTATTTCCCATCCACTCATCAAGATTTTTCTTGAAGAGTGCTAATGAGGAACTTTGCTTGGCATAGATGGGTAGCTTGTTCCAGAGTATAGGAAGTCTCTGGGACAGGCATCTATCCCTCCAGCATGTCCTGTTTATTGTGGTGACAAGATTTAGGTCCCTAGAGCATGTATCTCAGAGGGATTGGGATTTCTTTAGGTGTAGCATGTCCAACAGCTCTGGGTTTAACATAGCTTTATATGTTAGGCAGAGACCTCCTCAGAGTAGGTGATATGCTACAGAGTAAAGCTGGAGTTTTTTGAGACGGTCAGTGTAGGGTATCTGTTTGAGGCCAGTAATCCTCTTTGTGAGGTACTTCTGTGGCCTTTCCAGCTGCTGCAGATGTCTTGTGAGGTACATTCCAAAAGGGGTGTTGTACTCTATAATGGGTCTAATGAGTGCAGAGTAGAGGGGAACAATGACCTCTTTTTTCCTGAAGAACTCTTTTGTGATGAGGTGTGCCACATAGAAGGATTTCCTGACTACTGTGGTGATGTGATTATCAAAGGAGAGACTACTGTCAACCTGGGTCCCAAGGTCTCTTATCACACATTCGGCATTAAGTAGACTGCCATTTATGTAGTAGTTCATGGGTACAGAGTTTTTACCAAAGGGGATGACAATGCACTTTTTGGCATTGAGCTTGAGGCCATGACTCTGACACCAGGCATCTGTCTTAGTGAGGCCCTTCTGTAGGATGTCCACTTCATTTGGGGACTCGACTATGGCTCCTAGTTTGCAGTCATCTGTGAACTTCATTAGCCAGAGGCCTTCTGTGTTAGCCTGTACTTCAGAGAAGTAGATACCAAACAGGAGAGGTCCAAGGACTGAACCCTGTGGTACTCCACTTGCCACTGGTTTGAAGTCATATTTGGAGTCTGCAACTTTTACAGTGTGGGTTCTGTCAGTGAGACAGTTGGCAACCCATCTTGTGATGTAGGGATTTATACCTAGTTTAGTGAGTTTAGCTATAATTCTAGAATGAGGGATGGTGTTGAAAGCCTTGGCGAGGTCCAGATAGGCTGTGTGAACCACTTTACCCTCATCTATGGCTTTGGTGACTGCCTCAAAGAAGTCAGTCAGGTTCAGAAGGCATGATCTGCCTTTCACAAACCCGAACTGGGTGGGGTCCAGAGTTTGGAGGTTATCAATGTCTTTGTTTATGAGTTCCATGATGATACGTTCCATGGCCTTGCCGACCAGGCTCATCAGGCTAATAGGGCGATAGTTCCCAGGATCAGTGGTGGCTCCCCCTTTGTGGAGTGGGATAACTGTTGCTGTGTGCCATTTTGTGGGCACAAAGCCTGATGTGAGACTATGACTGAACATGGTGCTTAGGTGGGGAGCCAGTATGTTCTGAAGTTCGTGTAAAACGCAGCCTGGGATGTTGTCCAGTCCCATGGTTGCTGTGTTTTTGGTTTTAGAGAGTGCAGCTTTTACCTGCATAGATGTGATTACAGGGACTCTGCATTCTTCCTGTACAGATATGGGCCCTTTAGGTGGTGAGATGGGGGGTAACGTTAGCACTGAACTTATCTGCCAGGATGTTGGCAATATCAGTTGGTTCTGTAATTTTTGTGCTGTTGTGCTGTAACTCAGAGCAGATCTGGGTGTTGCCATTGAGATTCTTGACATAGCTGTAGAATGCTTTGTGGTTACCCTTAGAATCAGTGGTGATTTTGTTTTTGTAGCTAGCTTTGGTGGATCTTATAAGGGATCTCAGCTTCTTACTGAGGCTGACCAGGGAGCCCCTCCACTCATGGGTTTTTACTCTCTTTTGCAACAGTTTCTTCCTTCTGTTGTAGAGTTTGTTTATGGCAAGGGACCACCAGATTGGCTTCTTTTTTTTGGAGGATAGAGCCTTGGTTCTGTTTGTGACAGCACGATCCATGCACTCATGTAAGTGCTTATAGAGTGCATTTGTGTAGGATTCAGCAGTCATAAATGTATTGTTCATCTGCATGGGTGTCATGAAGTTCACCACTTCAGTCTTAATAAGCATGAAGTTGGCTTTGGAGAAATTTTTTACCATGGTTTGCTTAATGGTGGGTGGGGGCGGGATGTGGATATCTAGGGTGATTAGCTTATGGTTGGATCTGACCAACAAGGAGTTGACTTCAGGTGTGGAACATCGGTCACTCATGCTGGTAATGACTAGGTCTAGGATATTGTTGCCCCTGGTGGGGGTGTGGATAAGTTGATCCAGGGCATTGGAATTTATGAATTCCAGAAAGCGTTGAGCAAAGGAGTTGGTACATGAGTAGTTTTCCCAGTTAATGGTGGGGTAGTTGAAATCGCCCATTTTTAGGGTGTTTGGTTGAACCCTAATATTTTCCAGTATATCAAGAAAAGAGGAGTGGGAATCCTGGGGCATGGTGGGGTATCTGCAGCAAGCTACAATTTGGATTGCAGTTTTGCCCAGAGTTAGTTGCACTTGGATAACGTCGGATGCATTATGCTGCGCAACTAGCCTGGAGATGTGGATATCCTTAATGAATATGGACACAGCTCCCCTTTGGTGTTCTGGTCCAGGTTAGATGGCTGAAAAGTGTGATATGAGTTATAGCCTGGTAATGCAGGGGTGCTCTCTAGAGCCTTGTTAAAGAGGTTATGATAGGTCTTCACACTTATTACTACATTTTATGAAACAACATTGAACAGGGCTGACTCCATACTCCATAACTTCCCCCTATCACACACCATTAAGTTTTCTGTTTCTGTTAACCTGTCCATGTTGTGTGTTAACTTTACCAGTTTTCCATCCATCTGCTATTCCTATCCTTTTCTTCTGCACTCCTTACCTCCCTTTTTAAGCTTTGGTGTGATGCTGATTCAAAGACCTTACTGACGTTCAGGTATATCACTTTCATCTATCAGCATGCCCAAGTCCACTTTCCTTCCTAACATAGAAATCAATCATATTGGCTTGACAGGATCTGTAGGGTACAACTCTGTACCATTGTACCATGATTGATGGTAACACAATCTCTCACATTACAAGTGCTTGGTGCTGCAAATCTTGAGATCTGGCTATTGCATGCAAAGTAAAAAGACTGTTAAAAATGCATTTTTTAGGAGGCAAACACTCTGTACACCTCAAATTTACATTTACAAACTGCATGTTCAAATAACAGTGGAAAGTCCTAAAAACAGCATGCAGCAGTCCCTTCCAATCACGCATTTCAGTCTAACACACATGAGCGAGTGATCTGCAAGATTTCATATATGCATGACAAATGAGGAGGTCATCTGTATGGATTTGTATTCCAGAGGTTCTTATGCTCTAGGAAGCCACTTAACCTTTTCTTTGCCATTGTTTGGATTTCCTTACCCCCCCAGATTATGTCTTATTAACTGGCCTGTATTTTCCTGGTGCACCCATTGATCCAGCCTTGTGAATATGACCATAGTGTGCCTCCAATTACACAGGACATGCCCCTCACTCAAGGACCTCCTGAATAGCAACATGTTTTCTACCAGGACTTTATTTACTTTTAAATAGCATTTATTTATTTATTTATTTTGGAAACTGGCTTGTCGAACTGGTCAAATCGATTTATTTTGGGAGCCTAGGAAGAAAATGTTAAAACAAAATCTATACATTTATCATGAGTAATAAATCATGCCTGAGTTTGAGCAATACAAGATTTGCACATGGCTGGTGTGGTCATCAGCCATTTCTTGAATCTAAACATATTAGAGTAAGTTAGACAAAGAGATACAGAGTATAGTATAAGGCAAGAGAAAACTGGAGGTTTTTGTTAAGAAATAGAAGGCATTTTTTGGAATAACAAAAGCCATCTGCTTCAGTGTGATAGAGAACAATGAAAGTGGATATATATGGGTGCATAGAGAAAATAAACAAAGCTATGCCACTTATGAAATCCAAGTGCAGAAGCACATCACTGTACAGCTACCTCTACTGCCTCAGTTTGTTCTTCCTCATTTCTGAGAAGGACCAAATCTTACTGATGATGTAATCGATGCCATTGCCTCTGGTAATACGTTCTAGGGCTCTGCCCCTCTGTCTGTTAGGTAGTATTTCCTTAAGTCTGTCTTGAACAGTCTTTTTTCCTCCTGCTACTTATTTGCTCTGTGCCTCCTCTTTCCTTCATTTTCAGTGCTATACCCTTCACTCTCATATTACAGTAATCACAAAAGCATGGGTATCAGATGAAACTTAGTGGCATGCATTTTCAGATGCATAAAAGAGAAGTACCATTCAGTGAATGATATTTTGTGGAATGTAGTCTTCCTAATCATAGGTCCCCAAACATACCAGTGCTTTTTACTAACTTCGCTGTAGGTCAGCCTCGGTGGTGCAGCGGTTAGCGTTGTCGCCTCACAGCAAGATGTTCTACCGTTTGATTCTCAGCTGGAGTGCCTTCTGTGTGGCGTCTGCATGTCCTCCCCATGGTCAAGTGAAGTTAAAGACATGCAGGTAGGTGCGTGCGTGAATGGGCGTGCCTTCTTTGAAGGTTGGGCGTTGGGCTGACAACTCGGCACTGTAAAAATCCACTGCCAATTATTAGCGGACGGGAGTTCCGCTGTAGCGACCCCTAACCAGGAAAAGCCAAAAGAGGCTGTAGGTCAGCTATATAAACAGTCCATAGAATGCAATGTTGCAAAGCATTCTAATGCTTTCTTACCCTCCCAGCTACCACTGCCCATGTACATAAGGCCACTACTAGAAATCTAGATTTGGTGCATAAGCTCAAGGCCTACTGGCCACTGAGGAACATGATGCTCTGAATTCCTTTTTGAAGATATGAATCTATGGGCTGAATTTTATTTTCAGAGGGAGTTTATTCCATATGCCTGTGAGCATTTTAGAGATAATGTTGTCATGCTTCACGGTACGCTTGATACTAATTTTTACTGAGGCTTAGCATTCTGTTGTATGCAGGTCACCAAGAAGCTATTCATAGCAAAGGTATTTGAATAATAAGGGGTCCTCTAATGCTATATATATCAAGCATAGTTCTTCAGTAATAAGGCACTAAGATAAAGGTGACAATCTATGTCATCGTCTCTGGCAATACTTTCCTGGGCCCTGACACCCTCTTCATGAGTGAGTTGCTGTAGTCTTTGGCTATAATACAAGCCTTGAAGCCCTATGATTTTATTTGTCAGAAATCTTTGCATGTTCTTCAGTTGCAGCAGGTGGTGTGTGATTAGGTTACATAGCAGGCTACAGTATGCTATAATTTGTCTGAAAATATAACTGCAGCAATTACTTCTCTGGTGCAGTTCTCAGGTCCAGGTAGGATCAGGTGGGCAGGTCTATATGCTTTGGAGATGGTATCAAATGAAATCTGTTATCATCTGCTTTGACTCCAAAGTCTTTTACTATCGAAAGATACTCCTACACTAAGAATTTGTAATCACTGTTCTCTCACACCCAAAACAGCAACAATAAAAAGGTTGTCAGCTCACACACTGTGACTTCAATTCATAATATGCACCTAACACATAAACCTTCATATACAGAGATACTCTCCAAAAACCTACCTAAACACCCGAGACCTCCAAAACACAAACATGCTACACAACACAACACTCAAAGCACTCAATACATATAAAAACACTAGCATCTGTGACTCACCAAATAAACCTTAAGGCAATGCACAATTATTCCAAATGTTTTAGTTATAGGTAACTCTTTAGGGAGACATACAGATGCCCCACTCATCAGGTTGAACAAGGAAAAGGTTATGGTCAGCTGCCTGTCTGGTGCAAGGATTCACCAGATCACACATGCACTCTAGTCTCTCAACAAGTACCATTATTACTCCGTCATAGTTCATGTTGGTGTGAATGACTTGAGATGTACATCTCTGGACTATATGAAGAGAGACATGATGAACCTCTCTGAATATATGTCCCAGGTGGGTTGCTCCTAGCTTTGAGCAGCATTTTACCTCTGCCTAGGATGATACCGCAGTATAAACAGAAAATGATTTATTTCAATAATTGGCTTAGTTTCTGGTGTCATTATAAGGGGATCCAGTTTCTGCCAGCCTGGGATGACATGGTGGATAGACCACGCTGCTTTGCCAGAGATGGTCTTCACCCAACACCTCAAGGCTTTCAATTGTTGGTTAAGGCACTTGCCTCCCCCATAATGCCTTTCTAAGGCAAGGTCACAGCAACAAAATTCCTGAAGTGAAAATATCAAACACATAGAAACTAAGGGTTATGCTGCTAAATGCTTGGAGTTTAAATCAGAAACTGCACTCTCTGGAAGCACTCCTCTCCCTGGAAGATGTTGACATCTGTGCAGTCACAGGGACTTGGTTCAGGGCCTCAGAGAGTACCTTGGCCTTGCAAGGTTCAACTAACTGTGGGTAAGACCCCCCCCCCCCTTCAAGTCATCATTAACTATAGGTCTCCTTCAAAGAACCAGGATACCCCTGCTGCTTATTTGGGCCTAGTTGAGTCAATCAAATTACAAAAACTCTAGTTATAAATCATTTTAACTATCCTCCATTGAATTGCACAAGTACCAACATGCTTGTACAAAGGTTCCTGGACTTTGTTAACACTAATGCCCTGGAACAAATAGTATGCAACCCCACAAGATGCTCAAATATTCTTAACCTGGTCCTCACCAACATGGGTGACCATTGCACCACCACAAGTATAGGACCCCCACTTGTTACATCTGATCACAAATCAGTCACATTTGAAGTAGCTATAACACCTGAAACTCTCTTAGGTGAAATCAGGCTAAAACTTTTCACCAGACCTAATTATACCCTCCTAAAGGATGGCATAAATAACTTCCAAGCTCCTGTTCCTACAGATGACACTGACAGTTATACTAAGGTATACACAAATGCCCTGTACAAACACATACAAATGTATTGACACACTGTACCTGATAGGATCAAAACAAGATCCACAAGAAAAAACAAGCCTCCCTGGTGGACATCTAGCATTAATATGTTATACAACAAGAGGAAGAAGTTGCTGTCTATGAGTACAAAAGAGACGTCCCAACACTGGAAGAACACCCTCCTCTGCTTGAGCAAACAAATTAGACAACTTAGGGCAACTTCAAAAAAATTATCAACCATAGCTAAGTATAACCATAAGGCTTTCTTCAGCTATATCCGTAACCAAAAAGGTAGGACCCAGATGAGTGCTGAGCTAGCTGTGGATGGCATCACATACACTGCTCCTGTAAAAATAGCTAACATATTAGCTGACAGGTTTGGTGAAAGTTTCACCCCCCTGTCCCCTTCAAGCATTCCACAAAGGAATCTCTCTACATCTCCTCATTAATGCTCTCTCTAAGGCCAAAAACACATCTTCTATGGGACCAGATGGCATCCCAGGTTGTGTTTTAAATGGTCTAAAACATAGGTTAGCAATTCCATTAGGTACCCTCTTCAATCACAGTCTGAGTATTGGTTTTATTCCTGCTGAATGGAGAACAGCAGCCGTCATCCCCCTTCATGAAGGAGGTATAGCATCAGACCCTGGGAACTACAGACCCATAAGCTTAACCAGCCTTATCTGGAAGGCCATGGAACAAATCATCATGGACCTTATAAATAAGGATATAGGTTATCTCCAAACTCTTGAGCCGACACAGTTTGTTTTTGTCAAAGGCAGGTCATGCCTGTTAGACCTGGAAAAGTTCTTCAAAAATGTTACCAGAGCCATAGATGAAGGCAAATCTGTGCATACAGCCTACTTTGACTTAGCCAAAGCCTTCAATACAATCCCACATTCGGGCATCATTGATAAACTCTTCCAGTTGAATATCAACCCTTATGTTGTCAGGCAGGTTACTAACTGACTCACCAACAGATTACACTCAGTCTAAGTTGGGGACTTTACCTCAACCAGTAGAACTGCGCAGCAGTGGGGTTCCACAGGGGTCAGTGCTGGGCCCCCTATTGTTTTGAATATAATTCTCAGAAATTCAGACAAAAACTGAGGGGCTCTGGCTGACTACATTTGCTGATGACTACAAATTGGGTGCAATCATTAAATCTTCAAGAATACTTCAAGAGGGACTTACACAAACCCATGGTTGGTGCCAAAGCTATGGACTCGAATGCAATGCTAAAAAATGCATTATCATCCCCTTCAGTAAAAATGATATCCCTGCAGACTATCATAAATAATAATACCCTAAGTAACAACTCAGTAGTGAGAGACTTGGGAACGCAAGTTGAATGCAGCCTAAAATTTGACCACCATGTGTCTACTGTGGTAAGGAAGGCATTCTATGTTACACACCTCATTAGCAAAAACTTTGCCTCAAAAGTGAAAGAGGTCATAACTCCCCTGTTCTCAACCCTCATCAGGCCAATAATTGAGTACAATGCTCCCTTTGGTAAGTACCTTACCAGGCACCTGCAGCAACTTAAGAGACCTCAGAGTTTTCTATCCAAGAAAAAGTTAGGTTCTCCAGCATATGTCATACATTGACAGACTGAAGACACTGTCACTGTGCTCAGTAGTGTACAGACAACTTAGAGGAGACTTGTGTCTGGCCTACAGAGCAATCTTGGACCCAAACTTAATGGAAATGCTGTTCATCCACAAGTTAAATGAGACAAGGGTCGCCTGCTCCAGGGACCTTAACCTGACCTGCAACATAAATAGAACCTGCTGGAGAGACAGATATGTTTACCAGAGGATGCCATGCCTCTGGAATAGCCTAACAATTCATATCAAACAGCGCCCCTGTATGACCCTGTTTAAGCGTAGCCTGGATGATTGGATGGGAAACCATAAATTCTTTCTGGAAATTTCACATATGACCTTCCTAGATATGGGCAGTCATTGCTATCTAAGATCTTGAGTTTAGGCATGATCTTTATATTGGGTTTCTCTAGTATTATACTGGGTACACATGCCTAGGCTTATAAAGACCTTCATGTCAATAGCCTAGTAACCACCTATGAACTTATATCTTTCATCTAGTATTACATTGGGATTTAATGGCTAGGTTTGTAAAGACCCTCGGGTCAATAGTCTAGTAACAATCTATGAATCTATGAACCTATTTTGTCAGTTCTTCCCATCAACAATGTATAACGTTGATGGAAAGGGCTTTGTTTTACATGATCACAGTAGTGTGACTATCATTTCAATTGTCCAAGATGTTTCAGTTTTTGCTATGGTTGTGGATTTGCATTGTAGGAATGCAGAGCACCTATGGCATCTGTACTTCTTAAGGCTCAGGAATATGGAACTTGCCAAAGTTACAGTGACTCCTGGTAGTGGCTACAAAGCCTTGTGTAAATGGGCAATGATAGCTGGGAGGGTAAGAGAGCACTAAAGTGTTTGCATCATTGCATTTTGTGGGCTGGTTATTAAGTAGAACATGAGGGTGGCCACAGTGGTGCAGCGGTTAGCATTGTCACCTCACAGCAAGAGGTTGTCCGATTTGATTCTCGGCTAGGGTTCCTTCTGTGTGGAGTCTGCATGTCCTCTCTGCAGTCACCTGGGTTTCCTCTGGGTGCTCCAGTTTCCTCCCACATTCCAAAGACATGCAGTGTAGGTGGATTGGGCACTCTAAATTTGGATGTAGGTGAGAGTGTGTGTACGAATGAGTGGTACGAATAAACTACCACGGCAAGGCTAGCTACCTAGCAGTGTAAACCTTGGGTCGAGATGATTGTCACTGTTGAAGTGACACCCCAACCCCATGTGCAAAATGAGAAAAGGGGTTGAGGAGGGATTGATGGATGGGGCGAGAGGTTTCTTCGTAGAAGCTCCAAGTTCAAACTGTTTGAGCAAAATTACATTAGAGCAACATTCTCACTCCCCCTGACTAACCCCCAGCTTCTGGGTAAGAAGTCATAGCACTGGACAGTAGCAAAATGTATGAAGGACAGATTCCCAGTGGAGGAAGTACTTCCCTTTGGGGAAAAAGTCATCCCATTATAAGAATGGGTGCAGCTTATTAGAGGAAGAATATTGGATGGGGGGTTGTAGTGGGGTCAGCAGGGACTGAAGATGACTCAGTGAAGCAATGACCAGGGTCCATTGCACTATCATGTCTGGGTGTCCAGGTGGATGCCAGACACAGGGAAGATAAAACACTGGAATCAGGAGAAAACATTTGTAAATACAGAATGTAGACTGTACTGGTGATGGACTATGCCACTATGGTAGGATAGAGACTTACCCAAAATTCCCTGGCAAATTTACAAAGTAAAGGATTCTACATGGAATACCCAGTTTTCACACAGTGTAATCCCACTTTTAATTACATTTAAAGCCAAAATGTATATCCTCATATCATTGCTACAGGCTGATTCCATTGAAATTGATTTGTTGTCTTAATTTTAATTTTAGATGAACCTTAATTGTAATTTCAAATCCCATTTTCATTTAAATTAGAGTTTGTTTTATTGCACTAAATTAAATATACTCTTTAATTTTAGTTTTGTATAAATGTGGTATCTACACATGCTAATTCTACTGATCTACATTTGAATTTGTTTCTTTTTTGGTACATACATCTGACGGGAGTATTATTTTCTTCCTTTTATGTATTTTGGTTTTCTCATATACATAATGGGTTAATTTGGAAAACACTGTACTGAGGAGTATTTATGATCTATGGAAGTTTCTCAGGACAACATGTATCCTTATCTGGGTCATTGTATGAATAATTTCATGTGAAAGTTACCGGATTTACACTCTGAATGACAAAAGGAGACAAAAGACTGCAAGACAGAATCCTCAGACTGATTAAGGAGAACGTGCATGCCACTAAGAAAAGAAAACCTAACAATTCTGCCTTACAGTTACTAGCAGAGGTTGTATAGTATTGTTTTTACTTCTCAGAAGTCCAGGACAACACAAAGGGTCTCTGGCTGACCAAGTTCACAGATGACTGCAAGCTGGGAGCCATTATTAACTCCCCAAGTGTTGCAGACATCCTACAGAAAGGCCTCACTGAGACCAATGACTGGTGTCGAAACCATGGCCTTAAGCTTAATGCCAAAAAACGTGTCATCATCCCCTTTGGTAAAAACTCAGCCCCCACTAATTACCACATCGATTGGAGCCCACTGAACACTGAAGGCATTATAAGAGTTCTGGGTATGCAGGTTGACAGCAACCTCTCCTTCGACCACCATATTGCCACTGTGGTCAGAAAGTCCTTCCATGTGGCACATCTCATTACCAAGGGTTTTGCATCCAGGAAGAAAGAGGTCATCATCATTCTTTGCTCTTTCCTCATTAGACCAATCATTGAGTATAATGCCCCATATGGCATGTACCTCAATAGACACATGCAACAGCTGGAGATGTGACAGAAGTACCTCACAAAGAGGATCCTAGGCATTAAACACATGTCCTACATGGACAGACTCAAAAGACTCCAGTTATTATCTGTCTCATATTGCCTACTTATAGGTTATCTCTGCTTGACTTACAAAGCCATGTCTGACCCAGCTCTGTTAGAAATACTATATCTAAAGAAATCCCAATCTCTCCGCACCACACACTCCAGAGAACTCAATCTCATTACCACAATCAACAAAACATGCTGGAGGGACAGGTTACTTCCCCAGAGACTGCCCATGCTCTGGAATAGACTTCCCATACATGTCAAGCAGAGCACCTCACTATCCCTCATCAAGAGAAATCTTGATGAGTGGATGGGCAATAGAAAGTTCACCACAGGGATCACTCCAGTGCCTCTGCTTGATAGCTTCACTGGGAACTAACACTGAGTGGCACAATGCAAGGGCACTTCTATGGGCTAGGCTTGTAAAGGGGCCATTAGCTTAGTACACACCTATGAACCTATGAACCTATGATATACTTAAAACTGATATGGCAATTAACACTACACCAAAGGCACCTGCAAACTTGAAACTTAAACACGAAAACCACCAATGTTCTTAGCTGTAGTACTTAAAAAGAAAAAAAAAAACAGGAGTCACCACAAAGATAGGTGAAGGCTGCCAGCCTAGCCAGATAGAATTTTGTAGATAATTCTGTCATTTGTAAATATTAATATAAGCCACAGGCTTGTTCTCTTAAATGTGAAAAGACTGCATTGGATATTGAACTGCAAAAATGTAACAGCAGTGCACTCTGCTGTAACAAAGCTGATAAGTCAGTTCTTTGATGTCAAAATTCAGAGCCGATATGTCTAGAGGGAGGCATCCTGCCTATTGTTTTAAGACCAGAGTTAATGGCTAGAATTTGCATGTATAAATGTCTTTTATTGCTCTGGTTTCTGACCAGGTATAAAGAATGTAAATGTAAAAGTGTGAAGAATGATGTCATGTGAAGCAGCTCTGTGCTATCAATTTAAAGAGAGAGAATCAGAGAGCTCAGAGCATTTTGTCTTGAGAACATCCAACATCACCAGCACTGCTTTGCTCTATATGTAAGTTATTTAGAACTGTGTTTTCTCTTAGAAATAGCTAGGAATTAGGAAGATTAGACTAAGTGTTTTTCTGTGTTGATGCCAGAACTTTTCTACAGTATTATTTTAAGTATTTCACTGTGATCTCTGAACTTTTGACTAGCACTGTGTAGTAAGAAGTATTCTCTTGTGTGTTTTATTATTTATTATTAAATATTTTTAAACCTCTCAACTGTGGCTGTTTTATGTAGAGGTAATTTAAGCTCTAGAGTACATTGCATGTATATAGTGATACTGTACCAAGTCACTCTAATAAGCCTTGACTGTTCAGTCTCACTTACCATTTGGATAATAATATTGCACAGTAATAATTGGACACCTTTTCAGAAGTGCCTTTGGGTAGCTGATATTAGTGGGTGGTGGCAGCTGGTACTACCTTTTAGACTGGGCAGAAAAGGGGCACAGCTGGAGAACCTGTGCCAGACTTCCCCAGGAGTGTCTGTGTGGTTGTATATAACTCTTATCTTAAAGTGTGTGTGTCAGCTATTTGGGCAGGGACACAAAGCACTGGTTGGACAGAGAGGGTGCTGGAGGTTTTAGCTTGCGCACTAGGCCGAGATCTGGACCCTATAGCTGTGCCAGTGGGGAGACTTATTGGGGACCTGGAGAGAAAGGGAGCAATCAGCCCCAGACTGACTGTGATGTCTGTGTGCTATTAAGGGAAATTGTACTTTACTGTGTGTGTATTTATTATCCTTTCCGTATATGGATGCCCCTCACTGGTGTTGGTTATGAGGATTGAGGCTCCTTGATTGCTGGGCCAGTACACGGGTGTCACAGTCACATTTAGCACTTTTGTTCATTTTACTCCCAGAACTTCATCAGTAAGTTCTGGAAGTAAAAGAAATGAAAGAGCTAAATGTGACTCCTGCTTTTTCTTTTTAAATACTAAAGGTGAGAACAGTAGTGATTTGGCAGTTAGTTGTTAATGATCTTCTTCCTGTAGTTCAGGGTTTGATTCTCCTCAGCCTTCATTTGCCTAATGTATAATGCTAAGCATGTCACTTAACCACACATTGCTCCTGGGATGATTCTGAAAAGGTCCATAGGGATCACTGTTTCTCCACAGTTAGCAAATATAAATAAGCAGATAAACTGTGATAGTGCTCTCCATGTAACAGGCTACAGGACAAATGCCAGCAGTGAAAAATATTACTTAATGTTGAAGAAATGATTCTCATGACATAAATCAGCTAATAAGTTCACAAATTTCCCCATATTAGCAGTTGGTTAAAATTCATTGAGAACAAAAGTGCAGCTATACTGACCATTCGTAAATCTGTTACTGTAGTAAATTTACTTGATGAAAAAGTATATTTCGATTGTCACTTATATTTCTGAGGGTTTTTGCTTATTCACATAGTAGACATAATTTATACAGTAAGAAACTGATTAAACTAGTGCAGTTTTGTAGTCAAAATAGGAAATAATGATTATAGTCCACCTAAAAGACCAGCCGCCACCTGTAAGTAGAAATTAGTGTAGTTATTAGCCCCCATAAAAGCAATTGTCCATTATGCTGAATCAACACAAGGTGGTGTAGAAAATGCACAAGCACTCAGGAATTTAAGAACCTTCCCAAAAATAAAATAAAATAAAAAAATAAAACAAACTTTCATTCTAAGAAGGCTGATAAAATGTAGCCCACTGCAGCTGACATTTGTTGCACTTATTGAAAACTGCAGCAAATACACAAAGAGTGGCAGAAACCACATTAAATGGTATACTGTGAATGGGGCTCTGCCCCATGGATTAGTAATGCATCTAACAGATGTGACTAGAGAATCACACAATTTAAAAACAGATGGCATCATGCATGAGCAGGGAGAATATACTGATATCAGTTTAAACAGTTATGAAGCTTTTTAAAATAGTGCCATTGTATACCTAAAGATATCTCATTCTGGAGTCACTGTACAGCATCCAGACAAAGGAAACAATGTAAGGAATCTACACCTCACTTAAGAAGCCACAGTCTTAGAACATAGCCCTGCCCTTAAACTTACCCACAAAGCAGGTAACCAAAGGCAATGTAAAGTAAACTTAATGGACAGTAGAGTTTGGATCACACAGTTATTTAACTGCACTGTGTGTGTGCGTGCGTGTGTGTGTTGGCACAAAAATGGAGGAAAGTATGCAATGAATCAGAGAAACTACCAAATCCTGAAGAATAAGAATTTATGAGATAAGAAAGAAACCATGAATACAGGCATCACAAATGTCAAACACCAAACCTAGGCATACACAAGGAGCTCCTGCCCAATGTTGAGTTCAGTATTCATAACAAAGCTTTACATACTTGATGGCAAAATACTCGAGAGACAGTCATAAAGTTATCTAAACTCCTCAAACCATCACTTTATCCAATGCTAGCATTAAGCAAACAGGCTTATAGTTGCTGACAATCATCCCAAACATGTCTTTGTAAACATATAGCACTAAAGCAATTCTCATTCATGATTGTGGTACTCCCCATGAAGTGAAAATCCCTCATCCTTGTCCTTAAAATCACGTCTAAATAATGTCATCCATATTTCATCTTTGTTCAAGTTCTACAAGTAAGAATTTTCTTAGTCTTTGCTTCCCTCATTGACCCCCCCCAACATTCCTGACATCATTGTATCATAAAGGTGCCATATATCACACCAAAAGAAAAATAAGCTTAAGTTTGACAAATATAAGAAGACGACTATACAACATGAGACTTTCGTCTGCAGTAAATGTGCTAACTTTCTTCTTTCCCAGACTTACCCTTATAAACGGTTTTGTTCTCTCTTGTGGTTCCCTTGGGATGAATTCTCGGCGCTGGGTGGTTTCAAACTTCATAGGTGGGTGCCTGGGATGTGGAGGTGTGCGTAGTGGTCTCTTGCTGCTACGAGGGTGGACATCTAAATTATTGAAAAAAAAACAGGCAAGTTAAGCAAGCAGAAGAAATAGGCTCTAGTTAGAGATGAAAGGGTTATGAGTTAATATTTTAGGTTACAGACAGTTACTATAATTTAAGATAAAAGGGCTTCTCTCATGAAGTGCAATGCATACTCATAAATATATCACACTGTAATATTTTGAGTCACATTTTCACATTTCTTTTTTCTGAACATGTTTCACGACGAAAGACAGAGCAGATGCTTACTCTGTGTGCTGAAGCTTTGATAGAAATGACTGTAGGATATAATTTTATTTTAGGTAGGGTTTTAAAATAACATGAGATGAGTTATTATCCTAGAATGAATGCAATAAAATGTGTGAAATCTTTTTGAAATATTAAGTCTACATTCTTAAACTCTGTACAGCCTCATAATTTAAATAACTTAAAATAAGTCACAGAAAATTCATAACAAACATTACTTGAAAAACCTGTATCAGCCAACTGATGTAAAAAAAGTTTGATGTAGGCTGGTCTTCCAAAAAGCTTATTGAAGCATGAAATTGCAAAGTAGAATGTCTGAAAATATGTCTGCAAGCTCAGAATTGAAAAACATTCTGTGGTTGGGACTTCATGCTTACCCCACTTCCTGTATGGTCAGAGATGTTTTGCACCCCTTAATTATAACCAACTTTCAGGAGATTTTTGTATCTTGGAAAACAGATGCAGTAACTTCAGTCCATTGTCAACTTGCTTTGTGATGGAACTGTAATTCCATTGTTAACATTATGCAAACTGTACAACCCTTGATTGCACTATATTGTTGTTTGTGCATTTTGTTTTGTGATACTGATAACGGTTGCACATCTGAACACCTTTGAGGAGCATGTTTCATTTAAAGAACACCTACATATACAATCAAGTTCAGTAAGGTTCCCTAGGAATATAAAGTTAACATCTCTTTATGGCACATTGTTGAAAATCTCATTATGTTACTCCATTTTGTTTCTTTTTGATACCTACTTTTAATGTGACCAAGGCCATTGACGAGGGCAAATCTGTGCACACAGCATACCTGGACTTGATAAAGGCTTTTGACACAATCCCATATTCAGGCATTACTGTTAAACTCAGCAAACTGAATGTAAACCCTTTCATTGTAAGATGGGTTGTCAACTGGTCCACAAACCTGTCACACACTATCAAAGTGGGTGACTCCACATCAACCAGCAGACCTGTTACCAGTGGGGTGCCACAGGGTCAGTGCTGGGACCCCCACTGTTTGGTATATACTTCTTTGAAATTCAAGTCAAATTTAAGGGGTTGTGGCCAACCACGTTTGCAGATGACTGTAAACTAGGTGCAATAATTGAATCCCCAAATGATTTCAGTATACTCCTTGAGGGTCTCACACAGACCAACAACTGGTGAATTAGTCACGGTCTCAAACTGAATGCAAAGAAATGCATCATCATTCCCTTCACCATAATGTCTCCTCACAGTATCAAATCAACAACAATACACTAAGAACCCATGAAGTGGTAAGAGACCTGGGTTCACAAGTTGACTATGACTGTGAGAGCAAAGAACAGGTTAAAATGGACTTCAGTGGATTTTTTTCTGAAAATGTAAAATAAATGTTCTGCATTTCAGTGTGTAGAGTGCACTCAGTTTATTTACTTGGCAAAAACATATAGCTTGGCATTCATTGTTAATAAGAATCAAAAGTAAAATATTTTATCTCTTATAAACTATGCAGCTTGTGAAATTTATTATCTACAAGCAGGTCAAGATGAACTCTTGAATGCAGCCGTGTCTCGTCAATATGATACGCAAGACAGGCCATGGACGAAAGGAGTTATTCTTCAGGAACAAAATGTTTAAAATATGGAAAACAAACTGTCAGCAGACCAGCTTGAAAGGAAAGACTTATTATTCTGGCAAATTCTCAAAACTGCTGATGCAGGCAGAAAAGACACTATAAAGATTGTGACTTTTTCTTTTGAATGAGAGACTTTGATTATTCTAAGCTGAAGTTATGTTTTGATGTATTAACTTTCATTGTTAAACTAGATGTCAACTTCGTATGCAGTAAAACGAATGTCATAACAGCAGAACTGTTTCAATGGCTTCACTGAGTAGAGGTACAGACTACCTGAATAGTGTAGTACCACTTTAATTATAACAGTGGTGAGCCCAGTCCAGTCCAAACAACTGGTGTGGGGGGGGGTGACCTGAAGAGGTGCCTCTCACAGTACGACATTCCAGCACAGACCTTCTTAGAATCGATTCTTCTCTTCCTAAAACTTTGTCCATTGACTGGAGGACAAACACTGCAGCACAGTACAGGGCAGTACAGTAATTCTTCTTCAGACAATTGGTGATATACAGGGTCCAAATATTCTACTGCTGAACATTTATCTCATCAGCATCTAGTGAAAGACAGCAGAGCTGTATGACTGGTATGTACGCAAGGCAAAAGTGCCACAGAACATACAAAAATGTGCTATTTGCAATTATTTAAATGTTGCTTTTTGCATGCCTTGTCATAAACATATTGTACAAAACCTGGAACACAACCAGGATAAAGTAATGCCTGAAGCACAGACAATGGTTCCTGTTTCTATATATCCTGTTGCAAAAGATTTGTTAGAGAGTGATGCAGATGTCAAGGTTTGTGCTTTACAGTCTGATTTGCAGGAGTTTAATGACTGGATTGCTAAAGTTAGCAACTAGCAAGATCTTGACCTCATGGGTCATTTTCAGACTTACTGTGATAAATAAAATGCGTCTGGTAAACTGCATGCTGACAGCGCTGAATGTACAAAAAAAATGTCTCATTTTTTGAAAGTCTCACAGACTGAAATTAAGACCTTTACACAAATGGTTATTGAACAGGGCAGTAAAGCTACTGGTATGATAGAAGGGTTAATGAGTAAAATTGTCAGTTTGCAAGAAAAATATGACAAGCAACTGGCTGACACACAGCATGATGTAACTGTTGCAAGGGAGGAGATAAACACATTATGAACTCAGTTAAAGACACAAGAATTTGAGGCTACTAGTGCAACAGACTTAGCTAATCAAGATCTTTTAAGATTGCAAGCCCTGTTAAAAATATCAATCTAAAGCACTAGAAACTGCTGTTACCAGTCCTATCATAGCTTCAGCAGGTGTTTCTGCTAAAGTTTGTCATCAGTCTAGGATGTTAGAAACTCTCCCTAAATGGGATGAACATAAGGGTATTTTTAATAACATGATTACATTTAAAGCTTGGGTTCTTAAAACTGTAGGCACTGTATGGAATTATACACTTGAACGTTGTTTCTGGAATTTTATTCCTCAGCATTTCATGGCTTACATTCAGCAAAAGCAGTATCCAATACAAACTAAACACCTACGAATGACAGCAGTATTGTTAGCATAAACTAGGGGCAATCTCTCACACCAACACTTTTAGATCAGTTTCAAATGACAGTCTGTGATTCTTTGGAAGAACAAGCCAAACATTACCAGCTAGCATATATGCTAGTTAATGGCAGTGATGAAAAAGATATGAAAGATGTCAATTTTCAAAAAGCTGTTATGCGCTCCTTTTTGGACCATTTGGAAGGTGTCCCAGGGGATATCAAACTTATTTATGAGAAATATTCAAATGCACTCACAGAGTTAGTAGATAAATTGCTGTGAGCATGTATTATGTGTAAAGATAATTCTATTTATAAGCAAAAGATTTACACTTCCTGTTCTGCTCCCATTGTTAGTGAAGTAAGGGGAAGGGGGCATGGGAGATGGATTAATCAGGGACAGCAAGTACCACAGCAGGTAGCAGGACAATCATGTCAAGGGCAAGTTATACAGGGGCAACAACAGGCAGCATCAGCTCCCCTAGCCACTCAGTTAGCTTCTCAAGTTACTCAGTCTATAGAGGGGCCTCCAAACTGCCAATTTGTTATTCCTGTAAACAGGTAGGTCATACTAAAAATGATTGTAAATATTATCGCAGATGGCGGTAGGAACAAGAGGAAAAGGGTAAGTTTCTTACCGTGAAAAATTTTGATAAGCCACGTGTACCACGACAGCAACAGGTAATGCAGTCAGAAGTACAAGCACAGCAGTACACTTCACAACAATATGTGACAGAGGGTAATAGGGGACTACAGCAACAACCCCTATATACCACAAACACTCAACAGTCAATATTCCCAGTACAACAAAGGGATGGTTTGACACCTAGTGTCAATGTACTAGGTAATATTGTTAGCACACAGGATACAACTGTTCCGTCTGACTTTGTTTCTGAGGGTCCAGTAAATCCTAATTATGAGCAGTGAATACCCTTGCATCATGAACTTAAGTGATCTTATGTTGACTGTGAAGAGGTTGAGGAAACACTGCAATTATATCCTTTGCAGTCCAATACCACCGATGATTTGGGGTGGGAAGTAGATCTACTATAGGGGTGTGACCCCCCCCACCCAAGTCTCGTTCTTGACTAACTTCAAGAATGGGAAAAATGGATGACCACTTATCAACATTTGGGTAGAGGGGAACCTGTGGGAAGATGTTCTTCTAGATACACGAGCGGCTGTCTCAGTGACAGGTAGGCATTTGCCTCCTGACTTGTCTAAATGTACCTGTATTTCAGGTTTTAATGGCTCTGGGGTTAGGATGGTGGCCTAATGGTTAAGGTATTTGCCTTACAAACACAAGGTGCAGGGTTTGAGTCCCACAAGGGATAATTGGCTAGGCTTAAAATGGCTCACAAAGGCAGTTAGCCTAGTACTAATCTATGAACCTCTATGGATGTCTAGCCATAGGTAGTAAACCTGTACAAGTACAATTCTCCCTTCAAGGGGAACCAGTGAAAGGGGTATTTTTGATGCATAATTCTTGCACTTCCACAATCTTGGGAATGGATATATTGTCCAAAATGGGAATTGTCATAGACCTTCCTAATGGCATTATATGGCAAGGACAAGGTCCCATGTTGTGTATGATTGAGGCAATACGTGTCAAACAGTTCTGAAAAGGACCGTGCTGGCAGCCCTACTGAAAATGAAGTATGGTCAAAGGTAAAACAACAGTTCCTTATGTTGTGGTCTCAAGGGCCCACAGACTGCAGGAAGCTACAGGAAGCAGTTTCTGTAGGCAATGAAGATTTTATTCCACCGTTTCAAAAACAGTATCCGATCCCAAAGGAAGCAGAGACAGACATGCAAAATTGCATACAACGATGGCTCGATGTGGGAATAATTCAAAAGGAAAATAGCCCTACAAATTCACCCATATGGCCAGTTAAAAAGAAAGATGGCACTTACTGATTGGTTATTGATTTACGAAAAGTGAACCAAATCACGACTCCCTGAGCTCATGTGATTCCAGGGGTCCCAGAGCTAGCAGCAGGAATAAAACCACAAAGTTAGTGGTTTACAGTGATAGACTTAGCCAATGGTTTCTTTGCAGTACCACTGCAGGAAAAAGATTGGCAAAGGTTTGCTTTTACATTTCAAAATGAACAGTTTGTCATGACATGGTTACCACAAGGGTTTCAAAATAGTCCAGTTATATTTCACCAAATAGTTGGACGAATACTACAAGGTCTACAATCTGATGATTCTGTTCTGCATTACATTGACATACTAATACAGTATGAAACAAAAGAACAGCATTTAGCTAAAGTGACACAGGTCCTTCAAACACTGCAGGAGGCAGGGTTTAAAGTTAAAAGTGAAAAGGTACAATTCATGTCATCTGAAGTAAAATTTCTAGGTACTATTTTACGTCCTTCTGGGCATACTCCTTGTTTGGAGAGGGTGCAGGGAATTTTGCATTTCTGAATAAACTGGTTACCATTCCGGATTTGCACAAATTTCTGGGTATCATAAATTATAATCGGGAATTCATAGAGGATAATGTCAGCATGGCAGTTCCTCTGTATGACATGCTTTCTAACCAGAAAGAATTACCCTTTCTGGAGTGGGAACCAAAGGAAAATATGGCTTTTTGTGATTTAAAGGCAACATTGGCCAAGGGTACAGAATTAGTAGTGCCAAGTCTAACACATCCCTTTGTGTTACAGGCAGCAGCTGGACCCAACACACTCTCTGTTGTACTTTTGCAGGAGTGGCCTCAGGGCTCTGATTCTAGAATGGAAATGACTTTACACCCCATTACATTTTTCAGTAGGAAGATGACACATGTTGAGAGGGGATATCACCCGTGTATTAAGCAACTTTTGGCCATTTACTAGGGTTTAAAACAAACTGAATACCCAACAGATTTTTCCAAAGACATTATAGTACAGACACCACATTATGCCATACAGACTTTGGTAAATGAGAGTCAGCTGAATAAACTGACTGATGACGTCAGTCAAGCAGTGTTTGCAAAATGGTTGGCATTATTTAGTGTCAAGCAAGTTACAATAAAGACAGGAGATATGTATTACTTATCTAATTTCATGGAGTATGAAGGAAAACGACTCAAATGCATTAGGCACATTTCAAATCCAGAAAAGCCCATTCTGTCTCCTGATTTTCAGGAAGACAGGCCATCCATCTTTCTCGACGGTGCTCACTTTTGGGACAATGGACAATATCGGACTGGATTTGCAGTAGTACCAGAAAACCCTTCTGTGGGACAGCCGACTCTGATTCAGTTACCGGGACATGTCTGCTCAGCGAGCTGAACTGGAAGCAGTTCTTTATTTGTTACAGCATTTTCCACCTGTCAATATTTTTTCAGACAGTGCATACGTAGTTAATTCTCTGCAGCTGCATATGTCTACATGGGCAAGGAGAGGGTTTGTTGATAATATGGGCAAACCACTCAAGCATGCTTCTGTGTTACAGACTATTTGGAATTTGGTTTGTAGTCAGTCCGTTGTGGGTTGCTACAGTATCTTAAAGGTAAAAGCTCATCAAAAAGCTACAAATGAAATTTTTCAGTTGAATAACTATGCTGATCAGATGGCAAAAAAGGCAGCCAAGGAAGGAATGCAATTGTATCCTACAGAACACCTTTCTGGTGTACCAGATAAAATCACTGCAGTACATGCCATACAGACATTTTCAGCTCAGAATTTGCAGCATGATTTGCTGCAGATCCAAGTTTGGACTGCATGAAGAGTTAGAAAAATGTACTCTTGTAGGAGAAAGTCCAGGGCAATATTATGCAAAATGTTTTGAAGACGGTTCTAGTCTTCCTTATATACCGTACCAACAGGCACAACAGTTAGTGAAATTTAATCATCAGGTATTGGGACATTTGGGTACACAAAAGTTATGGCCCATTGTAAAGAACAAGTACTGGCATCCACAGTTAAAGAAAATCTGTGATTTAGTGCATGCTGAATGCTTAATATGTTTGCAGGTTAATGCTCAATTGAAAAAGCCACAATTACTAAGGGTAAATCCAGCGGATGGACCTTGGTATGCCATCCAAATTGACTTTGCAGGTCCATTATCCCCAGCTAAAGGTGGGTACAGGTATCTTCTAGTGGTAGCTGATGTTTTTTCAAAATGGGTAGAAACAATTCCTACAAAAACAATGACGGCTAAGGCTACAGCAGAAGCCTTATGGGAAAACATTTTTTGTCATTGGGGATGGCCACGAGTTATCGAATCCGATAAAGGGCCACAATTTGTCAGTAAACTAATGAAAGCTTTGTGTGATTTGCTTGGTATCCAGCAACAATGTTATGTTCCTTACCATCCCCAGTCTAATGGGATAGTTGAAAGAATGAACAGGACTCTTAAAGAATGCCTTAAGAAAGCCTGCTTGGAAAAAGGCGTAAATTGGATAACACATTTGTCTGTAATCGTGCTTGGTGTCAGAGCAACTCCACACAGTAAAACAGGGATCTCATCTTTTGAAGTCATGACAGGCAGGAAAATGCCTGTACAATTGCCATTCAATCCTACTGTTAGTACAAACAGACCATTATTAGAAATTGCACAGCATCAACAATGGTTAAAAGATATTTCTGAATTGTGTCAAAGCCTATCAGAAATGCAAGCATTCAAATTACGATCAAAGGATCCTGTTATGCCAGAAGAAAACCTTCCCTCTGGGACACAGGTATTGTCACAGACAGACAGTCCATGCGATAGTATTTGGCAAGGATCTTTTGAAATAATTGCTCAGTTAGAACCTTTAGTGTACAAAGTTAAAGGAAAGAAAAAGAGCAAAATAATTCTTGTTCATAGAAATCAGTTGAAAGTCATTAAGTGACTTCATGTTTTGTGTTTTTTTGTAGACTCAAGGCAAATGCCAAGTCTGAAACAGTTAAAAAAGCATCTTTCAAAACAACTTTTCAGATTAATACCACTTACGTGGAAAGGTTATATTATTGTACATAATGAAGATTCTGTTTGTTATTGCACTTACTGTACTCATTGGAGCCCTTGAGGTAGAGTGTCAAACAAGAGAAATGCAAGTTTGGAAAATAAACAACGACAATAATACTCTAAAGCTAGGTTGGTGTGAATGCTCAAAAATAAATCTTTTTTGTGGGCAACAACAGCAGGACAACTTCACTTGTCCATCTAATGCTAATTGTACCTTTGGGCATATAATAGATCCCAGTAAAGTTACCTTTTGGTCCACGGTTATGGGTCATTATTACATTCGACCAAATAGTCCTAAGGTAACCCTTGAATTTAATTCCAAAGTTTCTATTAAATGTTGTCAATTTCCTATATTTTATTTGGGAAAAGGAAAAAAATTCAAAGAAATATCCACCATTAACACAATGGCTGGTCTTCACTTATGTGAAGAAATGTGATAATCATACCATACAGAGAATTAGTATTCCTCCCAATAATACAAAAGTACAACTAAATTTTACTACTGGAGTTTCTGTAACATGTACTAATACCACAGTCATTACAGGCAGCATACATTGGGCATATGTTCTATCAATATTAACAGGTAAACCTACCTCTGTTCATACAGACCATTTTGTTAAAAACCCTTCTACGTGTAAAAAGGTAAGCAGACAGTATCAAAAGGTTGTAGTACATTTTAACATCACATTCCCAGACACAGGCAGGTGCCGATATAAAAGGGCTTGGTATGATACTCTGCTAGGAGGCCTAGGTACAGCCATGGGAGCTATTAATGCAGCTGACATTGAAATTCTAACTAATCATTTAAAAGTAGTGGGGGAAGATTTCTCTCAGATTGTGCATTTACAAGCATCTTGGAATCCAGAAATATGGAAGACACACCTGCACAATATAAATTATCAGCAGCAGTTTTTAGACAAGTATGATGCTATGCAGCTACATCAGTTGGAATTTGATGGTAACATGACAATTTCTGTAAATTGGACAAAATGCACTATGCAATCTTTGTATGTGAAAATTCAAAAAAATAGAGTACAAACTGAACTTATGTTACAAAATGAAAATGTTTGGCGACAGTTGTTTAACAAATGGATACCTGATACAGACTGGATTAAGCTATTTACTGAAGTAACATACTGTACTCCACAATACTGTACAGGAAAGTTTATATGTTATAATGTCACTGATACCACTATTATGTGCCAGTTTACTGTGTTACCTATGATATTTCTCGTACCAGAAGGCTATGAGTATTGGTTGCCACAATTTGAAGGTAATTATGTAGATATGAAAGGAAAAACACATAAAATAGAGTATTGTACACAGACTCAAAATGGACTAATTTGTGGACAGCATTTGCCTGTCTATGAACCATGCATTCTGTTAAGTTGTGTAAATGGACTATTATGCCTTCTTTTCAAATGTTTATAGAAGTGGCTCCTCAGTATATTTGTCTGGTTACAGATTAAGACGTAGATCATAATTTAAAATTACCTTTTGTAGAATGTTTATCACATGTTGATTTCCTTATATGGAATAATAAGAGCTATGTGTTTACTGAACCCATAGAAGTAAATATTTCCAAAAACTGGAATTATGACTTAATACAGCTTCCCAATATATCTGTATCCTTGGATAATTTAAAAAACATAATGGAAAATACTAAAATTCTCAGAGAGTATTTGGAAAAAAGAAATAAAAGTATTCTGTATAATGAGGCGTTAAGAATTATTGCAAAAGATAAAATACTTAGCTTGGCTGAAAAGACCAAAAAAGACACTGTTCTCAGTTGGTGGGATATCTTTACTGGTTGGTCAAAATCAGGAAAAAACCTGTTAAGTTGGTTGATACATCCTGTATTAGTAGGGTTAGGCATTATAGTCATACTAAATATCTGGAATTGCTGTCTAAGTTGTCATTTGCGAAAAACGTATAAAATTCAACAAATCATGATGGTTAACCTAGATAAACTGGTAAAGGTTTCAGTGTGTACAACTAAAGTTGAAAATGAACAGTCATTTTCCACTTTTTAAAATGGTGTCAGTATACTCCAGGAGGGTCTCTCACAGACCAACAACTGGTGAATTAGTCACGGTCTCAAACTGAATGCAGAGAAATGCATCATCATTCCCTTCACCACAAACAATGTCTCCTCACAGTATCAAATCAACAACAATACACTAAGAACCCATGAAGCGGTAAAGGACCTGGGATCACAAGTTGACTGCGACCTTAACTTTGACTACCATGTATCTACTGTAGTAAGGAAAGATTTCTATGTATCACACTTAATTAGTAAAGGCATCTCATTGAGAGCAAAAGAAGTTATAAGCCCCCTATACTCATCACTTATCCAGCCCATAATTGAGTATAATGTCCAGTTTGGCATGAGGAGTACTAAGCACCTGCAGCAATTAGAAAGACCTGAGAGATTTCTAACAAAGAAGATCAAAGGGCTCCAGCATGTGCCCTACACAGACCGACTATAGTCCCTGTCACTATACTCCATATCATATAGACTTCTTAGGGGAGACTTATGTCCAGCCTACAGAGCAATCCAAGACCTAAATCTAATGAACTTGCTGCATATCCGTAAATCAAATAGGACTAGGGTTACCTGTTCCAAGGACCTAAATATGACCTGCGACTTAAATAAGACATGCTAGAGGGACAGATTTATCTCCCAGTGACTGCCGTGTCTTTGGAGCAGGCTACCAATTCATGTGAAACAGAGCACTTCTATGACACTGTTCAAGAGGAACCTGGACGAGTGGATGGGGTACCATAAATTCTTACCTGGAATAGAGCCCACAACCCTCCAGGACATGGGCAGTCATCACTAAATGCAATCTTGCGTATTGGCTATCATTTCTATGGTATTACATTGGGATGAAATGGCTAGGCTTAAAATGACGTCTGAGTCAATAGCCTAGCTATTTCCTATGATCCTATGATTCTATGTTTTCCAGCTTTTGATATTTTTAATTATTTTTCTTCCACAGTTGTTGTTGTATTTTTCGGCTTTTCCCGTTAGGGGTCGCCACAGTGGAACTCCGGTCCGCTAATGATTGGCAGTAGATTTTTATGTAGTGAGTTGCCAGCCCTAACGTACAACCTTCAACGAAGGTACGCCCATTCATGCATGTCTCTACACAGAAGATGCTTTAGCTGAGAATCGAACAGGACAACGTCTTACCGTGAGGCGACACAGTACAAGTTCTTATTTTTGTCATCATGTTATCTTCTATTCATGTAATATTTGCATACATGGCCCAGGCTGTGCCACTGTGTTTCCACTACACAAGCATAGCCCTTTGCAAATCCAGCTAATTAGAAGTCCATTAGCCTTACCAGCTTTATATGCAAATCCATGGAACGTATCATAGCAGGACTCAATTATTCAGGCATAGGCAACTTAACTAATCTAGACCTCAATCAGCATGGTTTTTTGAAGGGCAGGGCCTGTCTCCTGAACCTAGTAAGTTTCCTTGTAAACCCGTATGTTGTTCACTGGATTACAAACTGGCAATCCAACGGATTCCAAGTTGTGGAAATTGCTGGTACACTCTCTAAATGTTTAATTGTAACAAGTGGGGTGACACAGGGATCAGTGCTAGGCCCTCCTTGCCTCTTGGGCATTTACTTTACAAACATCCAAACCAATATCCCAGAAGTATGGTTGATCAAGTTTGCTGATGACTGCAACTTATACTAAAACACTTCAGCAAGGTCTAGAATATGCCATAATTGGTGTACTGAGAAATTATCTAAAACTAAATGCAAAAAAGTGCAGCATAACAACATTTAGCAAAAAATCTACTGTCATCACATATATTATAAATGGCATTTCTTTTTGGATAGATAAAGCCACAAGAGACCAATGAACTGGCCTGGACAACTCTTCCTCTTATTTGATCATCATGTTTCCATCATAATCAGGTATTCCTTCCATCTATCACAAATAATTTTGAAGAGAATAGCTTCATGATCTAAAGAAGTCACCCTACCACTGTACTTCTCTCTTATCAGACCCATCATTGATTACAATACCCCCTTTGGTATGTAAAAATCCAAGCACAGTGTTCAACTGGAAAGACCCCTAAGATTTCTAAACACAAAAATTAAAAGCCTTAAATCATTCAATTATCCCATCAGATTAACACAATTCACTTTATATTCTGCAGTCTACCAACTACTCCAAAATGATTCATGTCTTTCTTTTTGAGCCATTAAAGTCCTCATCCCATTTGACCTCTTATTTCTTCACAAAGCCCGTGGCTCTACAAACACCCACACTAAGGGCTAAAATTTGCACCTACAAATAAAAAGGACTTGCCCGAGGGTTAGGATGCTAACACGTATTATTAGTCTAAAGTATAAATTACCACTACAAGTCATACTAAATACAGTTTGAACTACCTTTAAGTCTCGATAGATAAATGGGTAGACACAAATTTACACCAGGGTTAAAATGTACAGGCTTACTCAGTCAGGGGAAATGAGCACTACTAAATGCCTGAAAAGGGTGGCAAGAGCTTCTAAGTGTGTCTTCTCAAAGGTGTATATAGCTAGGGATCTTGTGGTCCTTGTAGTCATTTGCCACATATTACTTTTATGTTTCTACATGTTCAAAAATGTCCTTGGACCGGTGTGTTCCCTGGTTAACAAATTTAAAATAAAAAGGAAAAATAAAATGCTATATTCCAAAGTCTAACACTTTGAACTTGTAAGCCCCTAAAGTCAGTGTTAGCCAAAGGTGAGAGTTTTCAAAAGCAGTTAGCAAGTTTTATAAATAATTATACAGGTGTAAAACCATAAATTATAAATCCATGTGGTTCCTGGATCTGTGGAATGTACAGGTGCTGCCACCGCTAAACACTGCTGAGCAGATGGTTTAGTTGCATGGGATATTTATTGACAAAGACTTAGTCTTACATACTTCTGCAATAAGGAAGACATTTTCTCCTAAGAGCTACTTGTAACTCTTTTCATTCCTTTCTCCTTCCCATCTTCATTCTTTTCTGTTTCCTTGTCTCCATCTCTCCTTGCCCTCATTTCCTTCAGCTCTATTCTTTCTTGGTCTTTTTCCATTTCCCGTATTCTCCAGTTGTTTTTATGCATTTTCTTCTATCACCTGTAGCTTTGTGTATTCTTTACTTTCACGCTGCCCCTCACTGCCTGCTTTATTCTCATAGCCTTTCTCCTCCCTTGGTTCATCTGTATGACATCAGGGTTTATGGGTCTGCATTCATAAAACACCAGCAGCAACAAAAAGACTTAGAAAACACAATTTCACTAGCACTTTACCAGCAGTATTTTATTCAAAACGTGATCTGGTACCTCGGCAATTCGCCTCCATAGATCACCCTTATGGGTCTGCAGTCTGCCCTGCATTATCCAAGTCACTCCTGCTCTTCCAACCCTTTCGTTATTGCACTATCGCTCTTTACATCTTCTTCATTACCTGCATGTTGGGCCCTGCAGTATATTTTATTGTTTTGTATGTACTGCGATTTCAAGCCGCATTCATCTCAGTCCTCATTTTTGTATGGTGGTGCTTTATTTCATACACCCTTTTCAAACCTTTTGGTGGTTTTATTGTAATCTGCCTACTTCTAAATTGAATTTATCTTTTGGAAGACCTACTACTCACCTGCCAAAACATTATTTTTCAAGGGCAAAATGCACTTCAGCACTACCAATTAGGGATTCTAAACCTCTATTTTATCATTCTATATTTTTGTACAGAACTACTGTATAACTCCGCTAGAGTATCTGTTTAAGTAATTGGGGTAAAAAATGGCAAATTTCACTGCTTGTTAAATGTTTTATTAAACAGTGGTACATACCTGATCTTGTTGCATTACGATATTTAATCTAAACTAGAATTCCATTATGGTAACATCTACTTATCATCTGAATATGACCCACAACTGACCAGTACATAGGGCCAGAAACAATTCACCTTAACATCAGAACAATTTCCTACAAGACTACAGGGGTCAAAACATAGATGGACTAGTACATGTCTGATATTCTTTGCTTTGGAGAAACATAACACGCCACTTTATTGGCTACTTAATTCCTACACTGCGGCTACATTTGTTTACAGTGGAAAGGAGACATAGAATGGCTTCTTGGATAGCAATATGTATGGCTGATCTTAACAGTGTATTGTACCACATAAACCCTACACCATCCAAATATTTTGAAGAACTGTGGTAAAAGTAACCACTGACAAAAACAAAAAAAAATCTTAATATGTAAGGCACCTTCTTACCTCCAGAAAATACCATGTCAAAACTTGAAACGACTGGGTCTATTTTAACATTACAAATTATCCAATTATACTCAGAGGCATAAATACTGTCTGTTAACCAATAAAACGTAACTCTGCAGATTATTTTTTCCAATAGATATTTGGTGGTCTGTGTAGGGCAGAAAAGCAGTAAAGTCTCTGAGAGCACTGATTGGACCATAACAACCAAACCACTAAATGTTTATCAAATCATGCGTGACTCTTGCAGTAAGCTTATTCCTGTTTTAGAATAGCAAAATCCACTGAGCAAACCAAAATGCAATACAAGTAATGTAAGACAGCGATTCAGGTTGTAGCCTGCTATAGGTCCCCAACCATGTACCAAGACTCGCACTCCATGTTCCTAAGCGTTAGGGTCCAACCTAACACTGTCTTGCTAGGCGACTTCAACTACCCCTCCATTAACTGGATAAACTACTCATGTACCAATACACTTGCCCAACATTTCCTGTAGTTCATTAATTCCAATGCCCTGGACCAGCTCGTTCTTACCCCCACTAGAGGTAGCAATATCCTTGACCTGGTCATTGCTAACATGGGCGACTGTTGTTCTACACCAATAGTCAGCTCCTCCCTGGTTAGATCTGACCACAAACTAATCAACTTGAAAATCCACATCCCTCCCACCCCCCCAGCAAAGGTAACCACCATGAAAAACTTCTCCAAAGCTAACTTTGAGATCCTAAAAACAGAGGTGGCTAACTTAACGGCACCCATGCAAATGGAGAATAGTTGCATGACTGCAGAATCATACAACAATGCACTGTATGAACACATACACAAATGCATGGATCGTGCCATACCCAATAGAACCAAGACACTCTCCTCCAAAAAAAGGAAGTCAATCTGGTGGTCCCCTGCCATAAACAAACTCTACAACAGAAGGAGGAAACTGATGCAGAATAAGGTGAAGTCCCAAGACTGGAAAAACTCCCTTATCTGCCTCAACAAAAAGTTGAGATCCCTCATCAGGTCCTCTAAAGCTAGGTATGAAAACAGAATTGCAGCAGATAGTAAAGACAGCCACAAGGCCTTCTATAGTTATGTAAAGAATCTCCATGGCAATACCCAGATTTGCTCTGAGCTACTGCACAATGGTATCTCCTATACCGAGCCAACAGATATTGCCAGTATACTGGCCGAGCATGTCTTCTGTGTGGAGACATGTGTGAATGGGTGTACCTTAGTTGAAGGTTTTGCATCATGGCTGGCAACTCGGCACATAAAAATCTACTGCCAATCATTAACGGACTGGAGTTCTGCTGTGGCGACCCCTAAATGGGAAAAGCCGAAAGACACAACAACTGGCCGACAGATTCAGTGCCAACTTTACCCCCCCCCCCAAAGGACCAATCACAATACTAGTAGATTGCCAGGCACCCAGTGTTACTGCTGCACAGATTAAAACAGCACTGTCCAAGGCCAAGAATACAGCTTCTGTGGGACCTGACAATATCCCTGGTTGTGTTCTACATGAACTACAGAGTGAACTGGCACCTCACCTGTGTGCTCTGTTCAATCACAGCCTCACCTCAGGCTTTGTCCCTGCCGAATGGCGCACTGCTACAGTTATCCCTCTATATAAAGGAAGAGTGACTACAGACCCTGGGAACTATCGCCCGATTAGCCTAATGAGTCTGATATGCAAACCTATGGAATGCATCATCATTGACCTAATAAACAAGGATAAAGGGAATCTCCAAACTTTGATTCCCACACAGTTTGGTTTTGTGAAGGGTAGATCATGCATACTCAACTTGGTCGACTTCTTTGAGTCAGTAACCAGAGCTGCGGATGAAGGCAAGGTGGTTCATACAGCCTACCTTGATCTGGCCAAGGTTTTTGATACCATTCCCCACTCAGGAATTATAGAAGAACTCACTAAGTTTGGCATCAACCCCTATATCACTAGGTGGGTTGCAAACTGGCTCACAGATAGAACTCACAGTGTGAAAGTAGCTGACTTCAAGTCAGACTGCCGATTAGTCATGAGTGGAGTCCCACAGGGTTCTGTCCTGGGTCCTCTCCTGTTTGGTATCTACTTCTCTGAAGTCCAGGCCAACATGAAGGGACTCTGGCTGACAAAGTTCGCAGATGATTGCAAGTTGGGAGCTATTATTAACTCCCCAAGTGATGTTGACATCCTACAGAATGGCCTCACTTTGACCGACTGGTATCAGAACCATGGCCTTAAGATTAATGCCAAAAAATGTGTCTTCATCCCCTTTGGGAAAAACCCGGTTTCCATGAATTACCACATTGATTGTAGTCCACTGAATACAGAAGATGTTATAAGAGATCTGGGAACACAGGTTGACAGCAACCTCTCTTTTGATCACCACATTGCCCTTGTGGTCAGAAAGTCCTTCTATGTGGCACATCTCATTACTAAGCGTTTTGCATCCTTGAAGAAAGAGGTCATTGTCTCCCTCTACTCTTCCCTCATTAGGCCAGTCATTGAGTACAATGCCCCATTTGGCATGTCCCTCACTAGACACCTGCAAAAACTGGAGAGGCAGCAAAAGTACCTCACACAGAGGATCCTAGGCCTTAAACACTTGTCCTATATAGACAGATTCAAAAAACTCCAACTATTCTCTGTCTCATATCGCCTACTTAGAGGCAATCTCTGTTTGACTTAAAAGCCATGTCTGACCAAGCTCTGTTAGAAATGCTACAGCTAAAGAAATCCCAATCCCTTCGCCCCACATGCTCCAGAGACCTCAACCTCATTACTAAAATTAACAGAACATACTGGAGGGACAGGTTCATAACCCAGAGACTGCACATACTATGGAATAGACTTCCCATACATGTCAAGCAGAGCATCTCGCTGACCCTCTTCAAGAGAAAACTTGATGAGTGGATGGGAAACAAAAAATTCACCCTGGGGATAACACCAGTGGCTCTACTCGAAAGAGGCACTGGGAACTAAGGTTGGGTGGCACTATGCCAGGGTAATCCTATGGCTAGGCTTGTAAAGGCCCCAGGGCCATTAGCCTAGTACACACCTATGAGCCTATATCTGTCAGCTCCATAAAACAATTTGCCAAATCACAACTAGCAAACCTACAGATACAATCCAAATGGAAGTTAATATTTACTCTTCTTGTGGAGTAATAGGTCATGTTCTGGCTTCATGAATGCTTCCTGGATATTCTAAATGTTCTGACTCCACAACAAAAGGTTTGAATTAGAAATGCATCTCAAGTCTTGGTGTCTGAGCCACGAAGTGCACCATATGATGGCGAGAAATGACAAAACACTGCCCATATATGTAACCTTGAAATAGAAATACATTACTTTTACAAAAGGTGCTTTCAAAATCTATGTAAGAAATTACAAAGGGTAGCAAAGAATTAGTGTTTTCTAATCCTGTTGGAAAGCATATATAACTCTGCAAGTCAATCCAGGCACATAGTATCTCCGAAAGCAGAGCCCTTGTACTATAATTTAGCTAGTGGATTCAGTTTACAGCATAGATGTTGTAGAGTTTATTAGCCAGATATAGCTATCAAGGAGACAGAATGTGAGCAACCATTTTCTTTACTGACAATGCTCCAGCCGAAGGAGCAAGACACAATCATGTGACATCCCCCATGCATTGTAGCCTTGTGGAATAATTAAAGGAACACTACACTATATATTGCAAGCCTCACTAGGTATAAAATCTCTGTCCAACATTACTGATTCCAAATTAGCTGAAAAATTCATAAAACATATTCACTAATTGCATAGAAATCATGTCTTTGAGCACACTTGCACCAAGAAAGTGAGGAATCTACAGTGAAATGCCTGATTACTTCCGCATTTCACTCTGTCTGTTACAGCTCTGGTTAGAAACTACTTAGAAGCCATCTCCATGGCACGGTTGGAGGACGCCTTGATTATACTGCAGGTAACCTGAATTTGATTAGCAGTTTGGGTGTTTGTAGGAGCTGCTGGGGGGAGGTGAGCGGGCACCTTTTGCATGCTCATACATGGCGAGGGTAGACAGGCAGCACTGCCTTGCCACACATATGACACTTACAAGTTGCACTAGTAGATATCTAAGCTCTCTGAGCCTCTGATGCCATTACTTCATTTGCACAGTACAGGTGTATGGAGGCATGCTGCCCCTCGAGAGCTGTATATTCCGTGTAGTGAATTAAATACAGTGCTTTTAGCAAGACTTGCTTTACTTGGCATTAGCTCAGCTGTTATAGCTATTTCTCTAACTGAATGTAACCTGACTGTGAGCCTTGATTAATGAATAATCCTTAGTTCATTTCTCTATTCCCCATATTCATTAATAATGTTGAAAAACTTGCATGGCCTCTAGATTGTTTAAGTAAACAGGTGATTCCAACATGCCTTATTTATTGCTTGTTTGTTTATTAAGTGGGTTAATGCATTGATCTGAGTGGGTCTTTTTCAGCTGAGAGATGCAAATTAGTTATGGACAAGACACTACAACAAACATAGAAGCATACCCAGCTGTGAACTTGATTAACTAACAAGGAATGGCAGTGCCATAAATACTTATTAAATTAATATAAAGACATAACGATATATAGATATATCAAACATTAAGCTATGCTGTACCTGTGAGGATTGAGCAGTAGGGTATGCCATAATTCTAAGCAGACAAACCTAGAAAAATTTCAGTGCTGACAAATGAGTGAAAGCCATAATTGAAAAGATACATGTACAATTGCACAGAACTAATCCTAAGTTTAGAATAGCATGTAATATGTTCAAAGCAAACTATGGAAATCATTCAGGAACCTTAGTTATGCATCAGTAAATTAGGCCTTCTATTAAATCCTTCCAGTAGGAAGGCCATATATTTCACAAATTCATCTACTAATACCGCACCTTCCGAACTAAAGCTCACCATATATAATTGCACTTGGATGTGGGCAGCTGAAGAATTTTGAAGTGACAAACATCTATGCTTGAAGAAGCATGGCAGTACCAGTACTTAAAAAAAGTGCAGGGTACATAAGCAAGCCCATTGCTTTACTGAAGACTCTACAGTTAGGGTTGCCTTCAGATTACTTACTCCTTCAGTCCTGTTTGGAATTATTCATGATACAGACCAGTACTTCCAACTTTGCAGAAGGTGAAATTGTATCCACACATAAAACCACTGCATATCCTGCAGCTAACTACCACTTTCAGGACTCACCAGCATCACGGCCTTATAGGCTTAGGATGACTAGTGTTGAAAACAAAAAATGAAGATTTCTCAACTAATTTTAGTCTATAAAACACGTAAAATTGCCATCATGACTACACTTCTTGAAATGTAGCAACCTGCTAGGCAAATCAAACAGATGAATGCTGGCCTATTTGAAATCTCTAGGACTTACTGCAAATAAATAAGAAGTTTATTGCCAGTTTCTTTATTAATTAAACATCTGGAATTCTATATAGGTAGTAATATCTTCTTTTACTTTGCTAGATACTTTCTCATCATCGTTTTGTCACTTGTTTTCTAACTCTGCATTCACTTTTCCAGCACAGGAAAATGAAAAATGAGTTAATGTTTTGCCATCCCGTCAAAGAGCTCACTAAGGCCCATTCATGTTTTGATGTAAGTACTGAGCTTTCAGTTATATTACATGTTAATTTATGTTTTCTATATTTATTCTTCGTATTTGATTTCTTTAGTTGTAAGTAGGTCATGATTAAAAAGGGTCCAAGTGGTCCAGTATATATACCTGCTCAAAATAAAATGAAATAAAACAAAGTAAATAAGTTAAATAGATATCGGAGCTGTACACTCCATTAACTGGGGCAAAGAATCTCTCAGAGATGTACAATCACACAGACATTGTCAGTGTAACATCCACCTGAAAATCTTTCCTCCCAACTGTCCCAAGAATGTTAGCACTTACCTCTACTACATTTTCTACTGATGACAACATCTTAGCACTGGTCTGACATTCTGCTCATTCTGTCTCACTACCCCGACTTCTCCCATTCAGTACTTTGCCATAAGGCCATACTATAACACTACTCTCCTTATATTTGATTTCCAGCCAATGACTAACCATTCTTTCCACTATCCTATACTGATTTCTCACATATCATTATTAATCTAAATTATACCAGATTTGCATAACACACTATTTAAAGCAAAGTTTCCCCTTAGCATCCCTAGGAAATCTCAAATGTCAAATGACAAAATGTTGAAAACTAATACCCAAAAAACACAAGGTCTAAAATGCAGGAGATGCAAACCTTCCTTCCCAAACCAAACTTATCAACTCCATGCTCACACAAAGAAAAAGAATGGACACATCTCCCAATATCAAAGAAATCCTTGCTGATGCACACTTAGAAATCACACCAATAGTGATTTCCTATAGAAAACAGCAATCAGTGTTGTGTTGCATGGCATTCTGTGATTTGGTCACTTGATGCTCAAACAATTTTATCCCAGACACCTGGAGATATATCCTTCTCGGTATTTGTAATTTCCTCAATGTGCATCATATTTTTTACCATTCAGTTTATGAAGTCAGTTATACTATCGCAGCTGCACAGAACAAGTTTAAAAAGTGCTAACAACCATTCAGTGACCATTTGTATCGGGAGTTAGTGCAAACTTAGGGTTAGGGGGCTAGCTTGGAGTAGGGCAGTATGTGTGTTACAACTTTAACCTATACATGTTACATTGACTTATTTTGCAGAAATCATTATTAATGTCCTTTCCTTTTGAAAGCTGATAACCCTACTTGTACACATGTATTCATTTTGATCTGCTACAAGTGCTCATATACCATTAACTCATGATATGCTTCCCTACTGCCACTCGATTATGTCAGCAAGTGTTCTAACTTGCTCCACCCTAAGCTAACCAACCCTCCCAGAAAAAAGGACCCTAACCCTAAAAAAATCTCCTAATCACTCCCTAAAGCTAAAACTCCCCTTCCCACTCTAACCCTAACCTTGTTCTAACTCCCATTTGCTCCCTAAACCTAAAATCCCCTTCCTTTCCCTTCCCTAATCTTGAGATTGCACTAATTCTCAATTGCCCCCAAGCATAAAACCTCCCTACCCTCCTTAACCCTAACCTTGTGTTAACTCCTGATCACTCCCTAACCTAAATTCCTCCTCCCCTCCTTAACTATAACCTTGTCCTAATTCTCAATCTTTCCCTAGACCTAACCTTGCCCTAACTCCCAATTGCTCCCTAAACCTAAAGTCCTCCTCCCCATTTCCCTACCTCACTTACCAGTTCCACAACAAGACCTTCATGACCATTGTGGCAACTGAACCCTTGAACTCACATTTGAGTATGAGCAACTACTTGGCCAGGTGGGCAGATGGGGAAACAGATGCTTGAACCCCTGGTTGCGAGTTGCTGTATTTGAAGCACCCGGGGCTCGAGGGGTTTAAGTAAAACCTACTTATTTAACTGTGTTGAATGGGATATTCCCCTTAGGTTTCTGTTTTTTTTTCAGAAGAAACCTGAAATTATAATTATACTCTTGTTAAGTAAAGGATTTTTGAGGAAAGTGTGCAAAGAAATTGTGGTAAACTGAATCCTTTGTCAGTGTTTAATCTTATTTATGGATGTTATGATGTATCACTTAGTGAGATGCAAAAGGTGAGTAGATAAGTCATTATATTTGTGGCAGGTTTGGATGGGCATTGTGCAATTATGTGTAACACAGAGTGGGTGAATAAGAAAGAGACTGAAGAACGGAAATGATGGTTTGTAAAACAAAATAAGGTTAATTTGCATAGATTTTATTGGTATTTCATCATGCATGTCCTTGATGTTTTTGTACCTTTTTCTAAGTGAATGATTTTTCTGTTATCTGATATGTTTGCCTGAATATTAGTAAGGTCATGTCTACTCTTTTTGATAAATGTGTGCTATGGAAACATAAGCATCCATCTAAGCTACCACCAACTCAGTGAGATGGCGCTTTTTTTTAACATCTCATCTGAAACATGATAGCTGTGCAGCAACCTCCACTCCCTACCGCACTGTACCGCAGTGTAACTACTGAAATAAGAATCAATGACAGCTTTGAAACATGACTCTAAGCATCTACTGTGGGATTAGAACCCTCAGCATTATAATCTTTCTGGCACTTAAATGAGATTGCACTACTTACTAAACCAGATAAACTGATAAAATGCCTGACTACAATTATACTTCCTTTTCCAAAATATATTACGTTAAGTTATATAAAGCTATACCATTAATCCTATTCCACATATATGGGCTGCCCACTGTTTGCTCAAAATAACTGTTTTTTTTTTCAAAAATATAATTACTTACTTTTAGGACTTTCCTGGTAAGCAAACAGCAAGCAAGCAATTATAATCACCCTGAAATTACCTGTGGATGTGTGAGCATGCCTTTCCTAAAAATTAAATAAATGCATTTCACTCCTGTATACACACGCTTGCTTTTTAAATTCTTACTCCTCTTGCTGTGTTGTGTAATGGAAAATAGAAAAAGTGTTCTAAGCAGGATATAATTTATCTCTTCTGACTAATGTTATGAGAAGCCTACATGTGTTTCTGGCCACCACCCATTTCAACCTCTGGTATGCTGTTATAAGCCACACATTGTGGTTGATGTCAGCATAAAATTGTCCAGATGTCAAGGAAACTGTATGATAATTTATTTCTAAGAAGTGAAAACAATAGTGCAGTCTTACCACATTGAGTAACTGCTACAAATTTGTATGAATACAAAAGAAAAAAGTGTTTTTCTTGTAGCATAATAAAGAATAAACAGATATTTTATACATTAGAAGCTCAGTTGCATTTTAGCATATAACAGATAGAGAGAGAGAATAAAAATACTTTTTTACAAAGCTGTAGATATGCAAGCTCCTCTCCCTGTGTAGTCTGCAACAGAGATAACTTGTTAATGAACGATGAAAAGTGTTTTGGCCAGTTAATTTAATCGGTGTCTGTCTTTCTGTGAATTCTTTACAATGTGCGTGTGTGTGTGTGTGTGCATGCATGTGTGTGTGTTTGTGCGTGTGTGTGTGTGTGTGTGTGTGTGTGTGTGTGTGTGTGTGTGTGTGTGTGTGTGTGTGTGTGTGTGTGTGTCTGTGTACATGTGCACAAATGGCAGCTGCCTTCATTATTGGGCAGTTAAGTTGAATCTCTTTAACTACTGTGAAAACTGCATAGGAAAACAGTTTTCACATTCATATTAAAAGTGCCTTAAACATATATCCTCAGTCTCTTAAAATTGTGTCTACTGTGGTGAGGAAGGCATTCTACGTCGCTCACCTGATTAGCAAAAGAGGTTATAACCCCCTGTACTCATCGCTCATCAGGCCTGTTATTGAGTATAAGGCTTCCTTTGGTATGTACTGTACCAGAGACCTGCAGCAACTTGAGATACCTCAGAGATTTCTAACTAAGCAAATTCAGGGTCTCCAGCACATGTCTTATAAGGACAGACAGAAGTTGCTGTCACTGTACTCAGTAGCTTATAGACTACATAGAGATGACACATGTCTGATTTCAAGGCTATCTCTGATCCAAATCTAATGGAAATACTGCACATCCATAAATCAAATGGTACTAGAGTCACCTGTTACAGGGACTTCAGTCTAGCCTTTGACATAAACAGGACCTGCTGGAGAGACAGATACATCTCTCAGAGGTTGCCACTCCTCTGAATAGGCTTTCAATCCATATTGATCAGAGCAACTCCATGACCCTGTTTAAGTGCAACCTGGATGACTGGATGGCAAACCATGAATTTCTGCCAGGGATTGCCCCAGCTTGTCTCCTGGACATGAGAAGTACTTGCTAAAAAAACCTTGGAAAGAGACATTATCTCTCATCTAGTATTATATTGGGATTAATGGCTAGGCTTGTAAAGACCCTTGAGTCAATAGCCTAATAACATCCTATGAACCTGTGTAATGAGTTTTTCAGTCTGCTTAGTCAAGTGAACTCCTAATTTGGGAATACATACAGTCTGTTTTTTAAGATTTAAGTTTTAACAGAAGCTTTTTGTTTCTGGCCTTTCAAATGTGGTACAGTTGTTATTGGATTCTTCTTCTTCTGTTGAACATTACTATTAGTTTGATCAGGCATTGTGTTTGTTAAAACTCTGTGTGCAAAGGGTGATTTAGGCATTAAGAGATTGCAAACACCATTAGCCAATCGGAATGAAAATGAGAGATGGATAACTTCAACAGCCAGTCATAATTTAAGAATTGAGTTTAAACCCACCAATGAGATTTTAAGCATTTAGCAAGATCTTGATACTGATGGTAGGACGTTGCTGGATAACACTGAAACAAATGAACGTAGAGATGAGAACAATGAACTGCTGCAACAGCATACGTACGTTGATGCTAATTCCATCCAAACCCTCAACCCTGTTGATTTTTCTCTTTCTTTTTTGCTGGAGAAGCCAATACCAATGTTCCAACCATGGCCTCAAAGAAAGAACTCATCCAGGGAATGGAAAAAATAATTTTGCCAGCCAGTGACGTGCAGTCAAACAAGGAAATAAAGAAACTGGTCTTCAATTTGTCATCATATAGTTTAACAGAAGATGAGATAGCCATGCTTGCAAAAAGTCTGAATTTCATTCCTGCAACAGTTTCAGATATTTCTAAGATGCTATCTGAATTTAAATATTGTGTCTGAATGCTGAACTTAAAGGTAGTGTTTGGAAGTTAAGCTAGTGACAATGTTTCGAATGGACTTAAATGTTCTAATGTGTTTATCCCAGATAGCAATAACCTTATTAATGTGTTTGAACGCATCCACTTTTTTTTGAAATCTCGAAACTGAACAATCTTGGAGTTGGTATATTTAAGTAGCAGGGTGTGTGGGGGTGCAGAGGGGTGCAGCCCCCCACCCCACAGAAAAACATGATTGCTAACATTTTATTGTTTTCATTTTTTTTATTTTTTTTATTTCGAGATTTCAAAACTTTGAACATCTGAACCTTGGGATTGTGATCTTCGAGGTTTTGAAGTTTAAAAATTACAACATGGACCTGTCTGAATGAGACATAGAGAAGGAAATTTATGACTTATATAGGTAACAGAACATACATGTGTTTCATAATTTAATGAAAAGAGAACAATTAGCCATCACCTCACTCTTAAATAATAATAATATTGTGATTAAAAACACAGATAAAGGTAGAGGGGTAGTTGTGTAAAACTTCAAATTTTATGGAAACTACGCTGAATAAGTCTGACTATGAAAAAATTACTAGGAATGAATGTAATTTGATACTTAGTAGAGTTCTGAATGTTTTAAGTGAATTATACATGAAAAGTAAAATTAATAATGATTTACTACACTATTTAAAAGTTGAAGCTCCCGTCATTCCATTTATTTATGGTTTACTCAAGTTACATAAATCTATGGAAAATCCCCCTTTTAGACCACTTGTGACTGCAAGAGGATGGGTAACAGAACCCGGATCAAAATTTTTAGAACACACAGATACGAGTTAGTTTTGATAGGAGAGGTATGATCATAAAGGACATCACTGAATTTTTACAGCAACTCTGAATGGTCTAATGATATAAACTTGACTGATTGTTTGTTTGCTATACTAGATGTAGACTTTGTTCACAATGATACCTAATGATACTGGTATTGAATATGTGAAAGAGTATTTATTAGACTTTACTGAATGTACGCAACAGTATATTAATATTCTTTGTAGTCTGCTGAGGTAAGTGTTAAGTTTATTTCAGAAGCAGCTATTTAGACAAAGGAGGGGGGTAGCAATGGGAATACCTGTACCCTATAGTTATGTGAATATTGTGATGCATGTTTGGGAGTGTGAATTTGTGCTGTCTGCAGAAAATTGTTTCTTAAAAAATGTTGTTTTTTTATTGAAGTTTTATAAACAATTTGCTTTTATTTGGAAAGGAGATACAGAAAAATTTAATGAGTTTTATAACTACTTATTAGAAACAAGTACATTTTTAAGTTTGAAGAAAACAGTGCCTACAATGAGTATTGACTTCCTAGATATTACAGTTTTTAAGAATGGGGACAGAACACTTGGCATGAAATTATATAAGAAACCTGCTGAAAGGAATGCATATTTACATAGAAATACTATGTATCCGCAATATATGTTTGACAACATAGTGAAAAATCAGCTCTTTACAGTGGCTAAGCTTAATGCTGTTGATGAAAATATGAATCTACAGCTGGATAATGTGATTTCTGATTTCACTGAGAGAAGATATGATAAAACAAGAGCAAATAAGCTCTGTGATGAAGTTAAGGAACAAAGGAAATCTATAACTAAACCTACTTTTTGAGCTTAACCAGAAAAGGGATGTACTACTAAGCATGCACAAAATAAAATCAGATGCATGCTGACTTATAATAACAATACCATAAAAGTTAAGAACATAATTAGTAAATATTGACACATTTTGCAAGATGTACCAGAAGTGAACTTAAACAATACAGATAGACCCAGTTTTGGATACAAAAAAGTCAAAATTAGACCCAGTTTTGGATACAAAAAAGTCAAAATCTGAAACATTTGTTGTGTTATTAAAAGCAAACACAATTAAATGGTTATTATAAACAAAATAACAAAGGTACATTTAAATGTGGTCGGTGTATTTACTGTAGGTTTATCAGTGAAGATGATACATTTACTCATCCCATAACTGGTAGAATTTATACATTTAATGCATATGCTAATTGCTGAACAAAAAATATTATGTACTTAGCAAAGTGTAATTCATGTCATGCATACTATGTGTGGAAGACCAATCAGAAATGTAAAGAATGTATTGGAAATCATTTTTCAGAAATTAAAAGGGAGGTGCTGACAAATGCTTTATGTAAACATAAGAAAGAAAAGGTTCTAATCATGTTTTTAAGTTTTCTATTTTAAAGGTTTTAACTGACACAATATGTGGTGGTAATATTAAACAGCACACAGAAGTGGAAGAATTGTATTGGATTCTTTGCCTAGGAGCACATATAGCACCGGGTTTAAATGGGAGTGTTTCTTTAAAACCTATGCTTAGAGAATTTCAGAAATGAGTGTAATTAAGTAAAATCATCACGTGACTGTGAAAATATCTATGCTAGTTTGTGAATTTGTTCACTCGTTTTGCCTGAAGAAGCCTGACTAGAAAAACAGTTTTTGAACTTGCTTTTATTCATTTTGTATGTTAATAAAAGTTTATTGTGAAGAGCAGTTCATGTTTCCAGTGACATCTTATTATTCTGGTTGTCTTTAAGTGGAGTTCACTGGATTTACTTGAGTTACTGGCTGTTATTTGGTTTGTTTTGGAGGTCTCTGATGTTTAGGTAGGTTTCTGGAGAGTACCTTACCTCTGCATATGAAGGTTTATGTGTTGGGTGCATATTACGAACAGGAGTCATGGTGTTTGTGCTGACAACCTGTTTAGTGTTGCTGTTCTGGGTGCGAGAGAGCAATAATTCCAGATACCCAGATTCTTGGTGTAGGAGCATCTCATGCAAATTGTACTTGAGTGATTTAGGAGTAAGGGGTTGTTGTCAGTGTACATGAGACAGTTGCTACACTGCCTCAAAAAAACATGTTCACCAGGCTGCCAGAAGAAACAAAGGAACTCACAGTCCATAATGCAAAGTTTGAACCTTGTATCTCAGCAGATAAGGAGAAAAAGATGGAGGTATCAGGCAGGGAACTATTGTAGGGTGACTATAAAAGAGGGGATCTATAGGGTCTGATGTTGATAGGTAAGAGGCATAATTTCTGCTGGGTGGTTCACTGAACAGCTGAAAGCTATTCAAGAACTGGTCTGCTAGATAGCAGCCACTTCTAAGGGAAAATACTTATATTGGCTCTTTCGCATCTATAACCATCAAGAGTCACCCTCTCTGTGTGGTGGTGTGCAATGGTGTGCTATGCACAGGAAAGATCAAAGCAACTAATACAAAGAAACCAATGAAAAAGCTCAAATTGAGCCCTGCACCAATGAAACAGCTAAAACTGAGCCCTGAACCAGTAACCTTCAATTAGATAGTCCTATTGTATGCTCCTGCAATGAGGGTACAGGGGGGGCTTCTCCAAAAAATCCTGATTTTTAGTGCTCAATCTACAAATAGGACTGAATTCAGCCAGTCTGAATCCAATCTATACTAGAGCCAACAGAAGTGCAATGGAGCAACAGTAAAACAGCAGGATATTTTTTAATTAAATAAGTAACAGTGTAAAAAGCAACGCCATTTTTCTTGAATTAATAATAGCAGCAAAATAAACCAGCAGGTACAGATCTTTTCTTAAATTAAGTAAAAGCAGCAGCTGGTGTGAAATATAGTCAAAGTGCAACAAATGCAGTAATAAAATACAGTGCAAAGCAACAGCAAACAGTACAGTTTTTTTTTAAACTGCTGAAGTACAGTCACAATATATAAGAGAAGTGCAATGAAAAAAAATACTTAGAGCCTTTTTATGGGTTTTCCATCTTAGAAAGATCAGGTAATCACCTACAGCCACTAGATGAATAATCCCCGGCCTCCTAATGTAAAAGCACAGTAAGACATATCTGAAGTGAAATGCTACCACAAACAAACTTAAAGATATGGATACAGCAGTGTACCTTAAACAGCTCATAAAAGTGTGATTATTCAATAAAAGTACTTTGCTTTGTATAAATGAGCCAAGAGCTACTCAGTTGTGCAGCATTTATAAAAGCACTAAATACAAGATAAGCTGATTAATAAGCTCTCCAGCCAATAAGACTACATGCAGAAATATCAAGTGTTTCCTCAACTTAGACAGACCAGGCTACCTCCCAGTGCACTAGAAGGAAAATTCACTGACCTTGATGAGAAAAAAGTGTTTGCTAGAGTGTAAAAATACACTACTTTATCCAACAGCTAGCTAAATCATTAATTCAGATTAAGTAAATCAGTGCAAAATGCACTTTTTTATATAAGCACAAGGGAAGGCAGATAATCAATACAAATAAAAAATTCAAGATAGCAGCAGTGTAGAAAGGGAGGAGCTTATTAAGCTCAATTTACAGTAGGGGTGGAAAGCTTAAAATCACCATGTTTAAAAAAAAGACCTACAAACGGGAATGTGGGTGGGAAACCCTAGCAGGGACTCACCAGCAGTTCTATAACCTTATGCAGACTTGAAATCCTTCAGACAAAGGCCCAGAATTTCACTTTGTATTTAAGTATCACTCAGGAGACAATTCATATTTACTAATGGAAAAACATGCGAAACATGAGCCTAGATAATTTAAGTGTCAGCCTCACACACAGAATAAAATCACTTGGCCAATATTTTTTAAAACAGAAAACAAAATGGAGAAGTTAAGACAGACAGTAGCTGTATCAATCAAAGACAAAAAATACACTTTCTCACCCAGCAGAAAATCACCACCAGTGAAATGCTGGGCCTTTGTCTTTGTCTGAAGGATTTCAAGCCTGCATAAGGTATAGCACTGCTGGTGATTGTGATGTAAGTGTGTTAATCAAGACTGCCGCAGTAGTACAATAGTTAGTGATAGTGCCTCACAGTATTTAGTTACAAAACAATAGAAAAATCAGTTATCTGCCAAAAAATGTAAAGCAGATGTATAATATTGTAGATAATTTATTAGGTAAATTTCTAAAATCTGTGAAAAAATAAAGATAACTAACCTGTGGCAGTGCTCCTCAATCCACTGCACATATCTTGTTAAAGGCCAATTATATGAATAGCATATACATACTTAAATACCCTGTGGTGCAAATTATCACACTTGTAACTAGAAAGTACTGGAAAGAAGGTACACATAGATGTTTTTTGAGTAACCCCTTCTCACATGCTGGACAGTGTACAGCTTGAAATATACCTACTATTACGAAATTAGTGCATCCATAACAGATACCTGGGCAGTGGACACCAGCCTAGCTCTCATATTCAAACCACTGACAGATAAGACGGTTTGTTCACCTACCCCAGACAGGGTTTCCAAGAAATCCTCTGCCTGTGTGAGTTGCTTCTGTGTTGGTTGTCCACTCCTGTGATGGACTGGTCCCTGGAGATGTCTTTTTCCTTGGTTTTGGCATGCAGTATAAGACTGGTAACCCTGTTGTGCCACTTTCCTGTTATGTCTACTCATAACACTGATGCATTGATGTTCTACACCTCTCTCTTCTACACCTAGTCCTTGTCAGATGTTAATTCCAATTATGCATAGGACCTTGAGTAAGTAACACCACCATCTACTGGTCGGTGAACTTTACTAGAGATTGTCATTCTTCTGGGCTCATGACAAGACGTGTATACTTGTGGCCAGCCATTGCCTTTTTTTCTGGGCTCATGACAAGATGTGTATAGCTGTGGACTTCGTCTTTTCTACTAAACTCCTATTCCTAACTTGCTTGTCTAAACTCTGTCTTCTGCACATTGGCAGCTGTACTTTTTATAGTACTAAAACAGGCTACATTGAATCGTGGTTATGACAATGGGTTAACTTAGTATGATTATCACTGAATTTCTGCCATAAGTCATTGTATTATCATACCCAGGCAGCACTAACATGATCTCCTCTGCTTGTTCCAGGAATAATGGGAAACATGCATACCATACCTCTCAAATGAACAGTTTTAACAGAATGTCCAGACTTTTGCCTCATATTGTTGGTCCATTTTTCATAAAATTATGGCTTTCTAGCAAATCATTGAAAATTTAAGTCAGAAAAATAATGATAGACATTTGAGTTTCAGGCTTCATACCATTCAGAAAATTCATGCCAATGCAAAACCTGTTGTTCTATCTACTTTCTAAGTTTGTAAGAGCAATATTTAAAACCTGTCCCTAGTTTTGGGCCTTTGTCCTCATTTTATTTATGGCTTTGTCCAGATTTCATGCTGTAAGAGGTTAAGAGGTACTATGATGCATACTTTGCACATGCACAGAGCCTGTAAAGTTTGTGTGCTGCAACTTTGCGTTAGTGATACTTTTCTCAGTGCACTACTGCTGCCTGATATTCTGCATTGCATGATGCCGTAATAATTTGTCTGAGCATACAGGGTTACCATTGTCTCCTTGCGAAAACCTATAACATGGGCAGGGCCTCTTCATATGCTGCACTCTTCAGGGATTCTGCTTTGTGCAGACAAGTAAGTAAGTTTATTATTATTATTATTATTATTGTTATTATTATTTGTATCCGCTGCACAGGGATATCAGGAGCCCCAGCTTAGCCATTATGATGGCCTGTTATATAACGTGTATGCCCAGTTGTACCAGCCTCTGTCCAGCAGTGTCACGATCACAACAGCAGCCAGTGGAAGCACCACCCAGACCTGCTGTGCCAGTGGGAGGCAGAGGTTAAGGTAACTGTATCAAATATTATACTGTTTTTTTTTTTTTTTTTTTTTTTTTTTTTTTTGCTATTGTCTGATTGCTTTCTTGTCTTCTTGCCTTCTATTGACAGGAACACAGTGTACAGACCTGTCGCTCCTTTCTTTTACAGTGGCAGAAAGAATATAAAAGGAAGGCCTTCTCTGTGGAGGTCTGAGAGACTGTACAGGCAGCATGCTATGTATAGCATGTCCGTGACTATAACACATGTAACAGACGTGTACTAATGTGTATTTTTTCTTGTTTCTTTTTTATTTTTCTATAGGTTCAGCTGTGTTGTAATATGTGAAGTGACAATGGGCATCTGGATCTGCATCTGATGACATGCCTAATGAGGGATCAGGGGTCACCACCTGTCACCATGTCTGCATATTGCCAGGGAGATGAAAGTCACCCTGATAAAAGTGACCTGGAGGGTTAGCTGGTGTCTTATCTAGCCACCTGTTTGTTGGTGAAGGTTTATCTTCAGAAACTGACCTAGAGTATTCCCCTTTGGTTACCCAACATCATGGGTTGTGGCTGGTCTCATCTGTGGTACAACAGTGGGTGGGTTCCCACATTGGGACCATGTGGCGCCTGCTAGTGTAGCTGATAGAGGTGCATGACTGACCGAACATGAACACTGGGCCACCAGAGGCAAAGTCTGCCCATGATGTCAGCCACAGTGGGGGTGGCTGATGTCTGAGTTGGCTGTTCTCTGGGCCAGTTTAACAGGCCCTTGGTACCTCATTGCCCATCTTGGAGTTCTATTCCCTTATGTATCATTCTCCACACCTGTCCATCAGCAGTTCCCCTTTTTATGTATGCATGTATGTTCGTGTCTCCTTACTGTCCATGCCATTTGTGTCCATACCACCATTGTTTATCTATGTCTAAATTTTATGTTTGTTTGTTTGTCTGCCCCTACTGACATCACTCCTCCCTCTTTCCTTCTCTCACAGGTTCATCCACTACCTTTCACATCTACCCTTCTTCTTATAAAATATAAAATGAGCACCTGGTCCCCCCACCCAAAAAATATTTCTTTCTCTCCCCTAATCTATCTTTCTTTATGGTTACCTTTGTGTGTTACTCTGCTTGCTATTCTCATTTTTATACTTTTACTATTTCTTTTCTTTTCTCTCCATTTATATAATGAAGTGAGATGGCAATTTGCAGTGTTGGTCTTCTGTGGCCTGCTTGTTGTGGCTGAGTTGCCACTTTGAGGTGCTTTATTGTGAGTGTTTATTGTGAGTGTGATTATGCATAGCCTCAGGCACACTACTTTACAGTTCTTGTCACATTGGTCAGGTGAACTGATAATAGCACTGCCACACTGGTACTGTTCAGTAACACTGCTGCTCTAATTTACTATGCAGTCCTTTTCTCAGAATGCTGACACTATGCTGGTCCCAGTGTATATAGCTAATGTAGTGCACTCCATCCTGATGCTCCTTATCTATGATACTTAGCTCTGCACCCCAGCATTGTGAATGTTTGTGCATATCCCACTCAGTGGGATCGCATACAACATACAATCAGAAAGCTCAATCAACAGTTAGATAGTTTTATAGAATAAACTAATTCCTAAAAAAAAAACAATTCTGTAAAAATTGGCAACAAAATCACTTTATTGCTCTCACTTATTTCCTAACCTACCCATCTATTTATTTTAAAAAATTAGAATGTTCATACAGGAAAGTATCAAGATTGTGAGGGTACCTCCCTGACACTCAAGCAGCACACCCCTATCCCCCAAAAATTGTATACAACTCTAGTAGCATATGTTCATAAACTATTTTATAACCTAGAATTTCAGGCTGTACGTAGTATCCTAAACTTATACATCCCAAACAAAAATTGTTCATCAAAATATGTCAATAATTCAGTTTGAATTAGAAGTGGAAGACAAGATGCAGTGAGTCCTGAAACTCTGAAAAATAAACTGTAATTCTAACAAATAACAGCAAATTCTAAATCTCGCTTTCACATTCTTAAAGTGTTCTCTGTGTGGGGCCTTGCCCCTTTGCCCATGATGTGAGGAACTACTCCCTCAGCATCCCTGCTACTTATGTATACTAACTTCAAGATTGTTTTACATCACACAGCTACATATCTATAGGGCAGCAGTGTTCCATCTTCCTCCGGTGGTGGAACCTGAAAAACAATAATCATACAAAATGTGGCACCTTTTACTCTCAGCTGCTGTGATCACGTGCAATTTTATAATAATTTTACAGTAACTGCATACTTGTAACTATAATAATAAAAATTTAGACAGAAATAACTTTGAAAATGGCACTTCAGAGCACTATTTGTTATATTATTAATAACATAATCAGATAGTGAGAACTAAAGTGCATTTTACGTTTTAGTAAACTGAAGTAATGGCTATCACAAGTGTAGCTTGGATACATTGAAATTTTCAAGACAGCAGCAATAGACCATAATTAAAAAAGATAACAGACACATACAATTTGTTTTCCACTGACAGAAACCTATTTGTTTTCTTATGTTTAATATTAGGACAGAAAATCCATATTCACATAGGTAAGAAGTGGAGAACTGCAACAGACCTCTCCATGGATTTTGAGCAAGATTAGAATAGTCCTTCTCAACAAAATGAGTTCAGATCCATGTTGGCATATTTCAGCAATGTTTTCTGCTGTCCACTATATCACTTAACTTTTCCTTTTACTTCCCCACTTTTACTGCTTCAATCTGCCAGCAGTCCCAGTGCTCCCATAAATTGCCAGGCCTACCTGCTCTGCCGTCCTTTGTGGACTATCTCCTAGTAAATTCAGCCCAGCGTGGATCTTAACAGTGTCCTCGGGTGGTGGTGCTGGCAACTGCTTCTGCTTGCTGAAGGGGGGTTGTGATGACTTACTCTTATCCCCTCAACTCATTCACTGACAATGTCTGAGGGCTACTTCCCTCTGCAAAGCATGCCTCCCCACAGGGAGAGTCTCTGATGAAGGCTCTCCCCCTGGCTAGGCATAACCATTACTCCGTACCAGCACTTCAGACTCTCAAGCAGCTACTTGAACCCTGTATAACCTAGGCCATAGTTAGGTTTTTATCCCTCTACATCATGGCGCTAGCTACTTTGCCTTCTTTTTGTTAGTGACCTTATATGCAGGGATTCCTGTTACAAGGTTGACAAGGACATGTGGAGCTCCTTGTAAAAGTAAAAATTTAAGTTTAATTAGGGTAAGTATATACTAAGTCTGAAATTGTTGTTTCTTACAGAATCCCCCTTCTATGAGATACTGTGATCTCATAATTAGTATAGATGAGCAGTAGGAGTACAGTGAGTGCCTGGGCACTTGCCCCCTGCAAAAAAAAAAATAAATAATATGTATCAGCATGTTTTGCACATCTCTCAGTTATTATTTTTTTAAGTTTTGGAACTCACAGTATTGAGTCTTTAATGTTCTATGAATCATTTTTAATCCAGTCATAGTAAAAAAAACTCACACCTGTGGAACTAATGTGTAAAATGTCCAGGTGAGTTAATATCAGAGGAAAAGTTTCCTCATCAGAGGACTGTAGATGGGTACAAGCTGGTACGGGGCTCACTTTGATAAGCAATGCAGAAGTTGAACACCGGTGATACAGTGTCAGCTTTCAGTGAAGATGACAATTCAGCATTCAATTTGCTCATTTAATAGTTGTGGTTGGGTTGACTATAGCTGCTCACGTTATTAGGTCACAACACACCTGCATGCAGTTACTAGCTTGAAAAAGCAAGTGTTCAAACTCCCCTTTCTACATACCTCTCAACCTCTTAATGCAAGAAATCTGTACAAATCCTAAAATAATGGTGGGACAAAGGCCCAAAAATAGGGACAGACTTTAAATATTGCTCTTATAAACTTAGAAAACAGCTAGAATAACAGGATTTGTATAAGCATACGTTTTCTGGGGGATATGAGGCCTGAAACTCAAATAAATGACCATTATTTAGTCATTATTTAGTGATTTCAGTCCCCCATAATTAGCTAAAAAACCACAGATTTATGAGGAACAGACCAAGTATTTGAGGAAATAATCTGGACAATCTGTGAAAATCTGTACATTTGAGAGGTATGCCCACAACCCCACACCCTCTAAAACTATACAGCTCTATCAGAACCTAAATTCTAACCCTAAAACTCCCACCAAGTTCCCAAACAGAGTCCTCACTCCCTTATCCTAAGCCTCCACTTCCACTCCCCAATCTAAAATCCTCAATTGCTCCTTAAACCTAAAACTTCAATCGCACTCTGTAAGCCTAAACTTAAATTCCCTTCCCACTCCCTAAACCTAAAAGTCCCTTTGCATGCCATAACTCTAACCCCCTGCCTCCTGCTCCCAAAAACTAAACCTCCCCAGACTTCCTAAGCCTAAAATTCACCTCTATGCAGCAGTTCCAGGATTTGAGACAGTGGTTTTTGAGTTCTTGAGACTCGAGCACCTGTACGCAGCTGTGCAGCTGTTTAAATGAGTGAATAAATGCTGTAATGTTAAAATGTTGTAGCTTTATTTATTTATTTTTGCCTCTCAACCATAGTTTGTGGGGGATTGGGGGTCCTAATCAGAGGACTCGCTACAGCTGTTTAACGTGGTTTGCCTCACCAACACTGAAACATGCTTAGATTTCTGTTGTATGTATATGTTTTCCAAATGCTGAGTTTCTGCTGACAAGCACTAAGATTTTTAGTTGAAGTTAGCATAGTTTCATTTATATCTTGCATACTGGCATTTGTGTGGTTCAAGTGCTAAGAAATATCTGGCCAATATGCAGACAAAGCATCAAAATTCATTGCTTAATACCTCAGAAAATCCATCACTAAATTGTAACATTCCTCCTCCAAGTTCAGAAAACAGAGATGATACTTTCCACTGAGCTAATTACACATTTGTTTGTTGAATGAGACTGCGCTACACTGCTTCCCTATTTCTACAAAGTCCTTTGTTTCACATGGTTCACTATTTTCTCCATCATATCCATTAGTAGTTTTAACTTGGGTCTCAATGTTTTTGATGCCAATGATTCCCGATGGAGAAAATGTTAATTATTTTTGGCGCCCCTTGGGTCATCATCATTTAACTGCCCTGTTCCCTAGTACCCGCTCCCACATCCATGCTGGCTCTACCAGCTGATCTCCTACCTCCCCAGACTTACTCTGGTATTGCCTGGGCCAGCTGTGGATCTTGAGGGTGACCTACAGGCTTGGCTGTATTTGTATCCATCCATTTTTTTTATTTGTTTATATACTCTACTCACTCCCTACTCCATCTCCCATGCTCACAGACAATGTCTGAGGGCAACTACCCTCTTTGGACTGTGCCTTTTGAATGGGAGAGGACAGTCATACTAACCCCTTTCTTATCACTGCATCAGTTGCCCGAACCACCGATCAAACGTAAATTGACTGGGCCGTAGTCAAGGCTTTATCCCTCTATGCCACCAGAGTGGCACCTTGATGGAGAAAATATAGCAGCACAAATGTTACCAGTCCTTTAAAATATCTAGTCATGGAAAGCACACCATCCACCCAAATTCTTTTTCATGAATTCCCTTTGAGGTCCTAGTGTCTGAAATATGAATTCTGTACATTGACTATATCCTAACATATTATTTATAATAAAACAAGGGGATGAACTTTATCATGGACATCTTGGGGCTTATCCACTTAAAATTCTCCAGCTCATCAGGTGACATTTTAAATGTTGTTTGATATGCCTCCAAATAAATTTTTTACAATTCTTGGGCATGCTAGTAAAATAAGTGCTTCAATGATAGTGTGAGGTTCATTTGTTTGGCTACAAATCCAGCATGACTATAACTTGCTTCTTGATTCTTTCTACATATTGTTTGCTCTCTTCTCAAAGACTGCAACTCACTTTTTATAAATTTAATGCTCTTTTGAAGTAATCCAGATTTTTATCTAACCTGAACAGGGTATCAAACAGCTTGCCAGTTTTGATGATGCCAAAGCAGCAATGTTTGTACACACACACACACACACACACACACACACACACACACACACACACACACACACACACACACACACACACACGCACACACACATGAAAAACAAGTGAGGGATCCAATAATGGGACAGAATGACAGGAGTAGTACAAGCTGTATAAAACGTGTGTGTAGGGGTAGTGCTCATTGTGTGTGTGGGGGGAGGGGTGTTTGGATTTTTTTGAGGGTGATTTGGGATGGTAGAGGATATGCTGTTACCTGCTGGAGAATACATGAGTTTCAGGTTTGTACATGGGAGTTAGAGATGGCAGTGGGTTAGCTGGTTATATGATAAAGGACACAGTGATATTCCAGATGATGAAGCAATAGGAGGCCATCAAACAGGACAGTGTAGATGAGGTAAGGGTGCAAGGATGGTGGAGACACAGAAATAGGCAAAGGTAACAGAGGAGTGCAAACAAGTGGAGGCATACACAATAATATGAAAGGAGAAAGTGGGTGAGGAAACAATGAAAAGGAGAAGGAAACAAAGGCCGAAGGACAGCAGCAGGTAGCTGAGATACATGATTATGGGGAGGCAGAGCTGTAGGTGACCATGCAGGAGCCAACAGTACAGGTAGAACAGGAAAAAGTGGGTAGGGGAGGAATTCAGTCAGGAGGTTCAGAAGGTGAAAAGGACAGAACAATATACAAGTCTTATGGAAGGAGTACTGGAGGAATGGGAAAGTGATGTGATACAGCAGATGGAGGGAGCAGACCATCAGAGTGTGGAGGCCACATAACTGCAGATTGAAAGGCTGCAGACAAGTGGGATCATAATGTGTTTCAGGAAGTGAAGAAAAAGAACAAAGCCAATGTGGGGAAAGAGTGGAAATATTTGTTGTCTTAAAATGCAGTCACAAAGGGGATTAAGGTTCTTGGTAATGGAGGCATGGCAGAAAACAGTATAGTGAAACCAGTCTTGGGGCTTAGACATAGCAAGACATAGAAAAAGTTTACTAATGGTGAGGGGAGGATGCATGTTGTGGTAGACATGGGCACAGCCAAATATCAGAGGAGACAATCCAGGTGACAACAAGCTGGGCAATGGAGGAAGCAGAAAAACACTAAAGTGGGTTGAATGTAGTTTTTTCAGATGTGTAAACTTTGGCAGTAGCTAGCACACCAAGGATGACTATGTTATATATAATAACTGTCTTCAGCAATGGACAAGGGAGTATGGCATGGGACTCATAGGATTATAGGGATAACTGGCAGACAGGACAGCTTTATATCAGTGACAAGATACATTTTAACCCAGAAGGGATGGTGGTGATTAGTACTGGTTTGGAAAGGTGCATTTCAATGATTACACCTTTAAAATAAGACAGAAGGAGAGGGGTATCTTAGAATCTCAAGTGTAGAAGAAGGCACTCTGATAGTAAGCACAACAAATGTATAAAGAACATAGCACTGGAATAAACAAGGGTGAGTCAAAATCTGAGAAGGAAAATGTGAGAGTTTTAAGCAGTAATGCAGTAGGGGAGGGCAGATACTGATGGTATCACATACTCATGGAACTAGTAACAAAAAAAAGGTTGGGACATAGATGTACAGGGGTATAGGCTGTTCAGTAATGACAGAGATGGAATTGCTTGAGGTGGAAAAATGCTCTGCATACTGGTAGAATCAATTTTCAAGTCAAAGAGGAGGAGGAACACTACTCTATATCTTTAATTATCAAACTTTGTTTCTTAATTTCTTTCAGTAAATAACATTTTTTTATTCCATTTCAAAAGCAGTCAGCTACACTGTGTTGTTGCATTGTCATTGTTGCTGTCTGCCTTTCAAAGAGAGATAAACTGTTAGGCTAACCACCATAACTTTTTATATTACAATTGGACCATTTTCAAGAGAGGTATAGTAACTCATGATTTTGGTGGGCTAGATCAGTTTTACTGGTGGTAGTAAAGTACCATGGAAACAGGAAAGGGAGTACTAGCACTGAAATCCTAGAAATTATTGTGTATACATGTGTGTGATGCAATAGTTTAGTTCAAGTCACACTTACTATGGATACGCTCAAATTGTAAGTCAGTCGTTTCACAGTAATACTGTCAGCCAGTGTTCATAACCCTGCTCTGCAATTGTTTTGTGTGAACCTTATTTGTGTATGGTTGGAGTGGACCATACCCCAGGGCAGCAACATTTCTTTGTCAAATGTTCTGAAGGCCAGTCTTCCCCAAATATATTTGGATTTATATTTCTATTTATGTATGTACACACACACACACACCACACACACACATATATGTGTGTGTGTGTGTGTATATATATATATATATATATATATATATATATATATATATATATATATATACATATATATATATATATATATATATATATATATATATATATCCAAACACGACAAAACTAGAACCAAACAGGAGTGTACTGCTGAAAAAACTGAGTATGAATACAACAACAAGCAGCACTGAGACCAGGGCAGGTTTGTTCCACTACCACTTCTCAACACAAAAGTTTGTTTGTTTGTTGCAACACCTACAGGTGTTTGCTTACGATTGTACTCCACATGCAAAAAAGCTCAGCAAGACACTTGGTTGAGCAGCCATAAGATAAATGTTTCAAATGTATTGTCTTCCCAAGCCCAGCATGTATAATCAGTTCTACTTGAATATTGGCAAATGTAGTTCACCTTCGTTACCATAGATGACAACTGCATTCATTAAAACCATCAAGTATTTATTCACATCGAACAATAAATAATGTGTGTGACATCACCCGTTATCTAGCACTCTATTGGTAGAGAGCAATTTTTAAACAAGCACTAACTGCACAGTACACATGGATCTGATGAAGGGTTATTGAGGAGACCCGAAAGCGCTTATCCTTTGTCCTGTTTGTTTTTTATTTTTGTTTTTATTTTTATTTTTAAGTTATTGTTCGATGTGAATAAATACTTGATGGTTTTAATGAATGTAGTTGTCATCTATGGTAACGAAGGTGAACTACACTTGCCGATATTCAAGTAGAGCTGATTATATACGCTGTGCTTGGGAAGACAATACATTTGAAACATTTATCTTATGGCTGCTCAACCAAGTGTCTTGCTGAGCCTTTTTGCATGTGGAGTACAATTGTAAGCAAACACCTGTAGGTGTTGCAACAAATAAACAAACTTTTGTGTTGAGAAGTGGTAGTGGAACAAACCAGCCCTGGCCGTGGTCTCAGTGCTGCTTGTTGTTGTATATATATATATATATATATATATATATATATATATATATATATATATATATATATATAGTTTGTGTAGGTGCATCTATATATATATATATATATATATATATATATATATATATATATATATATTATATATATGTGTGTGTGTGTGTGTGTGTGTGTGCAACACATAGCTCACAAAGCCAGTGTGCCGAACAGTCACAGCCCTTAAGGCTAAACAACACACCTGATACACTTGTAATAGGTGACTCTATCATCAGGCACACTGACGCCCCACTCACCAGGCTGAACAAGGAGAAGGTCATGGTGAGCTGCCTGTCGGGTGCTAGGATCCGCCACATAACACAAGCACTCAGGGCACTCTAAGGCAAGTACAAATATGACTCAGTCATTGTCCATGCTGGTGTGAATGACCTGAGATGTACCTCCCTGGACTACATGAAAAGAGACATAGAGGAGCTCTCTGAGCATGTGGCCCAGGCCGGTATGACCCTGACCTTGAGTAGCATCTTACCCTCACCAAGAATGATGCCACAATATGAAGACAAGATGGTCAATTTCAACAATTGGCTTAAGTATTGGTGTCATTCAAAGGGGATCCAATGCCTGTCAGCCTGGGATGACATGCTCGACAAGCCACGATGCTTCGCTAGGGACGGCTTGCACCTGTCACCCCTGGGCTTTCGGATATTGGCAAAGGCACTTGCCACCCCATAATGCCTTTTTAGGCAAGGCTCAAAAGACAAACCCACCTCCATAGGTATCACAAGGGATAAGAAACTAAGAGTAATGCTACTCAATGCCAGAAGTCTAAACCTCAAGATGCACGCACTCGAAACTCTCCTTAGCATGGAGAACATCAATATCTGTGCAGTAACAGAGACCTGGTTCAAGGCTCCCGAGAGCACCCCAGCACTACCAGGTTATACCTCATACCATGCTTTTTGGCCCCAAAACTTGGACCGACCCACAAAAGGAGGGGGGAGTATCAATATTCATCAAAGATACCCACACCTCCAGGTTGGTGGCACAGCACAAAGCATCAGAGACTATCCATGTGCAACTAACAGTGGGTAAAACTGCCTTCCAGTTTATAGCCTGCTACAGACCACCCTCCCTAACCCAGGAACCCCACTCAGCCTTCCTGAGAACACTGGAAAATATGAAGGTCTCTCCAAACACCATTATATTGGGCGACTTCAACTACCCAAACATAGATTGGGAGCATTACTCTAGCTCCAACACCCTAGCCCAAAGGTTCCTAGAATTTATAAACTCAAATGCTATGGAACAACTTGTTACCACTCCCACAAGAGGGGAAAACATACTGGACCTGATCATCACCAACATGGGGACTCTATGCTCCAGACCAGAAGTGTATCCCTCACTGGTAAGATCAGACCATAAACTAATCTCACTGGATATTCACATCCCGACACCACCCCCTGCCCAGAAAACCACAGTGAAAAACTTCTCTAAAGCAAATTTCACACTCCTCAAAACCGAGGTGGACTCCTTTAAAGCCCCCGGGCCTGTGGAAAATACGGCCCAGACAGTAGAATCCTTTATAAACGCATTCTATGAACACCTTCAGGAATGCATGGATCATGCGATCCCAAATAAAACCAAGACCCAATCCTCCAAAGGCATACGTCCTGTCTGGTGGACCCCAGCCATAAACAAACTATACAATAGAAGGAGGAAGCTACTGAATGATAGAGCAAAATTCCAAAAAGGGAAGGCATCTCTGATCAGTATTAGCAAAAAACTACGGGCACTCATAAAATCGTCTAAGGCCAGCTTCGAGAGAAAAATTGCACAGGACACTAAGGATAATCACAAGGCTTTCTTTAGTTATGTTAGGAACCTGGGTTGTAATTCCCAGATATGCTCAGAATTAGTCCAAAATGACACAAAATACACCGAACCCACAGACATTGCCAACATCCTAGCTGACAGGTTCAGCGCAAACTTCTCCCCCCCTCCCCACCAAAAGGGCAAATATCTATCCCAGCAGAGTGCTGCCCCCCCTGACATCTCAGATGCTCAGGTAAGAGCCGCCCTCTCCAAAGCAAAAAACACAGCATCAATGGGACCAGACGGTGTCCCGGGCTGCGTCCTACATGAACTCCAAGAAGAGCTAAACCCAAACATAAAACTACTGTTCAATCTCAGCCTTACTACAGGATATGTACCCAAAGAGTGGCGTACAGCAACTGTGGTCCCTCTCCACAAAGGTGGTGCCTCAATGGATCCTGGAAATTATCGCCCCATAAGCCTGACTATCTTGGTCTGCAAAGCTATGGAAAGGATCATCATGGACCTCATAAATAAAGATATTGGGGACCTACAGACACTGTATCCTACCCAGTTTGGCTTTGTTAAGGGCAGATCCTGCCTCTTAAACCTGGTTGATTTCTTTGAAACAGTCACCAAGGCCATTGACGAGGGGAAGGTGGTCCACACAGCCTACCTGGACCTCGCAAAAGCCTTCGATACAATATCCCACTCTGGCATAATAGATAAGCTCACCAGCTTAAATATAAACCCCTATGTCACTAGATGGGTTGCAAACTGGCTCAAGGACAGAACCCACATGGTTAGAATTGCTGGAGCCATGTCAGACTCCAAACCAGTTACAAGTGGCATCCCACAAGGCTCAGTCCTGGGACCTCTCTTGTTCGGTATATATTTCTCAGAGGTACAGGCCAACACGGAAGGACAGTGGCTGACCAAGTTCACAGATGACTGCAAACTGGACGCCATAATCGACTCTCCAGCCAACACAAGCATCCTCCAAAAGGGCCTCATAGAAACAGACAATTGGTACCAGAGCCATGGCCTCAAGCTAAATGCCAAAAAGTGTATAGTCATCCCATTTGGCAAAAACAAAGTGCCCACAAATTACCACATAGGTGGTAATCCATTAAGTACAAAAGAAGTAATTAGGGACCTGGGGACCCAAGTTGATAGCAATCTCTCATTTGACAACCATGTGGCCAAAGTGGTTAGAAAAACATTTTATATAGCCCATCTAATCATGAAGGGATTCACATCTAGATCAGGGGAGGTCATCGTGCCTCTTTACTCATCCCTCATCAGGCCCATAACTGAGTACAATGCCCCTTTTGGGATGCACCTTACCAGACACCTGCTGCAGCTGGAAAGACCCCAAAAGTACCTCACCAAGAGGATCAAAGGGCTCAAACAGATGCCATATGCTGCCCGGTTAAAGAAACTCCAGCTCTACTCAGTGGCATACCACCTGTTCAGAGGCAATCTGTGCCTGATGTATAAAGCCATGTCCAACCTGGAATTAATGGACATGCTGCACCTCAGAAAATCCAAATCCCATCGAGCTACACACTCGAGAGACTTGAACCTCAGCACCGAAATAAATAGGACATGCTGGAGGGACAGATTCATAACCCAGAGGCTCCCTTCACTCTGGAATAAAATCCCAGTCCAGGTTAGGCAGAGTCCCTCATTGACTCTCTTCAAGAGGAATCTTGATGAGTGGATGGGAGATCATTGGTTTACCCCGGGTATCACTTCTGTGTCACTGTTAGACAGAGGCACAGTATAATAACCTCAAAAAAGAGCATAGCAAAATTAATTTAAAATGGGTGGCGAAAGCCAAACACATTCTGGCTAGACTTATAAATGCCCTAGGGCAGATAGCCTAGTATGAACCTATGAACCTATGAACCTATGTATGTATGTATATATATATATATATATATATATATATATATATATATATATATATATATATTTATATATATATATATAAAAGCTTTGTATTTGTTGTGACGCCAGTGGGACAGTCTGTTCTCTTTCACCCCGCCCCCATGGACTATTGCCTCAACTGATTAGCAGGAGCACAATTGAGAATATAGTAATGAAGATCTGACCATAATAGCAGCCATACAGCTTATGAAATACCATCACATGTTTATAGTCCAGCAGGAAAGTAACTGGTTAATATTTCAGTCATAAGTAGCAAAAGTCTCAACAAATACTATGTCTCCAAGCTATAAAAACTCACTTCCTGTGTATTACCTTTGTATGACTTCACAAAGGTCAGTCCTCAGCTAAAATATCCAGTTTTATTCCTGTTGCACCATGGTGCCTACTAAGCCATAGCCCATTACTCCATGATAATCTGACTGCCAGCATGACTTCTGGATAGGACATAGGGTGGACATAAACTTATTTCATAGTCGAACATACTATTTAGAAAAATGGCTGCCAGGAAGATTGTTATTGCCATGGCATTAGAGTTAGCTAAGGCATTTGGCATTGTCAATCAATTGCCTTGCCTAATCTGGCTGTGACAGTTTGGAATAAGATCCCCTTACAGAACCAGGTTGGCTTTCTTCCCAAAATAGGGTAGAATCATAACTTTCCTCTGACATCAGGTATACTCTCCCCCATAGGTGGTAATGGCAGGACTACTCCAGGGATCAGATCTTGGCACCATGATTTTCCTCTTTTTTCTGAGACACAAATGAGGAAGCATACCCTGGCATCAATGGTCTATTCACTGAATTATGGATAAGAGCCAAAAGAGTGAAAATTGATCCAACTTTTGTCTCAGTTAGTAATGTGAACATGGCCTGTCAGTATAGGAGTAAATGAGTGAGTCAGAAGCATGCCTCTCAATGGTCCAGATCTTCACCTCATATTTTTGGTCTGTTCATCTTAACATTTTTGGGGTTCTGTGTTTTTGTGGCAAATCAGTGAGGACTGATTTCAATAAATAATGACAGGCATATGAGTTTCCGACATCATATCCTTCAGTAATGCACTGTAACACAAGACCTTTTATTCTAAAAACTTTCTAAGCTTATAAGAGCAACATTTAAAATCTGTTCCTATTTTTGGGGCTTTGCACCCCCCATTATTTTTTGCTTTGTCTAGATTTCTGATGCAAAGATGATGAGAACTCTGGTCAGAAGATTTAAGCAAAGGCTTGATGGCATAGGTAGGAAGGGCACTCCAGGTTTAATACCAAATTCAGAAGAAGTAGAAAGGTCACTCTAGGTTTAACACCAAATTCTGAAGAAAACGCATATATGGTTTGAGGTAAAATTCTCACAACTGGACACAAATGAGTTACATGGTTTGATTCTGACCTCTGGTTTAGCTGGTTCTGGCTACGCCTGTAATAGTCTGCAGACTAACAGCTTATTATTTACCTATGAAGTAGCCTCTAACAAATGTATTTAAATGCTTCCAAGATAGCGCTAGTTCATCCTACTAAGTACCTAGGCCTTTATTAAATCAGAACTTCAGATATGACATTCATTTCTTTTTAGCATGAAACTAGGAAGGTTACATAATAGTCTGGCTTCTTCTTCTATTAGTGATACATACTATCTGTTCACTTTCTCGAGTCCTTCATTCATGCACCGAATGTGATATGTGACATGTTTCTATGTATTATTACGGAAAATTCCTGCAATTTTTGATATACTGAAACATTGTCTCTGGTACAGTTTCTCTCTGTTGCCAATCAGCACAAATTCCTATACTGGTACTGAACTTGTATTAAGCTCTACAGGTTAATTGCACCTGGATTTCTAATTATTGCCCTTTTTGTGTGAACTTTTCTTCCACTGAAAAAAAGGAACTACCTAAGCATAATGTATGACCAACAAATATACATAAATAAAAAAATAAAAGTCAATAATTAGAAAAAATAGATTTTTATTTTTTTATTTATGTATATTTATTGGTCATACATTATGCTTAGGTAGTTCCTTTTTTCAGTGGAAGAAAAGTTCACACAAAAAAGGGCAATAATTAGAAATCCAGGGGCAATTAACCTGTAGAGTTTAATTCTATTAACCATAATCAAATCTCTAAGGCTATAAGATTAAGTTCCAAATATATACCCTTAAAAAAGCTGAAATTTACTCAGCTTATGATAATGAATAATGCATACTTTACTCCGGATGTACTTAATAAAATCTTTCCCAATCACTCTCCTAAATGTCAGTTCTGCTCTAACCAAACTGATGATATTCTACATATATTCTGGAGTTGGAAATGTACCTACAAGTTATGGTGCGCTTTGAGAGTGTTACTTGAGAAAATTGGTTATGAAAAATCTACCCTTTCGTGGGAAGTTACCATTCTTCATATTCCACCCCCTGGTCTATCTGAATGGAATTATAGAGTTCTGATCCCTATTTTTATGTTAATTAAATACTATATTTCCTTGAACTGGAAGAACAGGCATTCTCTTTCTTGGGAAGGCTTTAAATCTCTAGCCATTAAACACCTCAAAGCTCATAAATACCTGTTCCACAATATTAATCACAAACCTATAATCAAAGAAGTATGGAGAATTCTATTCGATCATATTTTAAAATGACTGCATTTTTTTTTTAATGTTGATATGATTAGCCACTATCATGCTGTTCATGTTATATCTATTTGTTGGGCAATGTATAACTGTATATAGTTAGTATAATTATTATCCGTCAATCTATGGAATATATATAGTGTTGTCATTTTGTTTATGTTGTATGTATAATCTGTTTGTATAAAGAAAGTTTCAATAAAGAGAATTAAAAAAAATAATAAATAAATAAAAGTCACATACTTTACTATGTGTTACACTTTTAAGTGTACACATTCTATACAGAACCATCCTTCTTGATTTTAGGTCTTGGTGCTAATTCATTTTACTTTCATTCTAGACTCCTAAAAAGGATAGAGGTATGTATGGCTGTCATTTCTAGCATTCTTTTCTGCATATTTTATTTTGAACTTTTCTAGCACATTGTTCTAAGTAACACTGAACTTGTTAACAGAATGTACATCACATTGTCAAACAGCTACAGCACTATTTGGAAATCAACACTGTTCGATTCATTTCCTACAAAAATCACTTCTAGCTCATTTCAGACAGAAAATTCTGTTTTTACAAGTCTCAAGTTTACTTAAAAAAATGAAAAAATAGGAAATTCAGTCTATATTTATGATGTATTTTGTAAGTGAACGAGTAGATAATCGAAGTCTGTATTTCAGATGAACACACAATTTAAAGTAGCTAATTTTCCACATGGGCCCATCAGCTTTCCAGGTGGTCTCTTTGTATGCACATCCAGCCCCTGTAGCAGCTGCAAGTGTAATAGAAATGTTTTTACTTTCTAGGAATCAGGGATATGTGTTGCAGCAGGCTTAACTGTGTTTATTCTGATCTTTATCTGCTCAGATTCAAAGCAGGGTGATTATTTTTTATTACAGTTTTGAATTGTACAGACATGTATATGATGCAATCACAGGTCTTACTGGTCAATCATATTTGCAAATGTTGGAATTTAAATTACCACTGTTTGCACAGCAATGCAAATTGAAGCAATTACCAGCATGGGATACATATGTAATATGCATTTCTGTTTTTTTTTATTCCCACAAGCATCTCTTTTCCCTCAGTAGTTTTTATGGATGGAAAAACAAACATTTTTGATGAAGCAGATATAAATTAACTGAAGGCAACATATCTATTTACTTTGTGACATTTTTTCCTGTTGTGCTAAGTACTGTGTATTGTAAAAATTCTGAGCATAACTGGCAATGAGAAATAAGAAGTAACACAAACCATGGTTATAGATTTGAACAAAAACAAGGCCTGTGATTTTTTTTTTTGGGGGGGGGGGGTGGAGGAGGGGATAAAAACACAGTCTCACACATGAAACAAATCTTGTAGCAATTTCAATAAACCTGCCTCTAGTTTTGTTTCTTGGTTGCTTTATTGCAGTATTGTTTCTGCCTTTTCCAGTCTCACACATAACAAGAAAAATTCTCTATAGTGAGAGAGCACATAAAGTTCTGTTTTTTACTTCTCTTTCCTGATAACTGCTCTTTTTTATGTCTTGCTAATAATGTAATGTAATGATTTGTTTCTATGGCCATAAATGAAGAAACCAAACCTGATTAAATAAAAGTATGGAAAGGTAAAACAGAAGCTTTATTTTAAGTTACACTCTGCTAGACTGACAGTGTGCGGTACAGAGGATAAAGAACTAAGTTGTATTTTATTAATCTTGGCTTTAACGTTTAATCCCACAACCTCCTCTTTTATTTTGCAACTCTGATCATTTTATTCCATTTTTATGTATTTATTTAGCTGAGTAAGACCTAGTGGGAGCAACAACTTTTCAAGTTTGACTTGGGACCTTTGGTCTACTGAAGTAACTTAAACTCATGAAACATGCAAGCAGAACATGGGAGCCAACTGCAACCTAAAGCTTTTTTTTTTTTCTTGCTTTTTGGAAAATTATGGCCTTAGACCTTTTTGTGCTATGCTGTCATTTGTCAATAAATAAACAAACGAGCAAACAAAATCTAAAAGTATGAAATGGCAAACTTCTCCAAGTTATATCACCTAGCTATGCAGGTATATAACTTTATCATGGGGATACACATCTCATTAAGCAATTTTTACTGCTGAAGTCATTTTTGTCACTGAAGAGTGGAAATGTATATCTGTATAACTGATATCAGCAATTGCAGTTTTTGATATATTTAAAGATGTGACTTTATGCTTCTGGCATGGCAGTTAGGTACACAGCAATACAGGCAGATGAACACACATGGAGATACACACAGGGAACCAGACACACACACACACACACACACACACACACACACACACACACACACACACACACACACACACCTCCAATTCCCCTGACTAAAAACAAAGCAATGTATACCCTTCTTACTTTGTGGGTTGATGAAGGTTGACTTGTAATGTGTTAAAAGGCATTCCTTATTAATGGGACACTGTTGGATAGATGCATTCCGCTTCTTACAGCCCTTGTGATGCTTATGACGACTAAAGCATAAAAAAAAAATAGATAAGTTATGGTGTATTTCATTGATTCAGAACCTTCTGTCTAAAAGTAATTGCTTTACCACATAGCACCTGAAGCAACAACAGTGTCAAATTTATCTAGTAGATTTTCATATTATGCAGCAGACCACAAATGCTACTATGACAAATTATAATGCTATATGTTATAATGAAAAATATGAACAGTAACTGATCCCCCTGCAAGGGAAGAATATGCAAACACAAATCATCTGCTGTTAATGTGCCAAACCAACAGATGCTCACAAATGTGAAGGAGAGACAACATACAGTAAAACGACATCAGTGTGTGTGTTGGGGGAGGTGTCTACTGTTAACATCAGAAGTTGAGGAACACAGTAAAAAAAAACAAAATGTCATATAGGATAATCCAGATAATTCCTTTAACATTTTAAATAAACCTTATTTTGGGTGTGTAACTGTCCTCTGGAATACAGATTTATGGAGTTCTTTAATGCAGCCTTGAAAAAAAAATACTGTGTGTCTTAGTTGTTTGATAACCTTGGCAGCTAATGGCAACTTATGAAGTCACTTTGGAAACAACATTTTTATCAAGAGCACTACAGTTGTGTAAGTTGCACTTACCTATATCAGTAGATGTTTGAATTCTTCACTGCTGCAGTAGCCCTTAAGCTATAAGAGTTGTTTCCCACCAAGAAAACAACAATCTTGTGGCTTCAAAATACACTATCTCCTGCCCACTCCTTCAAGCTGACTGCTGATTGGCTCATTGCCAGGAGAGAAATCAGCAGTCATAGTTAAGATTTCTTCAGAACTTGTTTGCCCATTCAATGAGAGAGAAAATAGCTGTAGTGCTGTGTGACTTGCTGTTCTCTGTCTACATCTGATGTTTCCCACCTACCCACCCTACTCCTGTTGTGTTTTAAACTTTGTGGCTTTTGAGTTGCTTGCCCCCTACTAAAAATCTGACTTTGGATGCTCATCCCAGTCTCTTCTCATCAGCTGAGCACTGAGAGATCAGCTGGGAAGGTCCTCCCCTTAATCTCTTAAACTTTAATTATCTTCTGTTTCCTACCTTCCTGATTACTAAAAGAATGCATTTTATTCAGTTATTTTTACTGTATTTTTGTGTATTCTTACTTTATTTAGCCTTTTCCTGCATGTTTATAAAGTGTTTAGTTGCATTTAATCTGATGCATTTTACTGCTTGCTAGTAGCCTGATTACATTCTAACTGTTATTCTCTTAGTTTTGATTTAAGCACTTGGGCTCCAAACTAGTTATCTTATAGCAGAAAGGTTTGTGGTCTACACTTTTTTTTGGCAGGAGAGGTAGCTTACATCTTTCTGAGTTTGTAACTGATGGTTGAAAGCTTATTGTGTCTGTTATTTTAAAAGTGTCTTTATTTTGGTTTAATCATTTGGGCTCCAGACCATTGTTTTTACATTAGGAAGGCTTGTGGTGTATACACTTGTAGCAGGAGAGGATAGCCTACACCCTACTGAACTAGGAATTGTTGGTGTATTGTTCCTTTATTTGATTGGGTAGAGGACTAGCTTGTTTAAAAAATCTGTGCCTGAGGCATACATCGAGCACACTACTTAAGAAGAAGAGTGCTGCTGGTTTCTGCTAAACTCTACAAAATCTAAGACTTACATTGCCATATCCACTGTTTCAGCACTTGTTTTTTACTGCTTTAATTGGGTGTTTCTGTGTTGAATATCTGCAATTCTTGACCTATTTTACAATTTTTAGTTAGAAATGTTTGATTCCACTTTAATGAGAGTAGAGGAGACTGGAGTCATTTTCTGGCCTGAGATTTTCTAAAGGAAAGCGTGTGCTGTTTTTGATAGGCCACATGGCCTTGTTTGCATTTATTTTATCAAATAATCTCTGCTGTTCAAGCGTTGCAGTTCCACAATGCTTGGCTCAAAACCTACGAGCAAACTAAGACTTACATTACCATATTCACTGTTTAGGCACTTGTTTTCACATTTTTTTTGTCACAGCTGCATTAATTGCATACTTCTTTGTTGAATATCTGCACTTTTTGACTTTTCTACAGTTTTTAGTTAGAACTGCTGCTCTCCATGCAGTGGCGCCTAGCAGTAATCTGTATAGACGTTGATATCTCGCAGTGTAATTCCCTCTTGTAATCTGTGTAGGACACCAGTCTCTCTCAGTGTAAGTTTCCAGTAAAGTACCCTTAATGTCTAGACAGACTTTCTTAACTATTAAAGATTCTAGCTTGTGCATAGCTGAGCATTGTTCATTAAGTTCCTTATGTCATTAACCTATTCAATATATTAAATTTTCCTCACTCCTCTGTAGTAGATCAGCTGCCTTGCATATGCACTTCCTGACTCTCCCTGTGTTCAGTCTGGTTGAGATGGGTATTCTGAGGCATTGTAGCAGTTGCCTCATGTACGCTGACATCCCACTTATTCTTAATAAAACAGATAAAGTATGTGAGAGATGTGAATACACTTTAACAATGGAGTTAAAACTCTTTCATACAACTAAAACTAATCCTATAGAGGTTGTCAGTGATATCTGCACCATGCCCACTGCACAGGATAAAGACCCTGCACATACAACTACTTATACTGAGACACTTACAGATAATCTTCCTAAAACACTAAGACATCCTGCACAGCACAATCAAAAAAGGGTCCTCAGCCATCATGAAAACAATCTGTTAAAACACCACCCACAGCATATAGTAACACTGTATTCAGGGCTTCTACTACTAAACCCTTAAGGCAAACCAGCACACAGCCTAATTTCCTGGTCATTGGTGACAGCATAATGAAGCACACAATTGTCCACCACACCAGACTGTGTAAGGAGAGAGTCATGGTTAGTTACCTTTTTGGGGCTAGGATCTGTCAAGCCACACAGGTACCAGTATGACTCTGTCGTAGTCCATGTGGGTGTTAATGACCTGAGACATACCTCCTTTGACTATATGAAGCTAGACATCATTGAGCTCACTGTATGTGTCTCAGGATGTATAAGCCTAACACTGAGCAGCATACTACCTTTTCCAACAATGATGCCACATTGCTAACATGTCATGGCTTAGCTTCTGGTGTCAGTCCAAGGGGGTACAATATTTGATGGGCTGAGAGGATGTGGATGACACACCATGCTGCTTTCTCAAGGATGGCCTGCACTTATCCCCTCTAGGCTTTTGGATATTGGCAGAGACCTTTTCCACCTATAGTGTCTTTTTAGAAAATGCCAAACTGATAAACCTCCTAACTTAACTAAACCTATGAAGGAATATCTGAAAGTGGTACTGCTCAATGCTGGAAGTCTTAACAAAAGACTCAATTCTTTGTAAAGCTTCCTCTCCCTGCAGAGTGTAGATGTCTGTGTATTAACAGAGACATGGTTTAAAGTTGTGGAAAGTACCCTGGTAGTGCATCATTATAATGCCTTTCATACCTTTAGACCAACTATTTCACAGGGAGCTTAAGGTGGAGGAGTCTCAGTCTATATTAAAAACAGCCTCACATCCAGACTAGTTAAAGTGCATGACCCACTGGAACTCATACATATGTAACTCACCATAAACTTGGTCTTGTACCATATCCTTGCAACCAGTATGTCCCCCTCAATGTTCTAGGAAACCCACACTGTCTATCTCAGTGTACTAGAGTCCCTCACAGTTCAACCTCACAAACACAGGGAGAGACGTTCACCCAGTGTAATGTCATTGCTCATCAGATCTGACCATAAGGCAGTATTGCTTGAAATAAAAATTAAATCTGGGGACCCAGTGAAACCAGAAACCTTTAGGAATGATTACAAAGCTAACATTTCTTTACTAAGTGGCACCTTGGCTAAATTCCAAGCAGCCCTAAACCTAATAAACACCAAAGCATATGCTGAGATATTTACAAAATCCTTGCATAGCTACACTGATAGCTGTTTAAAGCGAGTTGTGCACACTCTTATTAAGAATAAATCAAACTCAAATGACAAGCTACTCTGGTGTAATTACAATATCAGTTGGTTATATAACAAAAGAAAAACATCTTGAGCAAGCGTAGGAGGTAAAATGCCCAGCATACTAAAAGCCCCCTGACCAATCTAAACAGGCAGCTAAGAGGGTTAATTAATACTTCAAATGAAGGCTAAATTTGAAGAAAATAACTTCTCAGGCAAAGGACATTCACAAGGCTTTCTGCAGCTATGTCTGTAACCTCAAGGGAAATATGCAACAATACACAGAACTTATTGTAAATGGCATCACCCACACTGAACTGGAGGCCATTGCCAACCTTTTGACTGATAGGTTTAGCTCAAATTACCATTACCTATCCCGATACAAATTACTATTACCTATCCCGATAGTCCAAAGGAAACATTATGTGCCACAATTCCCGAGGCATTACTAGGGAACAGCTCATCAATGCACTTTCCAAGGTCAGAAACACTGCATCAATGGGCCTCATTAATATTCCAGGATGCTTACTAAATAGCATGAAATATGACCTCTCTGGTCCTCTTGAATCACTTTTCAACTGAAGCCTAGAGTCAGGTTTTTTGCCAAAGGAATGGAAGATGGCTACAATCATTCCTCTGCACAAAGGAGGTCCACCACTGATCAGGGTAACTACAAGCCCATAAGTCTGACCAGCCTCATATGTAAGGCCATGGATAGAATCATCATGGACATGATAAATAAGGACATAGGTAACCTGCAAACTCTGGACCCATCACAGTCTGGCTTTGTTAAAGGAAGGCTGAAGGATACTGTGAGTTTAAAACCTGTTCTCAAGAGAAGATCTCTTTTTCCATTAAACAAGTACTCAATTGTTTATTTTAATTATTTTATTGTTGCTGCTGCCCTTCTACTGGTTTGAATTTGTTCATGTAGTGTATATATGATAATGTGTTTTAGTATGATTTTAAGCACTGAAAAAGAGTTTTATCTCAAAAGCTTTGCTATTAAACTTATTTTTACATCACTTTGTGAGTTTCTATCACTTTTTTATTCTTGACCTATTATACATGTCTGTTTTTTCAATGGGTATTTCCAACTTGTGTGTTACATGAACACACTGTTTGGCAGGCTGATCTTTTGTTACAGCTGCTTCTTCTTTTCTCTATTTGAAACTATGACACCTTTTCAAGACTTTTTATTTTAATGAAAACCCTCAAACAAAAAACTAAATACATTTTCAAAACACTTCATCCCCTATTAACTTATAACAAACACACAAAGCTATGCACATCTTCAAAAAATGAAGTTTAACCCTTCAAATAGGAACAATTGCCCCAAATTAACAACTGCAGTCACAGATATTACTTAAATTACAATTAAGTTTACCTATGCTAAAGCACATTATACAGTCTGTGTTTCCACTTACACTGACCTCTTTATGTTTTTTTCCCATCTCTATTCTCCTCCCAGATGTGAAAACCAGCTTGTGTGATTTCAGAAAACATTATCTTTTAGCTCTAAGAAAAAGTTCACTGGTTATATTTAAATAAAACTAAATTGTGCATTGTTCTGTTAAATGCATTTAAGTATTAAGCTGCTATGGAGGCTGCAATCTCTTATTTACTTCCTAGAATTTCAAACTTTATCCTTCACTGAACTGTATGCCACTGTTCCTTTAAAGTTTGCATTTTCCTCAGTAATGAATGCTCAGAACTTTCAGGATTAATTGTTGCACCTGGAAAAGGCTCATCTCAATGGAAAAGTATTCAGCAATGAATCTTATAAATTTCACTGAGAACAGAATTTAATCTGTCTTCAACTGCAGACTTCTTAATTCCCAGTGAACTTCTGCTAATGAATAAAACATGTTAATATCTTTGCAGATACAAGAAACTTAGCAATTTGCATGGATTTCATCTTTTTGCCTTATTTTTAAAGCTTCTTTTTGCTTATAAAAAATTGTTTATAGGGTACGCCAGGGGCATTAATCTTGACATTCAATCTGGTAAAAATAAGAGAAAATATATTAATTCTATATATAATATAACCAGCGCAGTTTTGTACCTCAGCAGCCCAAGATCACCACCTATTAACATTAAATTTCCTTTTGTCTGGCATTTCTCTTCTTATACTGTAAAGCCTATCTTTCTTACAACTTCAAAACTAGCTATTTACTTTAATATCTTTAACACATACAACAGTTACTGAAAAGACTCCCCCCACATTCAAAATACCATGGACTACACACTACTCAAAGCTGCTTTACTATATATATAGCATGCAGTTTATATCATGAAATGTTTTATGCAAATATTAATAAGAACAAAAACTGTTTTAGTTGCAGTTATATTATCCCTTTTAGAGTCCTTCTAGACATTAATTACATAAAGTAGGCTTTACAGCCTATTCACAAGGTTAACAAAGTCCATTTTTTATTCACCCCCTTTTTCCTCTAAAGCCATATTTCACTAATGTGATTGATCTTTTATAGTCTCCCATTTGTTCACTAATTTCAATGCTGGCTCTCTTCTGTACATCCCCATCTCCCAACAACAGACTCTAGTTCAAGTACTCCTGATTCTTCTAGTCAACTTCTATGCTTTATTCTGCCACTCAAGCATTTTCCTCCGGAATATTGGAAAAGGTTTCACTGGCAAAGTCTCTCTATGAACTTTGCTGTCAGAAGACTGAGAAGCAGAGCCCTGTTCTGCCTACCGGCTCACATTTTGTTAGCTAAACTTTTTTATTACCTCCTTAGCCTGTTCTACATCAAAATTGTATTTTATCCTCCAGGAAAAATACTCTGAGGACATATGGATACAGCATCTTGAATCTCATACTTGCCTCTTGAAATTCCCAGATTGCTGGGATAAATTTGTCTCCCTTCTTTCTGGAGTATGTTGAATAATCATTTTCTACAAACACTCTGCTGTCCCCAATTTTAACACATTGTCTTTCTGCTAGATTTTTGTCAGGATCAACTCTTTCTGCTGGTAACAGTGCATATTTACTATTATAGATTTTTGCTGCTTTTTCATCACTAGGCTTGGAGCACTCACTCAATATGCCCTTTCAATTAACAAATACTGTTGTGGAACACCAGTTTATTTGCTTATTTGTGCTTTCACAAAATGAATATAGTCTCTTCCTTCTAGTTTCTGATATATCAGAAAAATCTCAAGTTTTCTCTTTGTGTCCTATCCTCTAAATCAGCTATTTTTGAAACATGAGAAGCATCATACTCAGACAGCTTTTTCTTCATCTAAACCTCTGATTTTTCAGTTTTATCAGTTCAACTGACAGGTAAAGCTTCTTCTACTTTTCCAGCTTTTGTTATTTGAGTTGATATCTTCCTTCAACATTTCATTTATTTAATCACTTTTGAGTAAATTTGATGTTTTTCTCTAAACTGCTGGAAACCATGTCTTGAACCATAGCTGAAGCTTGAACTGTCTTTTGCTGAACAGCTGCAGAATCCTTCCCATACAGTGCTTTCTTTTCAACTTTTCTGATCTTCTTTCAAGTTTTCCAAATTTCTTCTTTGCTGGCATTCAAAGTACTTACTAGGATTGCACCTCAAAAAAGTTTCAATGGCACTTTTTTAGTCTCTATTTTTACACTGTGAGAATTGAAGTTAAGATGTTGATCAGTGTGCAGCCATCTTGGAACTCTCTGTAGACCTTGCAGTTTTACTCCTTTGAAAACTGTTCAACAAGCAAAATCTAACACATCTATGTTATTTAAACAACATAAATAACATTTCAAAAATGTTATTTTTATTTAGTACCATACAAAATGTGTAAGATATGTATTATATTGGTACTACCTACACATGAAACTATATTCCAATGTTCCTCATTTAGTTTGGATATATGTTATCTTATCCTATCTATTATGTACTACTAGTATCTATGCTGTATAACTGTATGGTTTCTACCTGTTGAAATATGTAATTTTATCTGCAGCTTTTCTCTCTGGGCCTCCGCTGAAAAAGTACCTGTGTCCAGTCGGACTTTCCCGGTAAACAAATGTAAAATAAAACAAAATATGTCGTGACAGATTGGTTTGGGTTCTCAGGAAAGAATGAAAGACCTGGTTTAGATGAATTTGTTGTCTCCACCAATGCAGTTTCCTTTTTATAACACTCTAAACTGGAATATGATACTCTGGAAAATGAAATGCTGGGTCCATGTGTTTGTTTTAAAAATCACTGTATCTTTCTCATGTGTAATCCACCAAGAGATATCATGAGTTTCACTGAAGATGTAATCCCTAAGATCCCAATAAATTCTCTTGCAGAAGTCTGAGACTGATGGAGATGTTCAGGAAAATTCCAGAGAAAGATCCATCTTGCCTTGTATTGCAAATGCCTTTTAAAGAGAAGGAAGTTTAAAACATCCTAGAAACACAATCCTGTCAGAGTCGAGGAGAAATTTGCAACATTTACCTGGAAGCATAGATTAGACAAAAAAAAAAAATCATAATCCATATTAATGCCTCTTGACATTAGGGTAAAGACTTTGCAAAGATAAGCAAGTTGTCTAAATAAGGAAAGATGTGAATGCCATTCAGTGCTATTCACTCTGCGGTAAGCTGTGACTGGGACTGACATCTTGTGAATATCATTGGAGCTATAGATAAACCAAAGGGTAATGCATAGCACTGATAATGTGATCCAGAAACAGAGAACGTTAGAACTTTCCCGAAGCCTATGGTTATAGGAATATGACAGCAAACATTTTTTTAAGACTACAGTTACTAAGTAACTGATGTGAGAAAAGAAAGATATCAGGTTCTGAGAGGTCAACAGTTTGAATTTTGTAACATTCACACAGAGACTTAGAAATGAAAAATCTAGTTTTGGTCTTCAAGAGGCCTCATTCTCTGGTACCAGAAACATTCTGGAATAGAAGCTTTTGCTCCTTTGACTTAAGGAACTGGTTCTATGACTCTGGGTATGTAAAGACTTAAGAACCTGTGGAAAATATTCTGTTTGGTTGGGAGCATGGGAATGTATTCTCCTGCACCACGTTTAAAACCCAGGAGTCTGAAAAAATCTGCCATAGGGGAATGTTGAGGACCAGTTTTTTGGATAGATTTGTAGAGATATTGGCTGGGGGACAAGGAAGAGGGTAAGGAATGCTGACATAGTTATTCTGTACTGTTGATATGTCCCTTTTTCTGAAAATACTTCTGTTTTTTTATTATTATTACCCTCCAGCCAATTTGCTTGAGAGGATAAAACATGATGGAGTGCATTAGGGAGATATAGCTATTGAAGAAATATGTAACAACAATTTATATTTTGTATTCCAAAGCAGTGGAAAACTACAGGTTTCATCACCTATGGATAGGAGTGGAAGACAGATGCGATAACAACAGTATACAAAGTGTAAAGCTTTAAATATGCTAAGGAGTAGCTACAGCATGTTACCTGCCATGTCTTACACATTTTTTTAGAAGGTAGTCTGAATAAACACCTCAAGTAGACTAATATAGTATCTATAATATATATGTTTAGAAGTTAAAAGTGTAAGTCAATGCAGAAAAATGGTCCAGCTACAACAACTGGGAATGTTCTTGCTGCACAATAGTTTAGCAGAAAACTGGAAGCTTTGATTTCAGAAATTCTGTGTCTTCCTTATTGCCAGTGGGTTAACTAAGAAGCATGAAAAAGTACAGTATACATACTGCTGCATGGCACTGGGGAAGAAATCTTGAATATATGTAATTTGTTTAACTTGAACAGGAGAAGGACAAATAATAATAATAATAATAATAATAATAATAATAATAATAATAATAATAATAATAACAACGATAAATTATTAACCAGGTAGGCTCAGTGGCTACACGGTCCCTTTTCAGGGGTGACAAGTGAGGAATATCTGGTTAAGTGACTTGCTCAAGGTGACATAGTAGGCAAATAAGGACTGAGGAAATCAGCAGCAATTAAGGTGAGGTTCAAGTATTAATAAAAGCCTAGGAAGAACTTGACATTTATTTACATTTTTTTCTTTATAAAGGCAAACGGTCTGATAGACACTACATATGCTTATGCTGTTGAGATTAAAAATTGAACCAGAGGTGAATTTAGTGGGTCACATGATCCTTTAATGATATCACACAAGTAGCCATCTGCTGAAAGAAACAGATCTGACCTTATCAAAAGTTGTAGATGGATGCAGAGCAAGTGAAATTTCAAGTATACAGTTAAAAAAATTAACAGGAGTGGATGTGTATGAGATAAAATATGAGTGAAATAAAAAGGCAAAATGAAATGTAGAATAAAAGTGTTTTGCAGCAGCAATATAGAAAAAAAGGAAAGGAGCCAGTAAATAAGGTACAGCTGAAATGCAATCTTCATGTAGTGTGGTTGCAAGTATGGGAAGAAACATTGGCCTGTTTTAATCAATTTTGCATAACCTGTGCTGTAAAGAACTACTTTGTAAAGCTGTGCAAAAGGAAAAACAAATGTATTCAACAATTTGCAAACTGCTGAAAGTACATATAAAATTAAGCTACTTGCTGGCACACCTAATATAAAAAAAGTTGCTAGAGAAAAGACTGAAAATGCATCACAGGAATTGAGTAAGGAATGCAAGCCAGAGTTTTGAGAATAAATACTGAAAAGGAAAAAGGTGAAATGTTGAAATTGAACTGGACATAGATGGGGAAGGAGCCTTGAATGTGTCTGAAGCTACTTTTGAAACACTGGGGTTGAAAGGTATAGAAAATATTGCTGGATACTTATTAACATATCCAATGTGCCACCTAAACACTGGGAAAAAGTTACTGATGTGGATTTAAAATTAAAAACACAATATCATATCTCAAGACATAGCACTTATTGTTTGTCTTGTCAGAAGCTAGGAGCAAAAAACAAAATCAGAGTGTCAAAGCAAGACACAGACAAGGAATTCAGTCAGATATACCTAGAACAAAAATGCCCCAAACTATACACTTAGAAGTTACAAATTTCCAGTTGGTATGTTGTCACATTCAGAGGTATTCAAAAGAGCTACCAGTTAGGCAGTTGAGGGCTTGGAAGTTGCTCTAAGCATAACTGATTAACTATTAGTGTGGGTTTAAATACAAGACACATGATGAGAGAATGATACAACTACTAAACAGACTAAGGCAGCATTATTTCAAGTTTAATAACAGCAAATTAACTTAATTGTGACAAAATACATTGAACATATTATAACATAAGCATCACTGAAGACAAACACAGAAAATGTCAGAGCAGTTGTGGAAATACCAAAGGTAGAAGGCAAACAAGCCTTCAAGGTTTCAGGAAAGGTGCAACATTTATGTTCAAGTTGTCTGTGATATATATGCCTCTAAGAAAGCTGTTAGAGTAAAATGCAGCAAGCAAAGGAAATCTCATATAGGAAAAGTTTTTTTTAAATAATCAATAAACAAGTTACAGATACACCATTGTTTTGATACTGTGATATAAATAATAGTTATGATGTAAAAATGTATGAGTAAGAATGGTACAGGAGCTGCGACCTTAAAAGTAAGTGAATCATTTCATAGGATCATAGGATCATATGAGGTCACTAGGCTAATGACCCTAGGGCCCTAACAAGCCTAGCCAAGTTTTACCCTTATTTCAACAATCAACACCTATCACCCCTGTCCAAGAGGGACATAGGTGTAAGCCCTGGGGTGAATTTATGGCTCCCCATCCAATCGTCCAGACTGCATTTGAAGAGGGCCAATACATTGCTCTGGTTAACATGAAATGGGAGTCTGTTCCAAAGGTGTGGTAACCTCTGGAAGACAAATCTGTCCATCCAGCAGGTTCTATTAATGTCACATACCAGGTTAAGGCCTTTAGAATCAATAACCTGTGTAACATTTGACTTACAGATATACAGCATTTCCAATAGAGCAGGGTCAAAGATTGCCTTATATGCAAGGCAGAGATCACCTCTGAGTAGTCTGTATGAAACCTTTGTGGTCTCTCCAATTGTTGCAGGTGCTTGAAAGGGTACATACCAAAAGGGGCATTGTACTCAATTACTAGTCTGATGAGGAAAGAGTACAGGGAGGTTATAACTTCTTTTTTTTTCTGGAGGCAATGCCCTTACTTATGAGATGAGCAATATAGAATGCCCTTCTTACCACTGTGGAAACATTGTGATCAAAGGTGAGGTTGCTGTCAACCTGTGCGCCCAGGTTTCTCACCACTGAGTGCATACTTAGGGTGTTGTTATTTATGTGATAGTTAGCAGGAGCATCGCTGTTACTGAAAGGGATGCTAATACATTTTTTTGCAGTGAGTTTAAGGCCATGACTTTGGCACCAACCATTAGTTTGTGTAAGTCCCTCTTGTAGGATGTTGACATTGTTTGGAGATGCTATGCCCACTCCAAGTTTGCAGTCATCAGCAAACTTTGTCAGCCACACACCTTTAGTTTGTACTTCGGAGAAATAGATTCCAAACAGTAGAGGTCCCAGGACTGGTCCCTGTGGAACACCACTGGTTACAGGTCTGCTGTTGGAGGTGAATTCCCCTATTTTAACTATATGGGTTATATCATTGAGCCAGTCAGCAACCCATCTAATTATATACAGGTTGATACCTATCTGGGTGAGTTTGCCAATTATGCCTGAGTGGGGGATAGTGTCAAAAGCCTTGGCTAAGTCAAGGTAGGCTGTATGCACACATTTCCCCTCATTGAGGCCTTTGTGACGATCTCAAAGAGGTCCACCAGGTTTAACAGGCATGCTCTCCCGTTGAGAAATCCAGTTTGAGTAGGGTCAAGTGTTTAGAGATTACCAATAGCTTTGTTGATAAGGTCCATGATAATTCTCTCCATGGCCTTGTAGATAAGGCTAGTCAGGCTAATGGGTCTTCAGTTTCTGAGGATCTGTGGAAGTACCACATTTGTGCAAGGGGATAATGGTGGCCTTTGAGATAAAGTATTTAGAGACACAGAAAAGAAGTATATTCAGATAAAAATAGAACTGTTAGCAGTAGTTTATGGATGTCAGAAATTCCATGAAATGTCTATGGTAAAAAAATTTCTAGACTGAAATAGAACAAAAGCTATTGCAAAGTACTTTCAGAAAGTCTTTATACAAGGCACATCCAAGATTACAGTGAATGTTACTTAATATACAGAAAGTACATCTGAGTGTGCCCATGAGTTCACAATCCTCTCAGCTCTACAGGAAAGGACAGTGGGATGTGCCCCTTCATTGCTCCTTATCATTGTTTAGCTCTTCTAGTGCCAGAGCTACCAGTTAAACCCCAGTCACCTGGGTCACACTCAGGGCTTCATGTCTCTGTACCACAGAGCTGGGCACAGTAAACAATATTGGAGACAAAACTAGTAATAGAGAAACAATAGCACCATGAATATGTTTAACCCTTTTATGTTCACCCATCCTGTCATGAATGCATTCCAAGTCTTGTGCAAGTTCATTAGTAGCTGATCCTGATGAATGAATGTAGAAAATGTATACCTGTGTGACTTCAGCACAGCAATGGTAATGTAAACATTTCCTGTCAATAAAACTTACCTAAGCAATATATATATATGTGTATATATATATATATAAATATATATATATATATATATATATATATATATATATATATATATATATGTGTGTGTGTGTGTGTGTGTGTGTGTGTGTGTGTGTGTGTGTGTGTGTCTATAGCAAGCTTATATATATATATATATATATATATATATATATATATATATATATATATATATATAAGCTTGCTACAGTTTAAAAAAGTAGAAGTCTTATTTTTCTCTTCAAGCCTTTTTTTTTGCTTTTCAGTTGAAGAGCTAAGAGGCAGGGCATTACATTGGGGTCATCTAACTTCTTACATCTGTGAACAGAAGTCTAGATAAATGAAGGGCAAAAACTAATAAGAGACAAATGGACAAAGGTCCATCAACTGATTCCTTCAGTTATAGTATATCTCAGTAAAGTTAGATGGGAAAAAAGTATATAAGGAAATATATATATATATATATATATATATATATATATATATATATATATATATACACATATATATGCATAGTTAAAATAAAATAATGAACAGAAAAGTAAATGATATAAGTATAAAAGGAAAAGCAGAGTAAAAATAATAATAATTCCATGAAAGTAGTAAAATTCTAGTGTTATTACTCAATACATTGCAAAGCTGAACTGAGAATGCAAAGCAGAATCTACTGCATAGAACTTCTCTTGTGGTATATGAAATACAAACTAGGTCTAGTCTGTAAAACACAAGAGGAAATGCATGGGGAGTGATGAGGCATAGACGATAATGAACATCTGGATCCTTTCTAAAGTGCACTAGATGACACTTGTGAAATGCCAGGTCGAATATAGGAGCCTCAAGTAATACAAGTGCGATTTTTTAAATTTTTAATGTTTATATTTATCCTATGTTGTCCGGGTTAGTCCTACTCAGCTATTAGTCTTTTTGCATTGGTGACTCAATCTGGTATTTATACTACTAGGGGAAAGTTAGTCAGTACACTAGAGAACTTCACTTACAAAAAAAAAAGGAGTTAAGTGCTGTGGGATCTTTTATGTACACTTAGCTGCCATCAACCCAGATGGGACCTCAGTTTAACATGTCATGCAAAAGATGGCAGGACACCTAATGTACCAATAGTGACTGTGTGACCTGTTGAACCACTAACTAAAAGTTTCTAAAACAGCCAAAACAATGCAAAAACTTACCCTTACAAGCCCAGACAATCAAGTAAAAAGGCAGGCACACCCAAGTACTCATTTCCAGTAGTTTATTACATGGGACCACAACCCTTTCCATGAAGAAGTATTTTTAGAGACTCAGGGAGTAGTTAGTCCCAAAACTTTTCTGCTTGTTCTCCCACCACCTCCTGTTCTTCCTTTTCAGGATGAGTTCTTCTCCTCTCTTCAACATGATCCATGGACCTCTCTCATGTCCCAACCCTCTTTTCTACTTTCTAACAAGCTTCATTCCCTCTAGTCTCCAGTCATATTGTATCTCCATGATCTTACATACCTTTCTTGTGGCTTTCCTATGGGCTTCTTCCAGCAGCCTATTGTCCATCTGCTTCTGTGACCTCCAGCAACGCACACAGTATTCACAACATGTGTGGCACTGTACACATCCTCATGGGGTGATATCTGGGGTTAATTCCTTAGAGGCACCATTTATAGTGTGGGGTGCCATACAGCTCAATTTATCACTCTTTTATCCATCTGTACATGCTGTCATTGAGATTAGGTCATACTAGATAAAACTATTTGGTATTACTGTTATGCCAATAATATTAATGTATACCTTTCCTTTTCCTGGGGCCAGGTGTTTGATTTCATCAGCTCAGAGGACTGTTTAAACTCCAACCTCACTTGGTTGAGAATTCTTTGACTGAAGGTTAAAACAGTTAAGGCTAAGGCTATGCTGGTCCATGTAACTGCTTGCTTCTTGCAATTTTTTTTATTAACTGTAGTTTGTAGAGAATCAGTTAGCATTTCCATTAAAGCTAGAATATTAGATGACAGTGTTAGATAATGTTCTGGCATTAAAGGATTGGAGTGTCAGCAGTTATTAGGTCATTTTCTGCCATGTGAGAAATATAACCAGGATTCGAACATCTCCTTCTTCTGCTCTTGGTGACACCTGTATATTCACTTCATTGTATCATGTTTGCATTACTAGAGTGCTATATACCTAGAGCTCTCTAATTAATATCTTGCGGTGATGAATATCCTGCAGTGAGTTCAGAATTGTTCATCTTGGTTTCTGTCTAGCTCTCCTAAAGACTGTCGTCTTTGGGGTGCCTCTTTCTTGCAGTGAGATCAATATTTTCAGGGTCTCCTCTACTTTAAAAGGTCATGTGGTTCTCTATGTCTGTATATATCCACTTAGGTCATTAAGTGAAGGGCTTCTGGTAGTACACAGAACCAGGCCTGGAACTTTAGGCAGATGTGCTTTGGCTTACCTGGCCCACTGTGTGGGATCAAGTATTTCCTTGATTAGAGCAAATGAGGAGTTCCATTGGCTACCATAAGATTAGGAGGGTTTATTTAAATCCAAGGTTAGATTTATGTAGAACCATTTTATTATTGGCATTGATAATAATATCTACTTTTTGTTGGATATACTGCTCTGGGCATTTGTATTTTTTTATTTATTTATTTGTTTTTTGTTGTGAATGTATTTATTTATTTTTTTATTAGAAGTATGTTTAGATTTTAAGAACCGAGTGAAGGTGTGGCCTGAAAAGTAGATCAGGAGCATTATCTCTTTGCTTCAGAGTCTGCTTTCCTGAGTAAACACAAGTGTTCTGTTTACTTTTCCCACTAACAAACAACTAGCCTAGCTCTGGCACATGTAGTTCAAGCTGTCAAAATTGCCAGTAATTGTCAAATCTGTTAAAGGCCAACTTCTCAACAGAGCAAGGTCTCAATTGCTGTAAATTCAAATAAATAACCAACAATTCTCAGCAAATAAGCATCTAGGGGAATGTTATTTCAATGCCCCCACTATCTATATATTCCAATCCTGAAATTATATTATCATGTAGAAAAGGGAACAATCCTACCTCTGTATAGGATTCTTCACATCCATCTGTGATTATGCTTCTCCATTTTCAATTGTGTCATTTGAGCCATAGAATACACAGCAAGAGGAAATGGAGTATTTGTCTGTTCAGTGGTCACTTGCTGTAATGAACTGCACCTTTTCTTGCCCTGCTGTCATAATTTCCATTTTCTCACAGGTGATACTTCACAACTGGGTTCCTGCTGCCCAGGTGTAGTACTTTGCATTTGTTTGCAGTGAAGCTCATCCGCCATCTTTTCTGCCCACATGGTCAGACTTTTTAAGTCCTTGCATAAGCTATTCCATCTCCCCATCCTCCACTACTGCACCTGTCTTTCAGTCATCAACAAAGGTGTTGAGTTAGTTCTTTTTTCTCTCAAACATATTTGAAACAAAAATGCTGAAGAACAGAAGACCCAGAAATTATGCTTGTGCTACACTACTAGTTGCTTTCCTTTTTCTTGATGGTATCCCTTTTACCACAACTCACTGCATCCTATCCTTCAATCATGCAACTGTCCATCAAATGCCTTGGTGAAATCCAGAAATACTATGCTTACCAGTACACTCTTGTCAAGTTCTCCAGTACCTAGTCATAAAAGTAGACTGTATCTGATTGACAACTCCTTCTGGCCATGACCCCAGGTTCATTGCTAGACAGAAGATTGTTGTCCTCTAGGAATGCAGCCAGCCTTTTTCTTGGGATTGTCTCCATGACCTTCCCCACCACTTCTGTTAGGTTAGTAGGCCCTTTCCTTGATTTTGCCTACTTGCCCAATTGTGCAAGGGTACCATACTTGTCTTTCTCCAGTCATCATGCGTTCCTGTAATGAACTGTGATCAGCTGACCAGGGGATCTGCTAACACAATGGTTAGATTCCTGAGAAGCCTGGAAAGAAGCTTGTTTCCTTTGTTTTGTCTTCCCAAGGGGAAGCTAATTATAGCTTCACCTCATCTGTCTCTGTCCTGACATCTGTCCACAGATCTCAAGTCACCTAGGCCTTTCTCCATGCATGGTGCCATTACTTGTTTTCCATTTAAAGACTGAAGCAAACTGCTCATTTAGATTCCCCTACTTTTTTCAAGTTTACCCTGATCTGCCTTCTATATTTGCTTAGCCTAGCCAGGCCTTTCCTTCCTTTCCTCATTTTTGTATACCCAAAAACCTTTGTTTTACCTTCCTGACCTTATATGCCCATTATATTCCAGTTTGTACTTCTACTTTGGGATCTCCCATGGTCTCTCTTTCACTTTTCCTCAGTAGGCCAAGTTTGTCCTTCCTTTCCTCATTTCTTCTGAATACTTAAAAAGCTTGTGGTTCTTTTTTTGACTACGTTTGTCTACTTCCTTTCAGCCTGTGCTTTCTCTGCTCTCACCACTGTTGTTTAATTTTGATAGTCTTCCTGTACACTCCCTCCTTTCCACCTCTTGCAAGGCCTACACTTTATTGTAATTTCCAGATTCTTATTCCTCTCTAGTCAAATTGGCCTTTCTTTCTTTTTGCCTCTTCCTCAAACATTTATCCTTGAGTCCTCCATCCCCAACCTGTTTACTCCCTAGTTTGCTCCCTGTCTTCTGATTCATCTTTAGCAATTTTCCCTTCTCAACATAATGTAGTCCCCTCTAAAACGTGGAGAGAGCATCACTCTGTAAGTCTACAAGCAAGAAGAAGAAAAGATAAACTTTGCTAAAATTGTGGCCTTAAAGATCGTGTGCAAAAGGAAAATCCTCCATTGCCAAATTCTTAAATAAATTTTGCATGCCGTCTTAGGATTATTGATAAGAAAGTGGTGATAAAAAATGCAGTGTCTAGTAAGTTATATTCTCCATAAACATCCAATATTTCTCCATGCTTGCCTGATGATGTCACTTGCATGTCTGCTTTAACTCATATCATCATGTCTAGCATTGTCACGAAGTGAGATTGATGGCCATACCTCTCAACTGTACAGATTTTTGCATTATATTTTTGGCCCATTTCTCATAAAATTCTGTTTTTCTTGCAAATTAGTGGCAAATCATTAAAGACTGAAGTTAAAAAATAATGACAGACATTTGAGTTTTCAGACTTCATACCCTTCAGAAAAGTCATGCTAATGCAAAACCTGTTATTGTATCAACTGTCTAAATTTGTAAGAGCAATATTTAAAAATTGCCCCTATTTTTGGATCTTTGTCCCACTTTTATTTATTGCTTTGTCCAGATTTCTTGCTTAAGAGGTTGAGAGGTATGCTGATGGCACAGGTATTTATACTATTCAAAGTGGCATTTGACTATTATGTCAACACATGTGTTAAACCTAGAAAACAGTCACAGAATGGGCACCTGGACACCATTAATATTTAATGAATGCAAAATACTAGTGCTGACACGGTACTCAATATTGACTTTCTGTTTTTTAGGTTTAATGCTTGTTTGCTGCTGGAGCCCCATAACTGTGACTGGATAAAGGTTTCCCCTAACAAAGTAACATGTATTATTAAAAAGAGAAATTGGTTATGTATATGAAATCAGCCAGCTAAAGATATAACAGTGTTAATCATTTATTTATTTATCTATCCTTTCTTTTTTGACAGGTAACAACAATTACTTTAGCAGACTCTTTTCAGGGAAGAACAGAGGTGGTATTTCTACTAATGGTGGAAATTTGACCAGGGTATCATTGGACTTCCCCTACTCTTTCCGATAGGTGCTCTGGTATCTTTTTTACATCCACCTAAGCTATCACCAACTCAAGCAGATGGGACCTTGGTTTAACATTTGAATAAAGATACAAAATGTTGAAGTCAAGTTAAGAAATCTAAGCCAGAGTACACATCACTAAGTAAGGCCCATCATAGTTATACATTATGGAATCTGAAAGTATTGTCTATGACATCACATTTTTTAATGTCATATTTCCACACAAAATCATTATTTTAGGTGACAATAGGAGAAGAACAGCCATAGCTACCAGCAAAGTTCTCAAAAGGGTGGAACAGAATGCAGATGCTACATTTGTGTACATTGCTTTGCATTATGGGATGCACACATTTATTTCTTATGTAAACTTTTTTTTTATTTGAAAAACAACTGATGGATTAATTATGTCCTTGTGCATTTGTGCTGTGATTTCATGTTGTGCTGAACATTTGAGAAAACTGACTGTAAAGTAGCAATTCCTTTTTGGACAATATAACTATCAGAATTTTTAGCAGTAAGTCCATTTTCTCTTGCATTGTCTTTTATCTTGCTATTTAAAAAGGTGGTATTTGGACTATTAGTATTGTGGCTGGATTATCCATCCCCTTGTACTGGCAGTATGTGGCCCTCAGTGGTGAATATTCAAAAAATGTGGACTTTTAATTTGGGTGACACTAGATTGAGTGGACAGATGATGAGTGTGTGTGTGTGTGTGTGTGTGTGTGTGTGTGTGTGTGTGTGTGTGTGTGTGTGTGTGTGTGTGTGTGTGTGTGTGTGTGTGCGTGTGTGTGTGTGCGCACGTGCATGTCTTTATGTTTATGTTATGATATGTGACCTAAACTTACTTTCATCGTAGCTTCAGCAAAATAAAGCACAGAATTAACTGAACAAGTCACCAGGACATGGATCCTGTTGCAGTTCACATTTGTCTAGAAGTGAAGAGCAACTACTTGAAGAATGATACAAGACTAATGATTTAGCTGGCATTCCTGAGTTTCCTTTTTGGTTTTTGAACCTCCTGACTTTAAAAATTGTAGCTTACTCATGATTGTGTTGCCACAACTAATTATAATTCTCCCTTTTATTTATTCATACTCTACCTAAAATCACTAGTGACTTTAGCACTGTCATTTCTGCTGATAGAATGATCCACAAGTACACCACCCTTTCTCTGAAATAGTGTTCCTCTATGTGATTCCAGAACAACCTTTCCATTTTTTCTTAGTTATTTTCAGCTGACTGCACTACAAGTTGGCATCAGATTTTTTTTTTTTTTTTTTTTACAAATTAATTTATTTCTTAGCACTCCTTTTTCAGGTCTTATAGTTGTCTTCTTTCTGGCATTAACAGTCACATAACCTATATAATATGCCACTCACAGAGAATCATTGTTGGTCCCAGACTGTATTTATTAATTTCTGAAATGCAGAATCTTGATATGGACTCATAATTATTTTCTCCTTACATACACCCTTTTTTATATATGACTGTCAGTTGATTCCTGGATAAATTAATACAATCACTGCCTGCATTGTTGCTATGTTTGCCTTTTACTTTCTCCTACTTATTTGTCTATGCAATAAGTAATCTCTGCAAAACAAGTAATTGTACTTCATTGCTTAAAGACAGTGATATATTAGTTGTCAATACTGAATATGAAACTTACCCACAGTCACAAAGTTCACAGAGACAGGCAAACTCAGGAAAATCTGCAGTATCAGAATTGACGGTTTTGGTCATTTTGGGATGGTCTCCTCAGACAAAAATCAGTGCCAACGTAGCTATATGGAATTTCCAGAAAGAGATACAGATGAATAAAACAGAGGAAAATATCTTATTATAAGTCTGCACAGCTTGATCAAATCTGTGCAGTCCTCTAAGCATGTTTATTTGCAAGTGTTTGTTAGAAACTGGCTGATGTTAGTGTACCTTAGTTGCTATGGCTCCTGCCTGCTCCACAGGAGGAAGTGAGAAAGAGTCATTTGAATATGAAAAGAAGTTCTTGATCTTCAGTCGAATCAAATCAAGGTTATTATGACAACCTTTGAAAGCATGGGCGAGGCTCACCCAAACTGATTGTTTGCCTGTAGTAACACAGCAGTGAGTGGAGTGACACTGATAACTAGAAACAACTCATCTAGCCACGGCTAGGATTGAATTCTCACAGTCACAATCCTTTTAGTAGATGTAGTGAAGTCTGACAAATCCATTGCCCTTGCTCGCATCCACATTTCAATGTTTAATAAATATTTAGGGTTACCACCTTTACAGGTGCCTAAAGTGGGAGATTTATTTAAGGAATGTGACACTTTGCAGGACAAACCATACTGACACCCAATGCAAATTATGGGAATTTTCTTTTCTACCAAAATAAAAAAAAAATCAATCTTGTAAAACTTGAGTTGCTACTGTTGTTTCATATAATATTAATGTATTTTAGAAACAGAAATTTTTCTATAAACTATAAGACGAAATTTTGTAAATATTTCTTCTGCTAATTCTCAGGACATTTGACATTTTTTATGTATTTTTTTCACAGGATGCAACAGCCAAAATATGGATTGTCCTGTGTAAAGAGGGACAGGTGGTATACCTAAAATGTTCACCTTCTTAATGCTTGTTTTGTGCAAGTTAAAAATTAATTTGTGCAGTACTTTTAATTGTAACTATAAACTACAGCTTGGTAGAAGATAACGTGGGTGGGACATTTGGAAATGGACCACTGTGATCAGTTTAATTACAAAGAATGATTCCGCGCGTTCGAGTGGCGTTCGAAAGACATGCAGGAATGGGTGTGCCTTCATTGAAGGTTGGGCATCGGGCTGGCACCTCTGCACCCTAAAAATCTGCTGCCAATCATTAGCGGACCAGAGTTCTTCTGTGGTGACCCCTAACTGGGAAAAGCCGAAAGAAGAAGATTCCGAACTGCAGCAGTTAGATGCATTTCACTATGTAGATGTGCAGTGTTGTTGTTCTTCTCCTTTCCTGCCCTGCAGACTGATTTGGAGGCAAGCTAAGTCTACTAATTTACAGTATGCTTTATGAGTAAATGTTTTGTATGAATAAATAAAGGGAAGAAAACTGCCAGCAGAGCATTTTCAAATTTGACTGAATGTTTAGCTCTGGCTTTATAGTACAGGATGGTGCAAGCTTATGCAGATGTGTTACTGCATGGTAACTTCATGCATACCACTCATAGTACAGGATGGTGCAAGTGTATGCAGATGTGTTACTGCATGGTAACTTCATGCATACCACTGAACTGTCCCTGATTTTGGCACAAAAAGTTTGCTTTGTCCATCCTAATCCCCCTGCCTTTATAACTGGTGATTTTAGGTGTTGGATTACACTTAATGATGACCATAATTCGAGTTACATAGTTCTTTTATTTTAGAAAATGCATGTTAATTCACATTGTCTTATTCTATGAACTTCTCAAGTTAATAATAATATTTTAAAAAGTGTCCATGACTGTTCCCAATTGTTTCTGGATTTGTCACTGATTTTGGAGGCAAGGCTTTGAGGGCCATGACACCATGCTGGCTTTAGGGGGGAGCCTGCATTACAGGACATTGCCCTTAGATGCATGTGCTTGAACAAAACATGAACTGTATTTTGGCTGTGGACTTTTTGTGACCAAAGTGTAGCAATATTCTTGCTTTTAAACAAAGAAACAACAGTCTTCCAGAGAAGAAAATAGAGGAAACATAAAGGCAAGAAAGAGAATGCTACATCAGTCATGGCTAGGTTGTATTATACTTACGGCTCCCACCATTGTGCATGCTTCCTGCTGTGAAAGGCATCTGGAGCAGAAGGGTATGGATGAAGGTAGAACCTGATATGGGCTTTAGGCCTGTGCTAACAAGTGACAAGAAGGTCATTATCAGAGATCAAAGCATGTCAAAGGGTAGTAAAATGTTGGTGTTTCTAGAAGTAAAGTTAAGCTTGACTGGTTGGTGATACTACTTGTACTGTTCAAGATATTTGTGATGCCCACTAGGACTACCACAAACATTTATTTATGCATTCATTCATTCATTCATTCATTCATTCATTCATGATTTGTTGAGTGTGTTATACCCACTACAACTATGGCCTTTTTCTTCAAAGGTAAGTGTGCTCTGCCTGTTAAGCTACTGACACTGACCGTAAGTTAAACATAATTCAGTATAGAGTTGGGAGGATGCAATTGCTCTCATCACTTCTTCGAATTAATGTTTGTTACTCCTAATTGTCAAATAGGGACTTACTAAAAAAATAAAGCAAATAAGCAAAAAGGAACCACGGTATCATAAAGTAAATCGTCACTTATCCTGAGAACATACAGCAGAGAGTATATTACTCAATATACATTTAGTTTGAATTTATATTGTAAAAAGATGTATATAAAAGGTGTATTTTTATTGTTGAAAATGTTATTTGATTGCTGAAATAAATTTTAAAGAAGCCCTACTCTTTTCCGTAATTGCCCTGGGATCTTTTACATCCACCCAAGCTGCCATGAAATCAGACAGATGGGAGATTGGTTTCATTTCTCACAAGAAGGACAGCACACTCAGGAATGCAGCACCTCCTTATAAAGACAGCGCACTCAAGAATGCAGCACCCCGTTATAAGGACAGCACACTCAAGATTGCAGCACCCCCTTATACTGCACTGTGGTGTCAATATTCAAAAAATAAATCCAGTCATGTGGTGTGCGAAGAGAACACACAGACTTTTTATCCTCTGGCATTAACAGTAAGTGTGTTACCTGTTGAAATACTAAAATTGACCATTATATCTAGGTTTGGGTGGGGAGTAAAGCAGCTGATCACATCAACTCTTGAAGCTGTTTGCCACTCGTACTTCTCAAGCAGGCAATTACTTAATGGGATAAAAAAGCCACAGTATCTTAAGCTTACCTTTCAACTACCACATTTTAGCAGAATGTCCAGATCTTTGCCTTATATCTTTTGTCTGTTCCTCATAAAATTTGTGTTTTTCTGACAAATCACTGAGGATTGAGGTTACTAAATAATGACAAACATTTGATGGTTAGACTTTATGTCTTTAACGCATGCTAACATAAATCCTGTTATTCTATTGATTTTCTAATTTCATAAAAGCAATATTTAAAATCTGTCTCTACTTTTTGGCCTTGGTCTCCCATTAATTTAGAATTTGTCCAGATTTCTTGCACTAAGAACTTGAGAGGTATGATCCAGAGATACAGTTGTGAGTGGGTTACTAGGTAGCCTTAGTATACATTTAGTGTGTTTGCATGTGTGGGGGGGGGTAGTGTGTGTCTGCGTGTGTGTGTGTGTGTGTGTGTGTGTGTGTGTGTGTGTGTGTGTGTGTGTGTGTGTGTGTGTGTGTGTGTGTGTGTGCGTGTCTCTGTGTGTGTGTGTGTGTGTGTGTGTGTGTGTGTGTGTGTGTGTGTGTGTGTGTGTGTGCGCGCGTGTGCGCGTATAAAGGGCACATCAATTCTATAACCCCATCCACATGCAGGCATCAGTTCTATAACCCAGCAGACGTTGTAATAGTATTCCAAGACAAACTACCTTTTATTAAGTGATAACCTTTCAAAATTTCAAGCCCCTCAAAACAGATAACTCAGCAGCCTATGCAGAATTATTCACAGAAGCTCTGTACAACCATGTCAATGACTACATGGAAGCTGCTGTGCCTACTAGAAGAAAGCCCAAAGGTAACTCAAAAAATAACAGCTTGCACAAAAGAAGAAAAAACGGTTAAAGCTAAAATTAGTAAGTATAACATCAAGAAAAATAAAAACTCTATCATCAACTAAACAGACAACTAAGCAGGCTGGCTAATTAAGTCCAAAAAAGAAAATTTTGAGGAAAAGATAGCACCTCAGGCCAAGGGCAACCATAAGGTCTTATTTAGCTATGCCCAAAATCTCAAAGGCAGCACACAGCAATTTGACAAACTATTGGTAAAAGAATCCAAGTTCTTGAAACTTGGAGATACAGCAAATCTTGTGGATGACAAATTCAGCTTCAACTGAAGATAACACTTGAAAGCAAAGATCTCAGAGTGAGAAGGATGCATTCACTCAGCTCAAAACAGGAGTGATCTTTGGACCTACCAGTAGCCACACACTCCTACCCTTCAGTTGGCTGTTCTTTCGACAGCTGTCGGGTGAAGAGGATGCTGTTGAAATGTAACCACCCATCCCCACTCATTTGCATCCACAGGGAATGGTTATGCTGATAGATATCTTTGAATCCTTTTCTGTTTTACACGTTCCATGCTCTACATCCCTTAAGTCACAAGCATGACTATAACAACTGTGGACTTGCCTACGTACTGATTATGGGATCACAGTTTATAGGTAGTTAATATGCATGCATTCAAAATGACTTTTGAGAAGCCTAGCCAAAGCAACCCAAAATGATTTGTAAGTGTAAACTGAGTCTGCATTATCCAACCTAGTCAAGGACAGGCATACCAAGTACAAGAGGAATAAATTTGCAAATGCCTATCCAATTGTCAAAACAAGAATTAAAGGTATGCAAACAAAGTTTTTTTCCATAGGTAAGGGATGTGTTGGATTAGATATCTAATGTGTTACAGTGTCTTATTTATGTGACAAAGGAGACTGAGATTCTTGTTTGAATTTTTGTGGCACTACCAGTTTTGCAGAGGTGAAAGATTGTTGTATTTCATGGTACAAAAGGCTAAGGCTACAAAAAGCTAAGCAAAGGTCATCATGAAGGAAATATTGTGTATAAGACAGAATATAGTGAGGGGACTTTCAGTCAATCTGGAGAGCATAAGGAGCCTGTTATTATAACTTTTTAATTAACAGTCTTTGATAGCTTTCAAGATGGACCAGATGCTTAAAAATGTATTTGCTGAAGGAGGGTATTGTGTTCAATGTTGCACCTAAACTGGGATGAATAGAGTGTAATTATGACTTGTTTGGCTCTAGAGAATATTCATTCCTTCAGAAATCAATTGTGCAGGGTAGAATGATTCCCTAACGATAACTGATACATGACGTGGTCAAAGTGTAACATGTAACTGATGATAGTACCTAGATCTACAATGGCTGTGTCAGTTTTAAGTGGGGTGTTTCTTATATGGTATGAACAAGGACAGTCTCTTTTTTCTCAAACAGAATTATGCTATTTTAGCAAATAGTTTGATCGGTAAACCAGGAATTGGTCGAGTTCAGTCCTTGATGGGAAATCAGATAATTATCAGAGGAGTTGACAATAGAGTCCTTCATCAACCAAATTGGTGAGAAAAGGCTTTTGACGTTTATGTTCACAAAGAGGGGTCCAGGACCAGGCCCTGTAAGACACCACAACTGAGTTTCTATTTTTTCCTTTTTTGCAGAAGAGGCATCACAAACCTTCACTATATTAATTACATCACTAATCTAGTTGGCTATACATTGTGTAACACAGGAGTAAATGTTTAGTCAGGAAAGTTTGTTGATAATTCCTATGTGGGGAATTGTGTTAAAGGCCTTTACCAGGTCTAGACAGGCAGTTCAGATGGACTGACCTTTTTCCAGGGCTTTTTTTATTTCTTTCAAAGAAATAAGCTATGTCGAGAATGCAGCATTTTCCTTTCATAAACCCAAACTGAATAGGGTCAAGGAATTGAGGATCACATACTTTTTTGTTTATAAGTTCAACTACGAGTTTCATAACCTTACATCTGATACTAGTATAACATAGAGGTCTGTAGTTGCAAAGATCTGTTTTGGGATGCTTTTATTTAGTGAGACTACTGTGGCAGTTCTCCAAACATTTGGCACATAACCAGCAGAGAGGCTAACCCCTAGGTTGAGCCCTCAGGCCAGGAGGAATAACTGAGTCAATGAAGCAGCAGGAGAGAAGCTTCATAGCAAAAAGATGTGTAAGTCAAGAAAAAAAAAGCGATAAGAGGTCTCCCCCATAATGGTCCTTGGATATATATATAGTGAAGTATATAAGAATAGTGGTGCTAGTTCTAACTGGGAAGATAATGACATTGTGGATGGAATTAATCAAGAAAGATCAGTATCAATGAGACCAGATGGCATCCCAGGCTGCATCTTACATGAGCTCCAAAACGAACTAACCCCTCACCTAAACTCACTATTCAAACTCAGCCTTACCACAGGCTATGTACCCAAAGAATGGCGTACAGCAACAGTTATTCCTATCCACAAAGGTGGTGCCACAACGGACCCTGGAAACTATCGCCCTATAAGTCTTACTAGCTTGGTCTGCAAAGCCATGGAGCGCATTATCATGGAACTCATCAACAGAGACATTGGGAACCTCCAGACACTGGACCCTACCCAATTCGGCTTTGTTAAAGGCAGATCCTGCCTCCTAAACCTGGTCGACTTCTTTGAAACAGTTACCAAGGCCATAGATGAGGAAAAGGTAGTCCACACAGCCTACCTGGACCTCGCAAAAGCCTTTGACACCATTCCCCACTCAGGCATTATAGATAAGCTCACTAGCTTGAACATTAACCCCGTATGTCATGAGATGGGTTGCAAACTGGCTCATGGATAGAACTCACATGGTCAGAGTTGCGGGTGCTATGTCCGACTCCAAACCAGTTACAAGTGGCATCCCACAGGGCTCGGTCCTGGGACCCCTCCTGTTCGGTATATACTTCTCTGAGGTACAGGCAAGCACAGGAGGACTGTGGCTGACCAAGTTTGCAGATGACTACAAACTGGGGGCCATAATCGACTCCCCGGCTGACACAGACATTCTCCAAAAGGGTCTCACGGAGACGAATACATAGTGTCAGAATCATGACCTTAAGCTAAATGCCAAAAAGTGCATAGTCATCCCCTTTGGTAAGAACAAAGTGCCCACAAACTACCACATAGGAGGTAGTCCACTGAGTATGGAAGATGTAATTAGGGACTTAGGGACACAAGTAGATAGCAACCTCTCATTTGACAATCACATTGCCAAAATGGTTAGAAAATCCTTCTATGTAGCCCAACTAATCACAAAAGGGTTTGCATCTAGATCAAGAGAGGTTATTGTGCCCCTCTACTCATCGCTCATCAGGCCCATAATAGAGTACAATGCCCCATTTGGGATGAACCTTACTCGACACCTGCAACAGCTGGAAAGACCCCAGAAGTACCTCACCAAGAGGATCGTGGGCCTCAAACAGATGCCCTATGCAGCCAGGCTAAAGAAACTCCAGCTCTACTCGGTTGCTTACCACCTTCTCAGAGGAGACCTCTGCCTTACGTACAAGGCCATGTCTAACCCTGAATTAATGGACATGCTCCACCTAAAGAAAAACAAATCTCTTAGAGCCACACGCTCTAGGGATTTAAACCTCACCACAACAATTAATAAGACATGCCGGAGGGACAGATTCCTGTCCCAGAGAAGTCCCTCGTCTGAAATAGAATCCCAATCTATGTTAGGCAAAGCCCCTCACCGACTTTCTTCAAGAGAAATCTTGACGAGTGGATGGGAAATCGTAAATTTACACCTGGGATTACATCAGTGGCCCTGCTGGACAGAGGCCCAGGAAACTAATTTAAAAGGGAGGCGAAAGCCAACACACTCTGGCTAGGCTTATAAATGCCCTTGGACGGATAGCCTAGTACCTACCTGTGAACCTATAAGATGAAACAATAGGAAGGATTCAGACTGGGACAATATTTGTAAAGATGAGATTAAGAGGATTTATGTCACTTGTATGAAGAAGGACAATTTGATCTAAGGAACTGGTGTTAATTTAGAAAGCACTGTGCAGAATTATTACTGGTTGTTTTGGTTTGCCAATTAATAGCCTGATAATAAAAGTCATCTAATATAATCATATTTAGTTTAATTGGAATATTCTTCATCTGACTTATTTATATTTCATTGTCAGCAGAGAACATGGATGGGTGTCTATAATTAGCAATCAAATGATAATTTTGTTTAAATGACCAGAACCTCAAGAACGTCTAGCTTGATGTCATGTGGGACCTAGCATGAGATGATGGGATTTCAAATAAATTTGGGTATACTTCTGTAAGGTCTAAAGGATTACTAGATACCAAATCAAGTTTAGAGGGAGTGCTATCTGAACACTGAAGTCAAGTTTCCCTAACTGTACAGACATGTCTGTATTTTAAGGGTAGGAAGGCCACAGGCTTGGGTATTTTTTTAATTAACTCTCCTAACATTATCAGAGACACCTTAATGTAAGCTGAAAGAGAATTTGGTATGTTTTGCTTTATTCAGGAGTCACATTCTGCATAAAAATTTGTGTATGTTCAACAAATGTTTTAGCCAATATGCAGAAGCCCATAACAGAGAGGTGTAGGTCATTCTTGGTGAAGCAGATCAGTCTAGTAAATGTTATTTCCCATGCTGACACACACTGAATCCCCTTAGAATCAGACCAGCTAACCAGCTAGTTGTTACAACTAGTTGTATTATCCTTCAGCTGTAGTATCATTGTTAGTGATGGCAAGATACTGTTTAAACTGGTCCAATGACCTTTTTCAGTAATGACAGAGGCTAGATCTACCTATATCTTTTTAACTTAATTTCACCTCCAACTAGTATCCAAAATTAACACGATGCCCTCCAAACCTACCCCAATTCTAACTCAAATACTACTCCTTTTACCTTAGTCTACCTTAACTATCTCACAAGACCTCTCTATCCTAACCACTACCCCTCATTTCACATTACTACCTCAGTCCATATACAGCATGCACTCCCACTATCCTGCATATCCCCTAGTCTTTACTTCATCAACAATACTATGCTCTTCCCCTATAAACTCATAAATAATCCCAAAAACACCACTCCCATCTATACTAGCTGTATCTCAACAAAGCTTACAACCCACAAACTTGATACTAAATAATTTAAATGCCTCCTCTCCCATATTCATTACTTTATCTCTATCCTTCTCTCTGGTGTCATACATCCAAACCCCAGACCTTGTCCCTCACAAAACTCTACCTTCCCATCCTACCATCCCCATTCAGCTGGTATGTCCCTCCAGTTCACAGCTGTAAATGCTCAGAGCATTTGTAATAAAATGCCCAACCTCCATGCCTGCCTTCTCCATAATCAACTAGGCATCCTGTTCATCTCTAAAACCTGGCTCAAACCCCATATAAAAGACTCAGAACTGATTCCACCCAACTACTCTATTATTAGAAAAGACAGAACACACAAAAAAGGAGGAGGTGTTCTTTGCTTTACTCCTCTTCCCACCTAGTTACGTTGTACTCCAAACCTATTTCCAAATTTGGTAATGCGGGATTAATTCCAGCCCTTCTTCAGGTAAACAACCATAAACTTATCTGCATTATCATCCATTACATCCCTCCTGGAGACAATGTCCCAATCCACGAAGACATTCCCTCCTGGCTTTCTACCAAGATTACAAATGAAACTATAATTTTGGGTGAGGTTAACATTAACTGGGCCACAATTCAATCTCCAACCAACTCCTTAAATATAAATATTTACAACTTCACTCAACCTATTACCTCAACAACCAGACCTTCTAAAGACTTCCTCTCTGGGAGCACCCTAGACTGGATTCTAGTTTCACATCCCCAGTAAATCACCAATAGTGGTACCCTTCCAGACCCAGTAGGTGATCACCTTTCCACTTTCACCCATCGGCTTCCCTCATCCCTACACCTAACCCATACCTATACCTCTACTCAGTACCTGAAAAACTTTAACCCTGATGAATTATTAGATGCACTAAAAAGAACAAACTAGAATCTACTAAAAACTCTATACAAGATAATGCTGTTACCTAGTTTAATACAACCTTCCTAAACCTGCTTGACTCCTTTGCCCCATGGAGAACAAAATGTACAAAAAGTAACCCCATGCCATGGCTATCTAAGAATACCTTACTCTTCATGTGGCTCAGGGATAGAGCCTGGAAACACTACCACAAAACTATAACTAGCATCGCCCTGAACAAATATAAAACAATTCATAACAGAGTAAAAACTTATTACCTCAGATCGCAAAGCATATTTTTCCACACTCCAAACCAACCATAATACTAACCCGAAAAAATTCTGGGATGGGATTTCCTCTCTCCTTAACCCAGGTAAAAAAGAGAACCCCTGCCCAGCCCCAAATGCCTCTGACTTAGAATTAGCTTGCCAATTCAACTCATTCTTCATTGATTCCATAGCTAAATGAACATCATCCTTCACTAATAATTCTGCTTCCCCACACACACCTACACACAACCCTTTCTCTTCTACTAACTCCATCTCCCAACCTCCTCCCTTCTCCATGAACCCTATCCCCAACTCTGTCATAAAAAAAATTACTTCTAAAAATGAAATCATGTTCTAATGCCCCTGACAAGATACCCTCCTACTTCCCAAAAACAGCAGCAGAAGCTGTTGCCTACCCTATCTGCATACTGATAAATTGATCAATCTTAGAGTGGCATGTCCCCAAGCTCTAGAGAAAAAAAGCCTTTATTATACCACTCCATAAAGGAGGCGACAATAATGACATCCCTAACTTCCGACCAATCGCTGTCTTAAACCCCTATTTCTAAACTTCTCAAAATAATGTATCCACCTACAACTTCTACCCTACCTCTTAAGTAATAGCCTTCTCACTCCCTCACATCATGGATTCTGACCTGGCCACAGCACCAACACCGCCCTCCTCTCCTTCCTAGAAACTGTTAATAAGGCCTGCGACACCAGTCATATTGTGTCCACCCTCCTCTTAGACCTTTCAAAGGTCTTCCACACCATTTCTCACAACCTTCTCCTTACTAAACTCTCTAAACTAAATCTATCCCATTCCTAAATCAACTGGTTCACCAGTTACCTATCAAACAGGCAACAAGCAGCCAAGTAGAAAAAAAGCTATTTCTCCCTTCCTAAATACTCCCATAGGTATGCCCCAAGGTTCATTCTAGGTCCCCTTCTTTTCAGTATCTTCATAAACGACTTTCACCATGCCATCCCTAATACTAACCATCCAATATGCCAATGACTCGACAATAACCTGCTCTACTATCTCTGCTTCCTCACTAGCAAAATTAACCCAGGACACCCTCTCTTCTACTGAACAATGGATTGTAGATAACCATCTGGCACTCAATGCAAGCAAGACTACGCTAATGATATTTTCCCCTTCTAAAGCCATCACCCTCAACCAAAGTTCATTCTCTATCACCTGCCAAAATAATACACCTCTCGGAATAGTCCCTACTGCAAAACTATTAGGAGTCCTCATTGATGATCAGCTAAAATTTAATAGCCATATACAAGTAAATATCAAAAAAACACACAACAAACTTGGTTTACTTTATCTTCACAACCGCTGCATCTCTCCTCCCACCAGGCTTGCTCTCGCTACTGCTTACCTTATTACTTTCCTCCTGTATGGTGCCTCTATCCTTACTAGTCTACAATCCTCCCTCAAGTCAAAACTCTCCTCATGCTACTACAAAATTTCAAAATTTGCAACTGGCCAGAGATTTTCTACCCATCACTGTATTTCCCTACATGAACTGGCTTGAGCTACCCAATTATTTCACTTACACCCAACTTATCCAAGCACACAAAATTATTTTTAGTCCCTCTCTCTGCCCCTCCCTTGCCTCTACCTTCCAAATGCATCAACCTAATAGATGTCTAAGATCTAACTTCCAAAACCTAATAGAAGTGCACAAACCTGCCCGTCCACCAGGTAAACATCTTCTATCCTTCTCTCTAGCACACTACTGGAATTCTCTCCCACGTTTCATCCATACCACTAAAAGTCTCTCTGGCTTCAAAACTTTACTTCACTCATACCTAACTTCACAGTGGGAATGCTCTTGTTCTCATCCTGTATAGCTTCCCTTACCTTTCTGACTCTCCACAAGCTATTATACCTATAAATAAACTCCTATAGTTTCTATAACTCCTAGCAATAGCAGTAGGATTGCACAAGAACTGTATTTGCTTATAATGAATTTTTTCTTGCACCATACAAATTGGTCCTTCTAATGTCAATACACTGCAACTTATTACTATGTACTTTCCAAATTCTATCATATTTTGTAATTTTCCAATTTATAATCTTGCAACTTCTATCATTGTATTTTTATTTTATATTATATTTTGTATTTTTGTATTATTCTGGAGCTTTTCTCCCAAGGACTCAATTGAAAATGAGCCATCTGGGCAAACAAACTGCAAATAAATGAATAAATGGAGATACCAGACAATATAACTAAACAGGCAACAGAATGTAGAAATATTTACACAGAAATTTACATTGGCATTATCAATAGATATAGCATAGTACTGAATTTTCACTTAGGAACAGATAGTATTGAATTTTCATATGGGTACAGTTCATTCCTGACAGAGTAAATTACCATGCAGTTCAATTCCAAAGAAACATTTCAGTAAGTATGATAAGAACTGAATGTGTATTAAGCCAGAAGATGAACTACATAATCATTCCTTACATTATAGGTACTTTCTAGCCCACATCTCTGAAACACTGTTTTATCAGATTTTTTTAGTTGTAGTTTGAAGTTAGTGAGTTTTTGTCTTATTTCTTCTGGGAGTTGTTCCAGTTGGAAGATAGTTTTAGAAATTGATTTTTCAATATTAGCTAATTTGCAAGGAGGTCTTGCTAACTCACTTCTATTTATGACATTCCAATTACAAAATTTATCAGAGAGTCTGGTCTTTAAAGGTTGACAGTATCTGGTATTAAGGTGCGTTTTAAGTAAGGGTGTTAATCAGTAGCTCATTTCTTGCCGAAACTGTATGCCATCTACCTTTGTTTACCGCAGTACAATGGTGTTCTCTGTTGTTATCTAGGTTGATAAAACAAAGTACTTTAGCTTAGTTTGCAACAATAAGGGACAATTTATTCGATGCGATAATGACCACATTAATGACTTTGGAGCATGTGGCCTCTGAAGTGAGGAGACTGGATATCGAATAGGCTGCTTTAAGTTGTCCTAGGACTTTGTTAACTTGGGTCTTTACTTGAAGAGTAAAACAAGGAGAAGGCTCTAACACAATTCCTAAGTGTTTTTGAAGGGAGATTGTAGGCAAATATTAAAGAAGGGATTTGTAATAACAGGAATAGGGGTGCTTTTAGGATGTCCTGCCTCAGACACCAGCATGGAGAGCTCACTCATGTCTCTGTGCATCTCCCATAGGGTAAAACCCAAAATATCATGTTCTCATCAGGGAAAAAACAGAAACTCCTCTTAGTGGAATAAGTCACTTAATAAACTTTGGGAGAAAAAGATACACCATAGGGCCATATTTCAGAAATATCATTCTGCCGCAAACAAAAAGGGGTACAAATTAGCAAGTACAGTTTTGAGACCAAAAATAAAGAAAAAAAACAGCAGTTCAGGATTTTGATAATGAGAATGCTTTCTTTGAGTAGACTTGGAGCTTTAAAAATGAAACTGCATACTATATATTTGTCACAAATGTAATCATTTCGGAACTGACACCAACAGTTTTTTTGAAAATGGTTCTTCCTATGTCTCAGACAGAGAGGTTATAGTAGTTAACCATAAGCTAATCATAACCAATGAGGCTCAAGCATATACATTAGGTCAAATGATCCTTGAGCCTTGATGGACTGAATGCTGTTTTTTTTCTTTATTCATATTGCCCACTGACCATCAGACATTTGTGGTGTATCCATCACTGGGGAAGAAATGATTGGGAGGGGTGATCACTCAGGCAAACAAGAGGGTTTTTCAATATTTTTTCACCTTTCTCCGTGGCTCTAACACTGTACCCACTCAGTGAGGAACTGGAGAAGGAGCATGCAAGGACTGACAGTGAAGGAGTTCCTTTTACTTCCACAAAGGAGTTTTTTTTCTCTCTCTCTCTCTCTGTCTCTGTCTCTCTCTCTCTCTTTCTAAGCAGCTCTGCCCTTCCCCCTGTAGCAAATGAGGTCTCACCTGTCTCCACCAGTGAGACTGCACCACCCTGTGTGCCTACAAGCACACGCAAACCCCAGCCAACACCCTGGGAGGGGTTAGTGGGCAACACCCCTTCACTTCTCCCCCTCTTTCAGTGCTAAGGTTGCTACTCAAGCCCCCAATAGCCTGGATCACACCCAGGACTCTATCCCTTTGGCTATGGAGTCAGGCCGTTTGACTATTTTTACGCCATATCAGGGATGTAATTAAAAGCTGTTTAATGCATCTCTTCCAATTACGTTTGAAGGCTGCATATGTCCCTGAGTCAGGAAAGTTACCTCCACCATTCAAACTCACAAGAGTGGTGTTGTATATTACAGACTCTTATAACTACAGGCCCATCAGACTTAGCAATATAATTGTAAAATCTTATGAGCAAACATTACCACTGTTTATTCCATCAGCTTTACTTTTGGAAGCAGATGTTAATCAACAAGTCTTTATTGGTGACAGCTTCTATCTTTCAAACTTGGTAAACTTTCACAAACCCAGATATGAGTCAGTTAACAGTGGCATCCATATCAGTGCTGTTTATCTGGGTTTCACTAAAGTCTTTAGCCAGTCTCCCAATATTAAATACAATTGCTTTACTTAATATTAACTGTAACATCATTGTATGGATTAACAATTGGCTTATGGGTTAACCTTATTATGATGTTAGAATTAAGGACTCTACTTCTCACCCAGGTTCACTGCTTAAGGGGTGCTCAGCTCCTTTCCAGTTAACAGTTTTATGCCATCTATGCTTACTTCTAACCACACATGAGTAGGGAAATGTGGAGATGACACCAAGTATAGCCACAATGATCCCCTGCATTAATCATCAATATAATCTCCAAAGGTTGTTGAATGGCTTATTCACCTAAACAATTACCAACCAAATACTGTTTAACAATAAAAATCAATTATTATGCATTTGCATACTCCAAGCTACACATATCCACCAATATGTTGTCAGATACAAGTCAGTTTAAAGATCTGGGGGTAACGGTGGACAACACGCTATACATTTTGGTATTAATGTCAACTTAATTAATAAGTACTATAATTTGTTTAAACCATTCTTAGTACAGTTTCATCTAGGCATTGCCTTGTACTGCTTCCTCTGTACAGCTGAATGATAAGGTCTCAGTACAAGCTGTGCAGCTTTGGTAAGTCTTCTCCTAGTTACAGCCAGAAACTACAGAATTCAAAGATATGTTACTATATAAATATCATAAGAAAGATCTCAGTTATATTTTTATAAGCTTGTCTATATTAATTTATACTCATTTTTTTATTGCAGATTATAGAGAGGAGACATAAATTTGACATATAAATGCATCAAGGATGGAATACTGTATACCACTTTCAGACTAAATGTTGTCTCCCTCAATTTTCAAACAAGAAATAACTTGTGTCCATAAATTATGAGATAATAAATTATGTCTATAAAGATGTAATATATTAATTATGAGAAATTATTTTCCAACTTGACTTGCAGTGATATGGAAAAGAAACCAGTAGACAATATATGTGCTAGTAATATCTATTCTTTTGATATCAGTTATATGCATTTTTGGAGTAAATATTTAAAAGCTACCATCTAGGGGATATACATTCCTAAATAAACTCTTCTGAGGTTCTGAGTCTATTAAATAAAAACAGTGAATTGGTGTTAGCTATTCATGACATGACTTTTTAAAGGAGGCATCTAGTAGAATTACCATTCCCCATTCAGTTCTTCAAGGATTCTATTATATATCCCTACAGGCCTTTTTACCTTGAATGTCTTTACCTCTTGTTCATAGGTGAATACTAGGTTAACTGCTCTGAAGAGCCATTTTAAGCCTCACCAACAGCCCAAGGTTAGAATTAAACCCTGCACTTTGTATTTGTGAAGTAAAGACCATAATCATCATGCCAAGCCCACCTCCCAACTTGTGTTTCTGTCAAGACTCTAAGAAAGTCTACTGTGAGTGCATTTGGCCTAGGCAGTTCTACTGCCTGCATTTGGGGAAATGGTGAATATTGGGCACATGTAGTCTTTGAGTAAGCCATTCAAAAACAATTGTAAATTCACTGGTAGCCTGCCCCAGGTAGAAAGAGATTCTGGCAGCTGGCACATATATGGAATACAAACTTACAAGAAGTAAATGCAGAGCAATATGGGTGACAGTAATGAACACAAAAAACATACAAATAAAAAAATGCTTAATGAAATCTTCTGACAAAGGTTAAGTGCTACTGAAATTCATAGCTGAACTAAGTAGTGAGAGTTAATACAATACAGCTGCAATGCAAAGTTCATATAAATCTTTTGACATAGAAAAGTACTGCAAAAATGGATAATTGCACTAAATAGTACCAGCACAATACAGTTACAATGCAGTTATCATTTAATAATGAGGGGGAAACATTTTGGCCATGAATCTGAAGCCAAAGTTGTTGCTGTTTTTTTTATTACTAGCAAATGTGTGCTGCAGTTCTTTTTTTAATTCAAATACTGGTCTTTGGGAATCATTTTAAAACATGCATATTTCTTCCCCATCACCGTAAAGTGCAATGTAAAATATTACAGTTTTGGTTGGGTATGTAAGTTTTCCGTTATCTAAGTACTATAACATGTATTGTGAAAAACGGTGTTACTGTCAACTGCAAAACAGAAGAAGAGAGACAGCAGGCACAACATTTATGTTAGGACAGTGGTTTTAATGCAGCCTTTACATAATGTTTTATATAACTTTCCATTGAAATAGTACTTGTCACCAAAGAACAGCATTAACAATGACTGTGATTCAGAAAGGGCTACCACCTGCAGTAAGGCTAAACCACTCACAGACACACTTTCTGATTCAGAGACAGGCCCACAGCAGTGTGTCCTCATGACTGATAGAGTAATTATGATGGGATGTCTCCATGGCCATGCTACATGCTAATGAAACATTTTGGGGGAGTGGCTAATGCTAATTATCCATCTGCCCCAGAAATGTCTACAGGAAGGGATTTACATAGCTGAGAAATTCAGAAAATTGCTCAACAATAGGAGAAACCTTGTTGCAAGAAGGGTGTGTGTGCGTGTGTGTGTGTGTGTGTGTGTGTGTGTGTGTGTGTGTGTGTGTGTGTGTGTGTGTGTGCGTGTGTGTGTGTGTGTGTGAATGTCTGCATGTGTGTGTGGGGGAGACTGAATGAGGGAGGTGCTTGTGCCAATGCACGCATCACCAAAAAAATTAATGTTTAGCACTACAGTTAACTGCAAGCTATTCAAAGACATTCTCCATGCAGTGAGAGTTCATGTAGGTAATTTCAGATTAAACAGATATAAAGCAAACAAACTGTCAACAATAAATTCACTGATGCAGTGGGAATTATTATATTGTGGTAATATAAAAGAATGTTGAGTCTTTCGGCTTTACCCGGTTAGGGGTCGCCACAGCAGAACTCCGGTCTGCTAATGATTGGTAGTTGATTTTTACGTGCCGAGTTACCAGCCCTGATGCACAACCTTCAACAAAGGTACGCCCATTCATGCATGTCTCCACGCAGAAGACGCGCTAGCTGAGAATCGAACCAGACAGCGTCTTACTGTGAGGCGACAACACTACCGCAGCACCATTGTGTTTTAATTCAAATACTGATACACAGGCACAGAACTTACGAACAATGACTGTGCATCAGTAACTTGTACAATAAAAAGCAAAGCAGTTTTAATATTGGTATGAATGAAAATTGGTGACAACATTTATGGTGCCCCCCCCCCCAAGCTAGCATCACGGCCAAGGCATCTCCAGGGAGCCTTGTGCTACATTCAGCTATGGTACTAACTGAATTAACAATGGTAAAAACTAAGATGTTCCTTAACGTTACTTATACACTTTTAAAATTCCTTCTAACTTTTCCATTTTGGAAAGTTTTTAATCAGCCAGATGCTGGAATCCAAAAAAAAAAAAAAGAGAGAGACTATAAACTGTGTGACTGAAATGTTTCTACCAGAGACCACTTAATTGGATCATTTAACAGGATTAGGAATAAGTATATTAGAGGGTCAGTCCAGGTTGGAAGGTTTGGAGACAAAACCAGAGAGGCAAGATTACACTAGTTTGGACATGTGCTGAGGAGGGATGTAGAGTATATTGGGAAAAAGATGCTAAGGATGAAGCTGCCAGGTAACAGGAAAGGTGGGAGGCCTAAGATAAGGTTTATGGATGTGGTGAGAGAGGACATGCAGGTGGTTGGTGTGACAGAGCAAGATGCAGAGGACAGGAAGAAATGGAAACACTTGATCTGCTGTGGCGACCCCTAATGGGAGCAGCCGAAAGAAGAAGAAGATTTAATATGTGGAGTTTATCAAAGCAGAACAAGAATCTGACAAGATTGCTATATTAACAAATGGAAACAAAAATTCTAACAATACTACAAAGGATTTATTTAAATATACTGCTAGGTTTAGGCAACACATTAATCCTTTATTTCCTTTTTAACACTAGTTGCACTTTATTTCTGGCTTGACTGCTGATCTTAACACACTTGTAGTTCTGCAGCTGTACTTACTGTAATAGCTGCAGGTATTCAGGAAAATGTAACTTAGCAGACTGGGCTATACTATTTTTAGGAAAGGGGAAATAGTTTTATAAAACTTTTCACAACAATGGAATAAGCCGATCAGCAGATTTTTTTTGGTTAATGTGTTTAAGATACTGTGTTGTGATGCAAACAAAATACAAACCAGAAATTCAAAATTCGGAGCAACATAAAGATATCAGTTAAGACAATCTACTCCCCTGCCTTTAAAATAATTTTATGATTTTCTCAGATGACTGAACTTTGTTTTTGTTTCTTTCACTTTCAGTTATCCGTGGGTACATGCAAGGGCGGTTTACATAATCTGGACGAGAACAGCAGCAATTTACTGTGAGTGTATTTATTTTTATTTGTCTTTCTCTTAAATGGTTCCGTACAAAATAAATTAATTTTTAGCATTTATCTAGGGTGAATTCATTTAGAAATGTGTTATCTAAATGGAAACATTTTTTTGTAGTGAGGTGGGGAGAGGTTCACATATTCATACAAAACCTGTAACTGAATGAGAGCTTCTGAATTCTAACAAACTGTTTTTAATTTAACAGATACTGCCTTCTCTTCATAGCTAAGATACTTAGCTGTGCACGCTTTTTGCCTGAGACATGAGTGTGTAACACTGTCTTGACTTTTTAAGGAGAAATATATCCTTACTGTGAGAGGCCACACCTCCAGTAGAAACTTCTGAGCAATACAAAAAAAATCTCTGATTAAAGCTGAAGGTATAAAGCAAGGTGATCTGGTGAATTTTAAAACTATTCTTCAAGATGAACTGTACACACATATAGAAAATAAGGCTTGAAGTCTGTGTGTCAGATTTGCAGGTATGTTATTTTTCTCTAGGGATGTAACTTTTAAATGTGGGTTGGGTATCTGTTTTGCAGGGTGAACCCTCATAAAATTAAAACTATGAAGAGTACTGAAAACCTGTACCAGACTAGGATAGTCCCTTCATACTGCAAATGTCTAGGTTAAGCCATCATGTTCAGTAGTTTTAGCAATACAAAGATTTTATTTTTAGAACAGTGGGCTATGAAACAGCAAGAGAAGCCATGCCTTTCCGCGAAATTGATCTTTACATGAGATCCAGTAAGTAATTTGACCTCACAATCTTGCTTCAGCAATCATGTCAAGCTTTTCTAATGCAGGCTCACGTACATGTGCAGTAGCAAGCACCGCCCAAACCCCACCCGAGACCGTTTACGTCAGTCGGTAACATCGAATATTCATTACGATGCGCCTCGAACTCGAATGAATATTCATTCTATATCTGGTACTCCGCATTTGCAATGCATATTCATTACAGTGTGCCTCGAACCAGAACCGCCGCATTTACAATAAATGAGTATATACCTTTATAAGTGACAGTTCCGTTGTATACTCGTTCTGTATACATCAATTTTTATATTTGTTGTATGCATCAACATTTTTGAATGAGTATAAATTATAACTGACAGCTACATATGCCGCATTTGCAACAGGTTTGCAAACAGAAGATTTGCATAGCATTGGCAGCAGCTTTGAAAACGGAATATTTGCATAGCACCGTATCTAACTATATAAAACGGTATTGAAAAGTGCAGGTATTTTAGGAAAGAGGAAGGCGGAACGCAGTCCTACATAGTTTCTGTGCATATCTTGTATTACTGTCTTGCTCTCTTGTATACTTCATATGTGTGCATAAACTGATAAGGGAATTTGCACAGTAATTTAAAAAAGCCAGCATTCTGTCCAAAATGTATCCAATAAAGTATTTATTTATTTATTGTGTTTCCTACTTTGCTAGACCATAAGAAATGACAGCGCTACCATTCAATATATGCATGATGTCAGTGGCTAATATGCATGGCGTGCCAGTCATGCCTCATTTCATATTCCGTCTCGCTCGTCAATCGCCCGGGTCACGCCCACTCCTGCCTGAAACTGAAGGTGAGCCAGTACACTATAATATTGCCGCAGGCTTTTGGCGAGAGTTCTGGGCATAGTCTTAACTGCTGCTGTATAGGCCTGAGTTGATGTTAGGATTGCCACCTTTTCAAATGGCCAAAGTGGGACATTTTTGGTACAAACATCAGATTTTACATGTTGACACCTACCCACAGTCAGTACAAAGGATAGAACTTAACTTTTTTGCCGAAATAAAAGCTTATTCTTGTAGCATTTTAGTTGCTTATTCTGTTTCTTATAACATTTAGGTATTTTAGACACAGAATAACTGTTTTATACAACTATTACAAAAAATATAGGAAATAATTTTGTCCTAAAATCTCAGGACATTTGCCATTTTTTTAATTTTTTATCAGGACACAACTGCCCAAAGAGGGACTGTCCCTCGCAAAGTGGGACAGGTGGTAACCCTAGTTGATGTTAGTTTTTATTAATATATATGTGATTGATCTATCAGCTTTGGGAATAATTTTTTGACTCCTCAGACTTCATCATTACTGATCCATTCCCAATGCTCCATGTTCACCCTAGGTCTAGCAGCTATCCTTACTGCCCCCTGACCCCCCCCAACTTACTCTGTTGTTGCTGGGCCAATTATGGTTCTTAAAAAAAGTTCCTAGAGGCTTGGCCATCTGTGCTTCTGCCTAGTGGTTTTTTTTTTTTTTTTTATTACATGCCTTACCCCCTTTTCCCTACCCATGCTCACTGTTTACATCTGAAAGCAACTTCCCTCTTTGGACCAGGCCTCCTTTTAGAGAGCATCACCAGCAAGCTCCCCTCCTGCAGGTTGGGCACTCCCATCCCTCCCTCCTGCTGCTTCAGTCACTCAAGCTCCTAATGGAACCCAGGTCAGATGGGTTGTAGTCATGGTTTTATCCTTGTATGGGACTGAAGCAGCTCATTTATCAGAATAAATTTTATGCAGTTCAGCAAATGTCTGTTGGCCTGTATCTTGCGAAATTATTATTGCATATCTGTGCTACCTCTGGTCTCATTGCTCACAGATGAATGGTGCTGCTGAAGTCATAGTTCAGATTGCAAAGTAAATTTGCAAACAGCATGATCCTCAAATTGCTCAGAGCTCTTTATCCTGCTGCTACTCAGATGGAGCCCAGCAGGTTGATGAAAGGTCATCAGATCAGGGCAATCATCTCTATAGGCTGACTCCTAGTTCCAGCAAATCCTGTCTCCCATAAGACTATAGGAAAGAAAGAAAGATGAAAAAGCTAAAACTGCTTATCACATCTTCTAAAACAGGAGACCTTCAGTCAGTTCCCTGCCATACTTGGGCCCAAGCCAGAAAATTAATTAACATTTTTAACTGGGTAGGTGGCCCTAAGATCTTCTTCAGTAGTAATCTGGATGCAGGTTGATCCAGCAAGATTACATTGCATAAATGCAAATGTTCAAAATAGACGGTTTGTTGTATTTTGAGCATAAAAGGTACTGCACTGTTCTTGACACCAGGATATGTGTGAAACCAGAATACAAACTGTACTGTCTGAATGAGGATTTGTCTGCCCAGCTGAGTTTAGATTTCATAAGAGCTGAAACATTAAAATGACATTATTTCTTCTTGTTACTGGGTTTAGGATGTAATTGTGGCATGGGTAGGAAGGGTGGTCTTACGTCTGCTTCAAATGTTATTATTATTTCTGCTCTTTTGGAGTGTAGTTTGTGCAAAATACCAAAAATGGTTGCATATAATATATCAGGTGTACATAGTAAAATAAACAATATAATTCAGATGAGTTAAATATATGGTTGAGACGTACATAAATAAATACAAAGCAACTTAATTAGTGCTAAATACACACTTTAAAACAGAGAGCTAAGCTAAGATAGTAAAATGTTTGTTGACCAAGGTAGAACACTGATCCAATCCACATGGACCTATTTCAGGTGCAGGCCAGGGGCATTGTGTAGGTAAATTACTTTCTCAGGGTTACACAGCATACAGATGGAGTCTGAGGGAATCAATTCCCGGACTTGTGTAGGGTATAAGTATATTAGTCATAGTGTTAAACCTCTGCACAAATAGACAGATAATATTTAGGATGAACAGACAATTGGCAGTACAAAATATGTCAAAACAAAAACATAATGGTAGTTAATGACATTTTATTTTGAAGAAATTAGTATGCTAGATTGGCTTGGGCGGCCGCAGTGGTGCAGCAGTAAGCATTGCCACCTCATAGCAAGAGGTTCTCCAGTTTGATCCTCAGCTGGGATGCCCTCTGTGCGGAGTCTGCATGTCCTCTCTGTGGTCGCATGGGTTTCCTCCGGGTGCTCCAGTTTTCTCCCACATCCCAAAGACATGCTGTAGGTCGATTGAACACTCTAAACAGGCCTTAGGCATGAGTGCGTGTGTGCATGAGCCTTCTGTGGAAGGTTGGGTGCCGGGCTGGCAACTCGACACTGTAAAACTTCACTGCCAATCATGAGCAGACATGTGATCCGCTATGGCGACCCCTAACTGGGAAAAAAAGTATGAAATGGGTATGGGTCAGTGACTTCAGGTAAACTGTTGCAGGCAATACCACCAAACACCAAACACCAAACAAAGCCATACAAGCAAAGTTGAAAAGATACAGTGTAAAAAAAAAATCCACCATTTTCACCTACAGTGAAACATTCTTGACTCTTTGCAGTTTCCACCATCTTATTTAGAGTACACCAGCTTCATTCGTCATGACGTTCACTTCCCCTTCATTAGTACTGTGTGGTAACTGGCAGGAAACTGAAAGCAATGACTGCAGAGCTTTGATCTTTACAAGATTTGGTTCTAGTATATTGAAAGTAAAGATATACCTAGTTGCAACTTTCATTTACCAGTAAGGAGATGATGCTATTAAGATGATTAATACTTTCAATGTTACTACAGTACAACAGACTAATCTAGCTGTTAGTACAGGTAAGTTCAAGTAGTAGCATTAAAGAAATTGCTGTATAGTCATGTATTTTTTACTAGAAGTCGGGGTTTACAGGGATCTGTTAATTACATGTGAAGGGGTTAAGGCATATAGCTGAACACTCGAGTCTGGTGAGCTGCATGATTCATTGCTAAGAAATTAAACTGTCTGTAATATTAAAAATGGCAAAGCAAAGGGCAAGCTGCTATCAATGTCTGATTTAACACTAGGTAAAGCTGTGAATGTATGCAGAGCAGTAGAAATAACCATCATTCATATGAAAGAGCATGCTAATATTGTAATTTTAACCACTGAATATTGTTTTTATTGCAGGGTTTTCACAGTAAAGGGGTTATTTTCTATTTGGGCTACTTAGCAAATTAACCAACTAAATAAGTGACAAGTCTTTTCCGTCATTGGCTTCTCCATGATTCTGCCTGTTACTAAGGTCAAACTTTGTAGACTGCAATTTCTGGGGGGTTGATTTTTGCTTCTTTATTGTGGGGAGGTACAGCTACAGCACACTTTCAGTCTTTTGGTATTACCCCTTCAGCTAGGGATGTGCTGAACTGTTGCATTATAGGATATATTAGCACTGTGACCAGTATTTTGTGGATCCTTGGGGTAATGCATTGGACCCTTTGAGCTCTGTCCTTCCTTACCACTAGGTGTTCTTTCTTCACTTTTCAAAGGTGTAGTATCTTTTATCACCTGTCCTCCCCATCATTGCAACCCTTTCTTCCTGCCTCCCTCCCTTCTTATGAAAAACATTCTGCCTACTTTCTCCTTCATCTAAACAAATATGATACAAAATATAGAATCTGTATATTCCATTTCCTCATTATGGCCGATGGCTTCTTTTTTCTATAGTCTCATTCTCCTACATCATTGTGCCCAATGGCTCTCTTCTTACCCTCTTCTATTTTTTTCTGGACAAGTCTGTTTCCATCTGTGCCCTTATTATTCTGACTTTCATGATTAAATTTATCCTAGCTTCTTTATGCTTCCCCAGGTCTCTTCTCATTTTTTTTATTTTACTCTGCGCCACTATCTTACCATTAATAGTTGCCGTTATTCCACCCTTCACCACAGTAATTTTGTTCATCTTTGGCTCTTTCTCATCAATCACACCACTATTCCCTTGTAGATGCCCACATTAATGATTTCCCAAAGGTTGTTTCTGTCTCTCTGTATCTGACTTAAAATCCCCTGATTGGACACTATCTCATTATATTGCATTCTAATCTGCATGTTTGTTATCCAGTACTATTAATATTGTACAGTCTTGCCTTTTTTCTCATTAGCTACATTGTAGCATGTTCAATGATAGCCAGTAGGAACCTAAAGTCAACATATTCAGTGCCCTTTGACTTACACAGTACAATAGTCGTAACATTTCTCTTATTATTTCCTTACTTGCTGTAAAGACCTCTCTTACTCTGTTTTTAATTTATTTATCTTACACTTAAAGTGACATACTACAGTCTGCCTGAGGTCATTTGTATAGTTTCATGGGTTTATAGATAAGTACGAGGCTAGTTACTTTTGCAGGCCATTTTAATCCTAGCAAATTAACCTTCATCAGAGAGAATCAAACCCTGTACATTGTGTCTGTGAGGGAAACACTTTAACCATTATACCAACCCCCAATCTCCAACCCTCTCTACCTTCTTATTTTATTTTATATTTATATTCCTTTCCTTTTGATGCATTTCTTACCACACCATTATCTGTCCTGCTTTCCTTCCTCTGTCCTGATTAATAACATTTGAAATTCTTCTTTGTCCAGTCTCCTTCTGTTAACTTCACTTTTTCCTCTTCCTTTTCCTGTTCAGTTTGTTACTCCTGACTCTATCCTCATTATATACTGACATAATCTTCTTCCCTTACCGTTTCCATATGTTCTTAACATTTTAATCGCAGGGACTATTATGTCACAGTCATTCTTGTTATATCCCTTACACTCAGCTAAAATCTGTTGCTACTATAGCTGCTTGCATCTCACTATTTATTTTTTGTCTTTACCAGCATGGTCACCATGATTCATATGTTCACCACTTCTGTCTAGTCTTTAGCAACAGTAATCACTCCATCAGGGAAGTCTCAGCTTTATAGAAGGGAATACATTTTGATAACCATGAGGGTGAGAGTCAGGTGAATTAGGCTGTCATGTCTGGTTGGCTTAAACTTTTGAATATGTCTAACTGCAACCCCTTGCTGGTTGACAGGTGATGAGCAAAGTCTGCAATTTTGGAACCAACATGCCAGTGTGATGTTACCTTTGAGTAGAGAACTGCACTCCTTGACATATTGTCATCCTCAGAGATCTGTGTAGATGGGGTCTATTCGTCTTGGCGTCCATGCAAGAGGTGTCATAGGAAGGCTCATAACCAAACACACTTCCTCAGGATGGGTAAGCCAACAACCAGCTGCTCACTCCCTCATCACTGATGCAATGCTGTCACACCAGGGCCTATTAGCCAAACTGCTGATGGCAGGGTTCTATACCTCTGTTCCACACAGCTTTCTTTTGCAGCAGATTTTCTTATTACCTATGCTCTTTGCATTGCTTTGCATTATTTTTCATCTCTTTGACTTTCTCACTACTTTCTTCTGTGTTTTGTCCAACTCTTCTGCCCTTTGTCATTTCCTTTTCTCTTCCTCCCTCACCTTGCTTAGTTTCTTAACTGTATTTACCCTCCTTCCTCCTTGCTGTAAAGTTACCAGTATTATATTGTACCTTCCATCCTTCTACAACTCTATACTTTGTGGACTGAGGTGGCTAATGTCTCTTTCAAACAAATCAACATTTTCTCAGGTCCTAGGTCAGCCTCTGGAATATCCTGTGTTCCTTCTGCCTGTCCTTCTCTCAGTCCCATAGTCAGCAGATGAACTGTTCTATTCTGTCTTTCGTTGCTGACTTTGGGGAGTAGTAGCATCTTGGAGGTGAGTACCATCATCCCCAGCTTACTTTTCAGCACTTGTTCACCCACTAATACTCAGGGTCAAACAGCAGCATTCTGTTTTTAAAAACAGTCCTGTTTACAGACTGTAGACCCACACAGCTCACTCTGCAGTTACATCCATGATACTCTGGTTTATTGAAGCATTGTAATCATTCATTACTGCTGTTGTCTTTCAAGGGCAGTAAATGATTTCAGGGATTTCGATGAGGTCCTTGTTCTTTAAACTGCTTTTGTATGTCACATGTATTATGAATGTGGTCATGAAGACCCTACCACTGGCTCTGCTACTTTTATGGCTGATGAATTAATAAGATCAAATGAAGAAGCCTGCCTCAGTGAAATGCATTATCTATAAATCTGTTTCTACATGTGTATCTGTATATCTATCTATATCAGTAGGTATCTCTCTTTCTCTCCTTATATGTATAAATATATTTACACACACACACACACACACACACACACACACACACACACACACACACACACACACACACATATGCTTGTGATGCAAAAACAATCTATTGATCAAAATCAAAAACTTTATCGATATGGAAAATGGGCTTTATTTATGTATCTGTTTACAATTTCCCAAGTGGTCTAATTGTGTCACATGTTAGGACATGATGACATGAGAAACAAAATGGAAACAGTTAAGTTTTTCATTAATTTATTCATCCAGTGCAGTAGTACCTAGTTGTTCCTGGCACATGATAACACATTATACACTTTTTTCACCTGTATCCATGGGCTCTAGTTATTCTTTAATGTCCCGCAACTCACCTTAGCTTATACCTGTAAAGAAATAATCATCTGTACAACTGCAGAACAGACAGAAGAAAGAACTAGACCACTGATGGTCACATTTAGTACCTCAATTACATATCACAGTAAGTCTGACCAACTTCTTTACACAGCATGTCTTATTCAGTCACCCACATACATGCCAGCTCACTCTACGTACTGAGCTGGAGAAGTGAACTTAACACCTGACTGAGTCTGTAGTTACTTAAGCAGAACAATCAAGCTTATTTCCTTTATTCCAGCATTTCAGACTTGACTCCATAAAAAGTGATACTTCATTGCATTTACAGTGCATTACAGTTAATTCAGCTTCCAACAGATAAACTCAGAATACAACAATTTCAACTTAACAGTTGACTCCAAGTCATTCAGAAGATGGTCCCACATATGACCATTTTAAATGGTACTTCTTCCCTCTGTCCAGTAAAAACAAAAGCAATAAAATTATAAAATACATCATATATTACTAATGTAAATCCCTTTTTCAAATTGCAGTCAGTCACATGCTTGGTATGTTGCTCTGTAGCAACCTTATGTAGGAGAAAAAAAAAGAAAACCAAACTTCTGTCTGTCATCCCTCCAGTTGCCTTCTGTAAGCTGTAAAATATAGACAGACAAAAAGCTATATTATTTTTTCCTATGTACCTTTCATCTGGCTTATCATTTGTCTATATCTTGTATTTGTTTATTTGCATTTGTTTACTGGGAAAATCCAAATGAGCAGTACCCTTTTTTTCAGTTGAGGCTCATGGAGAAAAACTCCTTTATGAAGACATCATGGACATCATTTATTTTGTTTCATCATTTATATTCAGTTTCATTCATGAGCAAATTCAGACATTCCTGAGTTCAGTTACATCATTTACAAACAATTTCAGTAAAAAAAATGGTTGAGTGTGACTGTTTTTTAAACACAAGGTGGTATACGCAGTGCAATATTATCAGTGTACGAGCATTGCCCGGTGAGCGATGTGGTTGTCAGGGAAACTGATCAGCATGGGCTTGACTTAGGTTCATAGGTTCATACTAGGCTATCTGCCCTAGGGCATTTATAAGCCTAGCCAGAGTGTGTTTGGCTTTCACCACCCATTTTAAATTAATTTTGCTATGCCCTTTTTTGAGGTTAGTATACTGTGCCTCTGTCTAACAGTGACACAGAAGTGATACCCGGGGTAAACCTACAATCTCCCATCCACTCATCAAGATTCCTCTTGAAGAGAGTCAATGAGGGACTCTGCCTAACCTGGACTGGGATTTTATTCCAGAGTGAGGGGAGCCTCTGGGTTATGAATCTGTCCCTCCAGCATGTCCTATTTATTTCAGTGCTGAGGTTCAAGTCTCTCGAGCGTGTAGCTCGATGGGATTTGGATTTTCTGAGGTGCAGCATGTCCATTAATTCCGGGTTGGACATGGCTTTATATGTCAGGCACAAATCGCCTATGAGCAGGCGGTATGCCACTGAGTAGAGCTGGAGTTTCTTTAACCGGGCAGCATATGGCATCTTTTTGAGCCCTTTGATCCTCTTGGTGAGGTACTTTTGGGGTCTTTCCAGTTGCTGCAGGTGTCTGGTAAGGTACATCCCAAAAGGGGCATTGTACTCAATTATGGGCCTGATGAGGGATGAGTAAAGAGGCACGATGACCTCCCCTGATCTAGATGTGAATCCCTTCATGATTAGGTGGGCTATATAAAATGTTTTTCTAACCACTTTGGCCATGTGGTTGTCAATTGAGAGATTGCTATCAACTTGGGTCCCCATGTCCCTAATTACTTCTTCTGTACTTAATGGATTACCACCTATGTGGTAATTTGTGGGCACTTTGTTTTTGCCAAAGGGGATGACTATACACTTTTTGGCGTTTAGCTTGAGGCCATGGCTCTGGCACCAGTTGTCTGTTTCTATGAGGCCCTTTTGGAGGATGCTTGTGTCGGCTGGAGAGTCGATTATGGCACCCAGTTTGCAGTCATCTGCGAACTTGGTCAGCCACAGTCCTTCCATGTTGGCCTGTACCTCCGAGAAATATATACCGAACAAGAGAGGTCCCAGGACTGAGCCTTGTGGGACGCCACTTGAAACTGGTTTGGAGTCTGACATGGCTCCAGCAATTCTAACCATGTGGGTTCTGTCCTTGAGCCAGTTTGCAACCCATCTAGTGACATAGGGGTTTATATTTAAGTTGGCGAGCTTATCTATAATGCCCGAGTGGGGTATTGTATCGAAGGCTTTTGCGAGGTCCAGGTAGGCTGTGTGGACCACCTTCCCCTCGTCAATGGCCTTGGTGACTGTTTCAAAGAAATCAACCAGGTTTAAGAGGCAGGATCTGCCCTTAACAAAGCCGAACTGGGTAGGATCCAGTGTTTGTAAGTCCCCAATATCTTTATTTATGAGGTCCATGATGATCCTTTCCATAGATTTGCAGACCAAGCTAGTCAGGCTTATGGGGCGATAGTTTCCAGGATCCGTTGAGGCACCACCTTTGTGGAGAGGGACCACTGTTGCTGTATGCCACTCTTTGGGTACATATCCTGTAGTAAGGCTGAGATTGAACAGTAGTTTTATGTTTGGGTTTAGCTCTTCTTGGAGTTCATGTAGGATGCAGCCCGGGACACCGTCTGGTCCCATTGATGCTGTGTTTTTTGCTTTGGAGAGGGCAGCTCTTACCTGAGCATCTGAGATGTCAGGGGCAGCACTCTGCTGGGATAGATATTTGCCCTTTTGGTGGGGAGAAGTTTGCGCTGAACCTGTCAGCTAGGATGTTGGCAATGTCTGTGGGTTCGGTGTATTTTTTGTCATTTTGGACTAATTTTGAGCATATCTGGGAATTCCCACCCAGGTTCCTAACATAACTAAAGAAAGCCTTGTGATTATCCTTAGTGTCCTGTGCAATTTTTCTCTTGAAGCTGGCCTTAGATGATTTTATGAGTGCCCATAGTTTTTTTCTAATACTGATCAGAGATGCCTTCCCTTTTTGGGGTTTTGCTCTATCATGTAGTAGCTTCCTCCTTCTATTGTATAGTTTGTTTATGGCTGGGGTCCACCAGACAGGACGTCTGCCTTTGGAGGATTGGGTCTTGGTTTTATTTGGGATTGCATGATGCATGCATTCCTGAAGGTGTTCATAGAATGCGTTTATAAAGGATTCTGCGGTCTGGGCCGTATTTTCCACAGGCCCGGGGGCTTTGAAGGATTCCACCTCGGTTTTGAGGAGTGTGAAATTTGCTTTAGAGAAGTTTTTAACTGTGGTTTTCAGGGCAGGGGGTGGAGTCGGGATGTGAATATCCAGTGAGATTAGTTTATGGTCTGATCTTACCAGTGAGGGATACACTTCTGGTCTGGAGCATAGAGTCCTCATGTTGGTGATGATCAGGTCCAGTATGTTTTCCCCTCTTGTGGGAGTGGTAACAAGTTGTTCCATAGCATTTGAGTTTATAAATTCTAGGAACCTTTGGGCTAGGGTGTTGGAGCTAGAGTAATGCTCCCAGTCTATGTTTGGGTAGTTGAAGTCACCCAATATAATGGTGTTTGGAGAGACCTTCATATGTTCCAGTGTCCTCAGGAAGGCTGAGTGGGGTTCCTGGGTTTGGGAGGGTGGTCTGTAGCAGGCTATAAACTGGAAGGCAGTTTTACCCACTGTTAGTTGCACATGGATAGTCTCTGATGCTTCGTGCTGTGCCACCAACCTGGAGGTGTGGGTATCTTTGACGAATATTGTGGTTCGGTCCAAGTTTTGGGACTTATGAAGGTAAAACATTATTAACCTCCTGTGTTCAGTGGAGCCGACTCCAATGTGGTGATCAGTTTCCGTAAAGGAACTGCCATGTTTTTTCAGCAGAAAATTAACTGGAAGCAGTGATTTAGTAAACTGAATGACTACAGTTTTATTTGTGAAGGTTCAACAGCACTACAGCAGTTAAAAGCTAGATGGACAAAGATTTAAATGGAAGCAGAGAAGCTATTGCAAGAGTTAGAGATCAAAGGATAACATCCTAAGAGGTTCTAAAAGAGGACATACAATGCTGAAATTAAAAACATATCAATCTGGGGAACTTCTTCTTTTTCTTTCGGCTGTTCCCATTAGGGGTCGCCACAGCGAATTATCTGTTTCCATTTCTTCCTGTCCTCTGCATGTTTCTCTGTCACACCAACTACCAGCATGTCCTCTCTCACCATATCCATAAACCTTATCTTAGGCCTTCCTCTTTTCCTCTTACCTGGCAGCTTCATCCTTAGCATCCTTTTCCCAATATACCTAGCATCCCTCCTCATCGTATGTCCAAACCAATGCAATCTCGCCTCTCTGGCTTTGTCTCCAAACCGTCCAACCTGGGCTGACCCTCTAATATACTTATTCCTAATCCTGTCTACCCTTGTCACACCCAGTGCAAATCTTAACATCTTTAACTCTGCCACATCCAGCCCTGACTCCTGTATTTTTGTCAATGCCACTGTCTCCAACCCATATAACATAGCTGGTCTCACTACCCTCTTGTAGTCCTTCCCTTTCACTCTTACTGCTACTCGTCTGTCACAAATCACTCCTGACACTCTTCTTCACCCACTCCACCCTGCCTGTAATCTCTTCTTCACCTCTCTTCCACACTCGCCATTACTCTGAACTGTTGATCCCAAGTATTTAAACTCATCCACCTTCACCAGCTCTACTCCCTGCATCCTCACCATTCCTCTATCCTCCCTCTCATTCACACACACATATTCTGTCTTAGTCCTGCTGACCTTCATTCCTCTCCTCTCAAGAGCATATCTCCACCTCTCCTGGGTCTCCTCAACCTGTTCTGTACTCTCACTGCATATCACAATGTCATCTGCAAACATCATAGTCCATGGGGACTCCTGTCTGATCTCGTCTGTCAACCTGTCCATCACCACTGCAAATAAGAAAGTGCTCAGACCTGATCCTTGATGTAATTCCACCTCCACCTTAAACGCATCTGTCACTCCCACTGCAGATTTCACTGCTGTTACACTTCCTTTGTACGTATCCTGTACCACTCTTACATACTTCTCTGCCACTCCCAACTTCCTCATACAGTACCACAACTCCTCTCTAGGCACCCTGTCATATGCTTTCTCTAAGTCCACAAAGACACAATGCAACTCCTTCTGACCTTCTCTGTACTTCTCCATCAACACTCTCAAAGCAAACATTTCATCTGTAGTGCTCTTTCTCGACATGAAACCATACTGCTGTTCACTAATCACCATGTCCCTTCTTAACCTAGCTTCTACTACTCTTTCCCATAACTTCATGCTGTGATGATCAGTTTTATCCCTCCGTAGTTACTACAGCTCTGCACATCACCCTTATTCTTAAAAATCAGTACCAAAACACTCTTTCTCCACTCCTCAGGCATCCTCTCACTTTCCAAGATTCCATTAAACAATCTGGTTAAAAATTCCACTGCCATTTCTCCTGAACACCTCCAAGCTTTCACAGGTATGTCATTTGGACCAACAGCCTTTCCATTCTTCATCCTCTTCATAGCTATCCTTACTTCCTCCTTGCTAATCCATTGCACTTCCTGATTGACTACAAATAAGAAAAACAGAAAGAAGACCCAGAGATCGTGGATTTATTAGATGGGTCAGCTAATGCAACTCTTGTCGAAGAGGAGGAAGGTACCAAAAATTACAAAAGGTCAGGGTTACCCTACTGTAAAATAGACAGCGCCAGATGTGGAAATAGGGAAAGAACATGTGCCAATGCTGGTGGTTTAGGCTGACTCAGGCCTATTGCTTGCTCCCTTTTTCTTCACCTTTTTTTTCCAAATAGCTTAGTCTGTTTGAAGATAATGAGATTTAAATCTCTGGGAATTATGGTGTCAGAATGGACCGTGCAGGCATGGCATAAACCCCTCCCCCCCATTACAGTTCATAGTTTTAGTACTAAGCTAACTGCCCTTGCGAGCCATTGTAAGCCTAGCCAATTATCCCTTGTGAGACTCAAACCCTGCCCCTTGTGTTTATAAGGCAAACACCTTAGCCATTAAGCCACCCTTGCTGTATGTCTTGGCTTGAACAGGCAAAGGAGGTATGCCAACTGGCTTTCAGTTGGTTCATTTGATTCATTTGATGCATGTTATGTGGTTGAATATAAAGTGTTCAGATTACATTAATTATCTGAATGCTAAATACAAGAATTTTAAAGATTGTGTTATTGCCGTTTGAAATAAATGGTCGGCAAAGCAAAGAGACTTATTTGTGTTTTTATTCAGCTGCAAGGTTTATGGCAAACACAGATTGTCAGATTTTATGTAAGAATATTTGTTACTTTAAGTACTTGTTCAAAATCAAGGACATGGGAAGATAAAATTAAGATTTAGAGCAGCACAAAGAAAGGAAGGAGAGGAGGAGGTGCAGGAAAGATAAAGGAAATGAGATGCTAGCGGAGGGTGTAGTAATGATAACAGTGCATTTAGCGTTGTGCTGCAGAGCATTATGGCACAAATTCATATAGCTGTATTTCTACCAGCTTAACCAGGGTGGTGCAGGTGCAGAGCCATTTATCTATCAGGTGTTTTTCAGTTGGCATTTGAGTCTTTCAGGTTGCAGAGTGTTCTTAAGTGGAATGGATAGTACTCCAGCTATTAGCAATGCGTTGTGAATACAGGGAGTATCCTGCTTTGCTGTTTGGTTTAGCTATGGAAATTAATGATTTGTCATTGTCAGTGCTGTGTAGAGGTCTCTTTGTAGTGTAGGGTTGAATGACAGAATGAATAGAGTGGGATTTTTCAGGGTTTTGCAGTATTTTGATGGTTGAAATTAATAGTGAGTACAGTAAACGATTATTTAGTTTAAGACAATTAAGTTGTTTTAGAGAGAGGCAGTGATGTGATCTATGTTATTGATCAGTTGCAAATGTGGATGTTTTATTATAGCTTTGTTCTGGTTTGGCTGATAAGAGAGGAGTTCAGATTGGGTAGGATAGCTGAGGCATATAATAGCGTGGAGGAGCAGAAAAGAAGAGACTACGTTTTGTTTAGCAGAGTAGTAAAGCAGTGTTTTACTCTACAGAGACAGCCTCAATTTTCATGTGTGTTCTTTATGGCTTGCTGAAGGTGCAGATAAAATTTAAGGTGGTTGTCTGTAATCACACTTAGTAGTTTAGTTAGTGTGGGATACTAGATCTATATAGGTCTTTTTGGATGACAGTATATTAAAGGTATTTTTTTGAAGGGGGAGAGAGTTGGTGATGAACAGTAGTATATCACTTCTCTCTCTCTTTTTTTTTTTTTTGAATTCAGGAGGAGTTGGGAGTTGTTGAACCAAGCTTCTAAGTAGGAAAAAGATTTCTGGGTGAGTGCTTGGACCACTGGTAGTGTCTTAGCAACACATATTAGAATGGAGTCATTGGCATATTGCGCTATGGTGGCTTATTTGGCTGCTATGGTTAGGTTGTTAATAATTTAAATTGTAGTGGTCTTAGGATGGATAATTTCCTTAGAATAAACTCTCATAGTGTATAGTCCTTTTTGCCTGTGGATGTCTTGACTATCAGCCTTCCTTTCCCCAATGAGACTTAATTCATTTACTCTCTACTGATCAAATTGTGGCAACAGAACTGGACAGGAATTGACTGGAGGTGACCATTATCCAGATATGAAGGTTGTTTGGTGATACAGCTATCCACAGACTGTCATATTTCTATTGTCTTTCATCTCAGACCATCTAGACAAACAGCCCAAGAGACCCACAGAGAAAGTTGCTGTCACTTCCAGTTCTGTTCTTCAAGTCTTTTTCCATGCTCCAGTCCCAACTGCTGCCAGTTCTCCCAGCCTGCTGAGGGCTTGCCAGTATCCTTCACTAACACTGATGTCCAGGGCATTCTATTTATAAACTCTCACTCCCGGGTAGACGAGGGCCTAGAGCAAACTCCCCATGCATATGCATACTTCCACAGACATGGTAATAAAGCTTGTTATAACTGGCTTATTAAGCTGAGTCTACATTCCAGGACCTGAGCTGCATCACTAGATGTAGGAAATGACCACTCACTGGCTCTAGAATGTAGCTTTTGACCAGAATCATTACTTTATCCTCCAGCATGGGTGAACTGCACCAGTCACACATTCTCCCACCCCGCCTCACCCCACTGCAGTCTGCCTCCTCCATTGCCACCTCCACTGATGGAGCTACTACTAAACGTCAGGGTTTTACCCTGTATAATACAGAAATGGGCCACATTATTCAAATTTACTTGACCTTCCATGACCTGTTAATATAGCTTCCATGTAACTTTATTTATCAAGTATCTCACCCAATGTCCCAAGTTCAGTGTTGATAATTAACAGCTTCATATACAAGATAACACTGTTTCAGGGCAACACAGTGGCACAGCATATTGCATTGTCACCTCACAGCAAGAGATTCTTCAGTTTGATTCTGGGCTGGGGTGCCCAATGTGTGGAGTCTGCATGTCCTCCCTGTGTTTGGGTGGGTTTCCTCTGAGTGCTCTGGTTTCTTCCTACATTCCAAATAAATGCCATAGGTGGATTAGACACTCTAAATTGGCCATAGGTGTGAGTGCAAGTGCATGTGTGTGTGTGTGTGTGTGTGTGTGTGTGTGTGTGTGTGTGTGTGTGTGTGTGTGTGTGTGTGTGTGTCTGTGTGTGTGGTGTGTTGTGTGGAAGAACTGCCATGGTAGGGCTGGCCACCCTGTGGTGTGAACCTTAGCTCTAGATGATTGTCACTGTTGAAGTGACACCCTGACCCCCATGTGCAGAAATGGGAAAAAGAGGTTGTGGATGGAAGGATACAAGAAACACTCAAGCTCATCCTCTACCAACTTTGAACAATATATAGTCCGTTTCTAAACACTTCTAAATAAAATGTACTGTGTTAGCATTAAACACCTGTAGGTTACAAATTCAATGACTTCAATGTCCAGTACATAAGTTTGTTATATAGTACTACATTTCTGCTCTTTAATCCAATGAGTTTTTTTCTGTTTAATTTAGTTTTTACACTTGCTAAACAGCAAAATCGCTCAATCGATCTTGCTTTCACTCATATGCATGCATACACTCACACACACACACACACACACACACACACACACACACACATGCACACACACACACACACAGTTTTTTTTTAATTTTCTTTTTTTATATATATATTTTGCATTATTCCACGGTGGCACAGCAGTAGCGTTGTTACCTCACAGCAAGAGGTTCTCCCGTTTGATTCTTGGCTTGGGAGTGCCTTCTGTGTGGAGTCTGCATGTCCTCCACGCAGTTGGGTAGCGTTTGAAAGACATGCGTGCGTAAATGGGCGTGCCTTCGTTGAAGGTTGAACATCGAGCTGGCACCTCTGCGTTTCGTAAAAAATCTACTGCCAATCATTAGCGGACCGGAGTTCCGCTGTTGTGACCCCTTACAGGGAAAAAGCCGAAAGACAAACAGCAACATATATATATTTTACACTCACTAAACAGCAAAAGTGCTGCTTAGCAAGTGTAAAATAATGGTGACAATTAGGTTGCTTTCAGTCGAGCTCCATGGCAGCTTGATATGATGCTGTGAAGTGGTGCACTCATTTTTCAGTGGGCATTACCTGTAGATTAACACCCTGCTGGAGAATATTCATTCTACAGTCAGGGTGCCGATCTACAGGTCACTTATTCTCTAACAAATAATAACATAACATTCATGTGCAGTACCAAGTTAATACTTAAGGTTAATTACTATTTATCTATCTATGTATCTATGTATCTATGTATGTATGTATGTGTCTATCTATCTGTCTATCCTTTCATGAACAGGTTATTCTCATCAGGCTAGTAGCATTTACAATGTCTTAACATGCTCTCTGTATCTTAATTTGATAGAAACTCCCCGATAAAAATCATTTTACCAAATAATAGCATAACCTTCATATGTTATACCAAGTTATTACTCATGATTCATAAGCACGGTCCTCCATCTTTTTATAATAGTGATTTCTGTTTCCCTAGAAATGCTATTAACAATAATCATACCTAGTTATTCTTACAGTAGCTACAGAACATATAGCATAATAAACACCATATTTTCCAAATTTGTAAGACATTTTGAATCACTCATCATGAATGAATTATTAGAACAAAGTATTGACTAGCAGAGGGGTTAAAAAATAATATGCCATACTAAACTCCCAACATTTTAAATATTGGTATGACATTATAAGTTTTATATTGTGAATATTTTTAAAACAAATTATTGTGTAGAACAGGTTTGAAAATAACTTTAAACATTTTAACTGGTTAGTCCCTCAATAAAGACAAAATAGATCACATAGTGAACATTATTATTTCTAGAATTGCAAGACATTTTAAATTACTCATACTGAAGGAACTGTTAAAACAATGCATTATGTCAGGCCGGTGTTCAAATTACTGTAACTTGTTACATTTCCAATATTTTAAAAATCAGCATTACATTTTAAATTTCTTATTGTGAAAGAAGATTTATAGCAAATTTTCATATGTAAAAAATAGATACACCTCCAGTTCTTTTACTCGTATTCATTACAGATTTTGTCATTACTAGGAGGTATTCCTTCATCTTTTATGTGTGGTTTAGTTTATGTCTCTCGTACTGCACTTGTGTCTAGGATGTAGAGAGATCTACAGCTGTGGAGGTCTGTTATTTTACTCAGAATACTGCAGTCACTTGTATAATTTTTTTTTTTTTTCCTGTGGCACTGTTCCAGGAAGGGGTATTAGGATTGCTCAAAGTAGTACTTTTTATGGCAGGTCCTGGGTGGGCAGATGAACTTCATACTTTAGAAGAAATCTGGGTATAGCGCTGAGCTGGAATTTAGATTTTTGTAATGAAATGTTGATATATTTGATTTGTTTATTGCAATTTTTTGTTGTATTATTATGTAATTTACTACAAATAGGTACTTTTTGCTACGCCTGAATATTTGGCGATCTGTTGTGGATTGTAGTAGATGTTAGGTGACCCATTGTGTGGGAGTGTGAGGGGTAATAATTGTAGACCACTAAATTACTGGAAGTAATGCTTACAAATTCCAGTAAATCACTGAAAAAAAAACAGCTTAATAATTCATCTCGACCAACAGGGAACAAAAGGAACCGACTACCCATTCATCAGAAAATCTGATGAAGTCTCTGTGAATTGTGTTTGAAACTAAAGCACTTGCAATAAACCTTTGGCACTTTAGTCTGTTGGAGTTAGCTCCTTTTATTCTTTACTAGTTGAGCTGTATTACTATGTTCATAATAATCATCACTTTATTAAGTGGGATGTAATACCTGGTGATCAACGTTGGAAAAAGTGGAATAGTAAGATTATATTTTCATTTGTTAACTGGGATAGCCCATCTAAGTTTATGACCCATTTTTAGCAAAGACCTGAGGAGAAAAGCTTCAGCATACAATTTGCAGTCTTTAAAAGCTTTAATCACCACAGATATTAACAACAAAATACAAGCCCTTACATGTATAACAATTCAAGAGCAAGCAATTGTGGCAGTACATCTTGGAGAAGTATTTATATAATTGGTGCAGCAAAGGTTACAAATAATGTTTTTCAAATGTGTGTGTGTATTATGTTAAGAACTCTAGTCAAGCCAGTTATATGTAAAAGAAGATAATTGCTATTCAGGTGAATAAGAAGAAAGGTAATTAGTAATGGGAAGCATAAGTCCAGACAGATAATGAGGTATAGTATTATAAATATTTAAGGGGAAGTTAGTAGGTAAGGAGTAGAAGAAAGAAGAGGAGTAGACATACTAAATACCGTATATATGCTAAATATTATTTACATGTTGTATTAGTTTGTATTGTTGTATTACTGATTTTATATTATTTTGTGGGCATGTTAAATGTTAGCCAGATGGTGTACCAGGTTCTACAGGTAATGTTTTAACTAGGATGTGAAACTTTTGACTTACTATTGGTTTAGCTATTGCCTGTTATCTGTAGTGTAAGGATAAGGGTTTATAGTGTTATTCATTGGTAAGAAGTTTATGTGTTTGCCTGTCTTCTGAATATCTTATTATGATTTTAATAGTTATTAAGGTGCAAGTAGCTATGAACAGAGTGAGACTGGGGGTGGGATGTATTGTGAATTGTAGTAAATCATGTAGGGATATACTGTATGGGAAACTGAGTCTGAATGGTGCTGGAGGACAGTTGTACTGAGTGCTTTTAATGTGGATGGACTATGATTAAGGGAAGAGATGTAATGGACTGTGGTATAATGGAACTAGATGCTGAAAAAGTGAGAGAAATGCATGGAAGTGGGAGGAAGAGCAGGTGAAGTTTGAAGGAAATTATGTAGGAATGGGAGGGAAAGAGGTAAGGAAGAGGTGGGAAGATGAAGTATGAAGGAAATGATGTAGGAATGGGAGGGAAAGAGGTAAGGAAGAGGTGGGGGAAGGTGAAGTTTGAAAGAAATGATGTAGGAATTGGAGGGAAAGAGGTAAGGAAGAGGTGGGGAAGGTGAAGTATGAAAGAAATGATGTAGGAATGGGAGGGAAAGAGGTAAGGAAGAGATGGGGAAGGTGAAGTATGAAGGAAATTATGTAGGGATGGGAGGGAATGGGGTAAGGAAGGGGAGGGACAGGTGAAGTATGAAGGAGATGATGTAGGGATGGGAGGAAATGAAGTAAGGAAGGGGAGGAGCAGGTGAAGTATGAAGGAAATGATGTAGGAATGGGAGGGAATGAGGTAAGGAAGGAGAGGGGCAGGTGAAGTATGAACGAAATGATATAGGGATGGGAGGGACTGGGGTAAGAAAGGGGAGGGGCAGGGGAAAAAAGGAAATGATGTAGGAATGGGAGGGATTGAGTTAAGGAAGGGGAGGGGCAGGTGAAGTATGAAGGAAATGATGTAGGGATGGAAGGGAATGGGGTAAGGAAGATGACCAAAGCTGAGACAAGTATAGAGAGGCAGAGTGGGCAAGACCCCATGTATCTTTCTAGTGAAAATCAAAACACTGAATCAGATTACAATCTTTAGTCCCTTAGTTTGGTGATGTCAAGGCAGACAGAAAGTCTTAAATTATATCTGTTGTGTTTAGATTAAGCTAGAGTTTGGAATGATGAAAAAAAATGTAAACAAGAGAAAAGCATTTAATTCAGCTAGAAATGATGGTATAAGTGCAGTAAGTGAGCACGTGTTATAATACAGGATGAGATAAGTCTGTTAAAGACAAGGCTGTTTTCTAGAAGGACTCTGTCCTGCAGGAAAAACACAAGAACATCATCTACATAACTGTACACATGTAGGGGCCATAAAAAAAAAACGCATTTGGATATTTTATATTTACAGAGAACCAGCAGGCTAAGGTTTATAGCTGTGACAACAAACTTAGGAATTCAGAAGAAACAATATTTTTTCATGTTTGTTATCACTCCATGGCTTTTGGCTGCATTGAAGTGTGTATAGGTAATGGAAGTCCTGGGACTAAAGGGGCTGTAAAGAAAATGAACATACACCTATTTGGATATCATATATTTATGGAGACCAAGTAGGCTAAGGATTATAGCTGTGACTACTTACTTAGGAATTAGAAGAAACAAGATTTTTTTTTTATGTTTGTTATTGTTCTTTGGCTGCTTTGAAGTGTCTATAGGTAAGGAGAGTCCTGGGACTGAAGCAATGCAGTATGGGGTTGGGATGGGGAGTAAAGGTAACTCACTACAGGACCAGTTGGAAATAAAAACAAATCTGATTAGCAGGTGCCTAAATATGTTAAATCATGTATTAGACTTATAGAAGAAAGAACCCAAAGGCTTAAAAATACATAGACATTAATTACTGCATTATATAAATAAATATGTATTTATGTTAACAGTGTAGGCCAGCATCAGTTACACCTAAGGCATAAAAACACAATGAACCTTCTGTATGTCACAAATTAATATTAACCTTTGGACCCTGAGATGCAGGAACCTTTGACTGCAGCATAAAACATTGTCTGGGGTTCAGAAAATGGCTTGCTACTCACGGTAACTGTCTGCCATAGTTAGGTCAATTACCACAATTGGAAGAAAATGTGATTCAAAGGCGGCTATGGATTCACTGAAAAAGACATCATTATCAGCTCATGAGCATGTTTCTGAATCACACTCTAGCTAGCATTAGAGCTGTCAGACCTGATGGCAGGTAGTGCTCTCTGTAGCAGCCCGTACATGACATTACTTGAGGCATTACCAGTGCGTGTACACACACACACACACACACAGGCACACACACACACACACACACACAGACACACACACACACACACACACACACACACACACACACACACACACACACACTCACACAGCTTCATTCATGCTCCTACACATACATACATACATACATGCACATACACACACTAACTCACCCCACACCCCAGTGCCTATCCTGAACTTACCTACAGCGTGGCTGCATCCATAGCAGTGAATGGGTGACTGCCATCTTTTGATGGTGTTCACTTCGTCAAATTGTGTACTGAGTCACTCAGCAGCATAAATCAGGAACTGCTGGCATTTCTGGATGATGGCATATGTGTAATTAGTACTAGCCACTAACTACAGACTCCCGCATTAGCATGCAGCTCTACCTGTGAGACTGCTGTCCTCACTGAGGCTTCCACTACTACTTGTAGGGAGGTCAGAGAATCAGAAAGGTTTACCATGAATGTGAAAACGGCTATGTTAAGGTGTTTCCTCATACTAAGTCTTGCTGTATCCAAGACATAGTTTGTACATGTGTTAGTGTAATAATGTGTCTGTGTACTGGTGTCTACTCATATGTCAAGTTCTTGTGTACAGTGTAGTATGATTTTCGTTGTGTGTAGGTTTAAGGAGTTAGTTTCAACAAAAAACAGTTTGAAGAACTTTGCTCATAGTGTAGTACTACATACTATATTCCCTGTGCGGTGCATCTGTGGAGAGACTTTACCCTTAGTCCTAAAGTAGCACAGTTTGCTTTTATAGACTAGAAAAGAGGACGCTAATGAATTATTTTAATTTTTCAGTTTTGTTTTGGAAAGGCTATATTTAATTGCAAACTAACACTTTTATGCTCTGTTGCTGGGAAGCACTTATCGTCAATGAGGAAAAATCAGTAAAGATGCTTGAAAACTCATACTCTCTACTGACTTGTTAAACATTTGTGAACAGGCAAGCTAACTGCAGAACTTTACTGTTTTCAGTGAAACTGTTCCTCTTCAAATATTGAGATAGTTTAAGCTGCCCAAATGTCATGGCTGTTGATAATATATAGCTACATACTACTGGGGACCCACTTAGTTTAAAAAAAAGAATTTTTGGTTCAAAGGCAGTAAACATCTTTTGTTTTAGATAGCATTTGCTGTCATATAAATACATCCAGACTGTACAGCATTACATGCTTAGTTGAATTATGAATATAGTTAAACTGTACTTTTGTCTCTGCTATGCTAAAGCTTGTCACTGTTACTGTTTTGTTTAAAGAAGAAAGTAAACAGTCTGGTCAGAAACCCAGTCAAGCTTATGACATGAATGAACAGTGAAAAAGCAAACATAAATCATCAAAACAAACAGCACAGGGACAAATACGTGAATCACAGTAATAAATATTTAAATCACTGAATGCACCATCTTTATAACTAAGACAGAAACAAATTGCAAGTACTGCGAAACCTAAACTTATGTCCTAAAAAATTGTTTTATATCACCATGTTCTCCTTTTTGTGCTGTTTTGCATGTTTGATAGAGAGTTAAACATATAACAGGACTCATTACAGATTGCTGTGCCTGTTCTAGTGATAAGCTGCTTAATGGTAATGCTAACTTTGTGAAAGACTAGATGAATTTCTCTGGTAACCATAAAATAGATTATACCTCTCAAACTTAAGTTTAAGAGAAAACTCAACATTTAACTGTCTTGAGAGTCTTGCTGGTCTACAGGCAGTGATATAAACACAGAATACCTTTGTCTTGAGTTTCTGTCGCCAGCAAGAGCTAATATTTTCCTTTCATGTTTACAGGATTTGAAACCAATGCTTAAGCAGAAGGTTTACTCTGCATGGGTGTTTTGTGTGTGTGTGTGTGTGTGTGTGTGTGTGTGTGTGTGTGTGTGTGTGTGTGTGTGTGTGTGTGTGTGTGTGTGTGTGTGTGTGTGTATATGTCTGTGTGTATGAGTGTCTCCATCTGTTTAATGTGATCTCAAACTCATGGTCAGACTGCCACTACTCAAGTACACCCTTTGGCATCATATGTGTCCATCTTTCCCTTAACCTCCATAGCCATTAAATGAGTGAAATCTCCACTCATTTGGTGCTAACTTTAACAAAGTGTATTTCATATTTCTTAAATTGGCAGTTAAAAATTGGCTAAGCCACTTACCTTCTCCTTCAGTCTTTGTCTCACTTCAGACATAGGCTTGACGTCTTTCAAACATTCCAGCCTTATACCTCTACCTAAAGTCTCTTCTCCCACTGACCTGAAGGAATACAGATCAATCTCTAATCTGAATCCACTGTAACTTTCAAGCCTTCACACAGGTTTGTTTTTGATGGTTTCTGAATTTTCTGAAGAGCTATTAGACAAACAGCTTTTTAAACATATAAACATCTACTGCTGTCCCTATGATTAGCAGCAATGGTTTAAAAATGCCTCAAGCAAAATAAAAGCATTATTTACTGCTACAGATACCATCTTTAACAATATAAATGAAGGCTTTGTCACAGGTGGTGCTTTAGTAGGCACGACTAGAGCTTTTGAAACTGTTAATCAGAACTACCTACTCAGTAACTTGGCAAACTCAGTTCATGTGATGACGTAATACTAGGATTTCAAAATTACAGAGAGACAGAACCTATCAGGTTTTTACATGAGCGGACAAGGTGATCTGCTGTGGCGACCCCTAACCGGGAAAACCCGAAAGAGAGATAGAGAGAGTCAATAACTCATTTTCTGAAAACACATTTCCCAGTATAATTTTTCTTCAAGGATTAGAGTTAGGGTCTCTGCTTTTCTGATTGTTTGCTAATATGTTTGACTTGCCCTCACTAATCTTGTTATGCACGCAGATGATCCAAAATATGTAACAACCTGGTGCCTAATCTCCACTTCAAACCATGATCTCAGAATTATGCAAATGGCTAGTTAACAACAGACTATTAATAAATCTCAAGATTACTTTTTATCACCTCACAAACTTGCTTCCCTACACCTTTACTTCTTAAAGATAATAAGGGCAGTATCTTCCTTAGTGATACAGAATAAAAAGACTTTGATCTCACACTTGACATTCTAATAAACTTCTTTTTCAACTTAAATTATGTTTAGATTTGTCATCTTATCTGGTCCGAACATGCACTAGCTTGATTTACTACAAGTCACCTTGCTACTAAGTACTCTGATTTTCAGACTATTAGGACTTTAATACTGCTCCCCCCCTTTAAAGAAGACTACCAATGCAAGAATACAATTCTGCCTTGGGAAATAGCCCTGAGGAAATTGTTATTTTTAGCCTGAGCAAACTAGAAAGTACTATAAAGTACTATAGGAGAAATAGCTTTATTCAGGTTAGGTCCCACTGTCTGGAACTTCCTTCTAAATGAAATAAAAAAATAAGCAAACGTTAAGTACTTTCAAAACTTCATTGAATGAATACTTCCATAAAGAATCCAACTGCACCTGCTCTCACTGTACTTGCTAATTGAATTTGAACATCTCTATACTACATTCTAATAATGTACATCTTACATTTGCATTGCAATATGAACTGCTGAAGGCCTCCTATGCATTCAGATTGTAAAGCTGTATGTGATGCCCACCAATGCCACCAATATGTGATGACCCCTCTCTGGGCTAGTAATCAAGGAGCTTCAATCCTCACCACTGACACTGGAGAGGGAAATGGGTACACTTAGTATTTTCAAATGCAGCTTTCTGCACCAAGTACAGTTTCCCCTAAGAACACACAGGGAACACACTCAGCCTGGGGTCTGGATTTCTCTATATCTGTCTTCCTCCAGGTTCCCAATAAGACTCCCCACTGATACAGCTGTAGGTTTAGGTCCTCATCCGAGTGTCCGAGTCAAGTCCTCCAGCAACATTTTTGTGAACCCAGTGCTTCATGCCTCTGCCTCAAATAGCTGACACACACACACACACACACACACACACACACACACACACACACACACCCACACACACACACACACACACACACACACACACACACATACACACCTGGGAAAGGCTGGCACAGATTTACCTGCTGTGCCCCCTTCTGCCCAGAGTATAAAGTAGTTATCACTGCCACCAGACACTCCACAATCAGCTACTCTAAGGCCATTAGCAAAAATGTCCAATTATACTGTGTAATATTAATACTAATGCAAATGGTAATAGTTGACCAAGACAGCTAGGCCTTCTGGAGTGTCCAACACAGTGTCACCAAATAAATATAAACACTCTCAAAGGTTAAGTACTTCCTAAAAGGACCAGCCACAATAAAAGTTTTAAATATATTTAATAAATAATAAAAGATCATGAAAATACTGAATATATATTTACAGTAAACCACAGAGTTCAATTCACAGTAAATATTGAAAATAACATTGATGGACAGAAAGACAAATAAAGAAAAACAATATCTAAACAAAGCTTCACTACATTTTTCCTGACTGACTCTAGGAGAATTACTATTTCCTACTTTCTTAATAGAGCAATGATGTGGTGAATGGTCTTCTTGTTATCAGGCCCAAGACAGAATACTCAATGCTGAGAGAACACTCTGCAATATCTAGAACATAATTTCCAAGATGGCTGGCAGAATGACCTCATCTGGTCACCTGACTCTAGGTTTTGACAGTATACCCCTTTAAAGCTGAGACAGGAGTTTAGCATAGATGGCTGCAATACATATCTAAATATTTATGGCAGTGCCTGAGGCTTCCACTCTTTTTATTGAGCTAATGAGCAAAGGCTTCTTCCAGATGTGCCATCTCTGGTCCTATTCAGGACAGTGGAGTGCCATGTTTATGACTTAACAGCTAATTTAAATTTCAAGGATTTTCCAAAACGAGCTGGACTGAGGTTAACCACTTCTCCTCCTGTGTCCTTTGGTAACATATGTGCATACAGTCTCACATGTATATTCCTCTCTCCAACAAGACCTACTATTGATACATTTTTAACACTAGCAACTTTACAAATACATTTTGATATTCAAATGCCATACATTTCTAATACATTTGTAACATAAGCATCTGTACAAATCAGTTTGATATTCAAATGCTGTACACTTCTAATACATTTGTAACATAAGCATTTGTGCAAATCAGTTTGATATTCAAATACCATATCTTCTAATACATTTGTAGCACATGCATCTTGTATAAATCAGTTTGATATTCAAAGGACATATCATTCTTTACAGAACTCCAGCTAGCTATGCTGGCACTAGCCCGCATCATCACACTGTATATAGTGTTTTCTAAGTTTGCTTTCACTGCATAGTTTGTGCATTTACCTTGATTTGAGCATTTACTACTTTTGTAATGCTCTCAGTGCCTGAGTTTTGACTGTAAAAGGTTGGCACACGAACAATTAAGTAAGTAGGTGAATCAGTAAATATTAGTGTGCTACATGTAGTGCACTTTATTTTAAGTAAGTATGCTATCAAAACAGAACTGTATTGAATTATTGTATTTTTTGTCAGCTGCATTGATATAAAGGAATAAAGACCAGAATATGATGGAGAAGACCCAGTTTCAGTTAAATGCAGAGTCATCTGCTGAGTTGGTGTCAGGAGGGATGTGCCAGTTCTAGGGGAAGGGTCAAATTGAGGATGTTCATTATCATGATCATTTAGGGGAAGATCGACACAGATATGCTCCAGAGGTGGGTTTTTGGCCACCAATCTGTAATTGCTGTAGCTTTCTTTGTAGAGACAATGATGCATGCATTTACTCAGGGGGAAGGTATAGTAACATTCGTAGCGATGTGGGTCAGATGTCCGTTACTCATGCAAGAAGTTATGGTCTGCAATATAGGTTGCCCTCATTGCTAGATAAAGATGAGGGTATAAATCATCCCTCCCCCCATCATGTCTGCTGGATGACAGTCTTTCTGCTCTCCTGTTGCCCCTGTGCTGGGGATTCCTAATATGGAGGAATGAATGTACTGAAGTCAGACTCAGGGAAGCTTCACAATTAGTAGGCATGGGAGAGGGAGCATACAGAAAAAAAAGTATTTCAAGTCTTGACATGGTTCAGTTATGGATTAAAGCCTGTATAAGATCCAGTGTTGAAAAATGTTCCTTATTTGCAAGTACAGATAATCATAGCATTCCACATATCCCTTTGTCTTGAAAGTCTTTGTAAACATTCATTACATAAACACACCCTTTAAAACTATTAAATAAGCATTCAGAAAGATACTTTTACTTAGATAAGCCAAGTAAGCTGTGGAATAGATTAGGAAACCTGGAAACCACAAAAATTATTTTATAAGGATTGACATAATCACAAAACTTTGTCCAAGCTGTGTCAGCATCTCCATTATTACACTTATTGCTTGGTTGCATACTAAAAACTAGAGTTTTTATTCAATTACGTTTTCATTTGGCTATATTACTGTGCAGAAATGAAAACAATAAGTCTACCACATTTATGTTTAAAGCAAGTGTTGCACTTAATCTGAGAGAAACCTCACCGTTACAAAATCCTTAAAAGTCCCAAGTGTTATGATCAAGTATTATCAAAAGAATGTGAATCAACCAGAAATAAAATGTTCACAATGTAACCCTGATTTCATTAACTTGTTAAACAACCAGTTTTACTGAGGTAACAGTATTGTCTTTTTATTGCTTATGTCCAAATTAGAAATTAAATAAGGACGGCCCAACTCATCCTAACTCTGTGAAGATACAAGCAAACCAGATCCAAAATAAAACAGCCACGAGTGAACTGTGGGATGTCAATCTGCTTATCCAGCATCTCTGACTCACAACCTATTCCCAGCTAAGGACCACAAATATTGCCGTAGATGATAGAGAATTCAACAATTTTACCCCATTGAGAAAGAATACCACCAGAACAGCTGGATATTTTAGCTTAGGTTCATAGGTTCATAGGTTTATACTAGGCTAACTGCCCTAGGGCATTTATAAGCCTAGCCCAAAGTTATGTGGCTTACGCCGCCCCTTATGTTAGAAATACTGTGCCCATTAGTTTGTTGTGCCTCTGTCCAGTAGTGACACAGAGATGATTCCCGGGGTAAACCTACGATCTCCCATCCACCGGTCAAGATTTCTCTTGAACAGAGCCAGCGAGGTGCTCTGCCTCACATGGACCGGGATTTTATTCCACAGCATGGGGTGTCTCTGGGTGATAAATCTATCCCTCCAGCATGTCCTATTTATATCCTTGCTAAGGTTTAAGTCTCTTGCTCTAGTGGTTTTGGTGGATTTGGATTTTTTGAGGTGGAGCATGTCCATTAATTCCGGGTTGGTCATGGCCTTGTATGTCAGGCACAGGTCACCTCTGAGCAGACGGTATGCAACTGAATAGAGTTGGAGTTTCTTCAGTCTGGCAGTATATGACAGGTTTTGGAGTCCCTTTATCCTTTTGGTGAGGAACTTTTGGGGTCTTTCCAATCGCTGCAGGTGTCGGGTGAGATACATCCCGAATGGGGCATTGTACTCGATCATTGGTCTGATAAGTGAAGAGTACAGGGGAACAATGACCTCACTTGATCTGGATGTGAATCCCTTCATGATCAGGTGGGCAATGTAGAAGGTCTTTCGAACCACTTTAGCAACGTGAGCGTCAAACAAGAGACCACTGTCAACCTGGGTCCCCAGGTCCCTGATAACCTCTTCTGTGCTTAGTGGGTTGCCACCTATATGGTAGCTTGGGGTTACCTTGTTTTTCCCGAAGGGTATGACTATACACTTTTTTGCATTTAACTTCAGGCCATGGCTCTGGCACCAGCTATCAGTTTCCGTGAGACCCCTCTGAAGGATGTCTGTGTCCGATGTACTATCCACTATGGCACCCAGTTTGCAGTCATCCGCAAACTTTGTCAGCCATAGTCCTCCTATGTTTGCCTGTACTTCTGAGAAGTAGATGCCGAACAATAGGGGGCCAAGGACTGAGCCCTGTGGGACTCCACTTGTAACCGGCTTGGAGTCTGACATGGCTCCAGAAACTCTAACTCTGTGGGTTCTGTCCTTTAGCCAGTTTGCAACCCATCTTGTGACATATGGGTTTACATTTAAGCTGGTAAGTTTCTCTATAATACCCGAGTGGGGTATTGTGTCGAAAGCTTTTGCAAGGTCAAGGTAGGCTGTATGGACTGCTTTCCCTCATCAGTGGCCTTGGTGACTGTTTCGAAGAAGTCGACCAAGTTCAAAAGGCAAGATCTGCCCTTGACAAAGCCAAACTGGGTTGGGTCCAAGGTCTGCAAGTCCCCTATGTCCTTGTTTATGAGTTCCATTATGATCCTCTCCATAGCTTTGCAGACCAGGCTTGTTAAGCTTATGGGGCGGTAATTACCAGGGTCCGTAGAGGCACCGCCTTTGTGGAGTGGGACCACAGTTGCCGTACGCCACTCCTTGGGCACATATCCTGTGGTGAGGCTAAGATTAAACAGCTGCCTTATGTGCGGGTTTAGTTCTTCATTGAGTTCATGTAGCACACAGCCAAGGACCCCATCCGGTCCCATTGATGCTGTGTTTTTAGCTTTAGAGAGAGCAGCTTTCACCTGTGCATTTGAGATGTCTGGGAGGCTACTCTCAGTTGGGATAGTTATCTCTCCTTTTGGGGGGGAGAGGGGGGTGAAGTTTGCGCTGAACCTGTCTGCCAGTATATTGGCAATGTCTGTGGGTTCAGTGATTTTTGTATCATTTTGGACTAATTCTGAGCATATCTGGGAGTTTCCACCCAGGTTTCTGACATAGCTGAAGAAGGCCTTATGATTGTCTTTTGAATCTATGGCAATTTTTCTCTCAAAGTTGGCCTTGGATGATTTTATGAGGGATCGTAGTTTCTTGCTAGTGCTGATCAAAGATGCCTTCCCTTTTTGGGATTTTGCTCTATCATGTAATAGCTTTCTTCTCTTATTGTAAAGTTTGTTTATGGCTGGGGTCTACCAGACTGGACGTTTGCCCTTGGTGGAAAGAGTCTTGGTTTTATTTGGGATTGCCTGATCCATGCAGTCCTGAAGGTGTTCATAGAAGGCATTTGTAAGGGCTTCCGCAGCTTGGGTTGTGGTTTCCATTGGCTCGGGGGCCTTGAAGGATACCGCACCTGTCTTGAGTAGTGTGAAGTTTGCTTTAGAGAAGTTCTTCACTGTGGTCTTTTTTGTTTGGGGTGGGGGCGGGATGTGGATTTCTAGTGAGATTAGTTTATGATCTGATCTCCCCAATGAGGGATATACTTCCGGTGTGGAGCATTTTGTCCCCATGTTCGTGATGATGAGATCTAGTATATTTTCTCCTCTTGTGGGGACGGTGACTAGTTGTTCCATGGCATTTGAATTTATGAACTCCAGGAACATTTGGGCTAGAAAGTTTGGGCTTGAGTAATGTTCCCAGTCTATATTCGTGTAGTTGAAGTCACCCAATATGATGGTGTTTGGTGATACATTTATACCCTCCAGTGTCTTCAGGAAGGCTGTGTGGGTTTCCTGAGTTTGAGAGGGTGGCCTGTAGCATGCTACAAACTGTAGAGCAGTTTTGCCTATAGTTAATTGCACCTGGATGGATTCCGATGCTTCGTGCGTAGCCACCAACCTGGAGGTGTGGGTTTCCTTGATGAATATGGATACACCCCCTCCTTTTGTGGTGTGGTCCGGGTTTTGGGGCCGGAACGCATGATATGAGATGAAACCTGATAGTGCCGGGGTGCTCTCAGGAGCCTTGAACCAGGTTTCAATCACAGCACAGACATCGATGTTCTCCATACTGAGAAGGGCCTCGAGTGCGTGCATTTTGAGATTTAGACTTCTGGCATTGAGCAGCATTACCCTTAGTTTCTTCACGTTTTTGTTTTCTAGGGTGGTAGGTTTAGAATTTGAGCCTTGCCTAAAAAAGGCACTATATGGGTGGCAAGAGCCTTAGCCAATATCTGGAATCCCAGGGGTGACAGGTGCAAGCCATCCCTTGCGAAGCAGCGTGGCTTGTCGAGCATGTCATCCCAGGCAGACAGGCACTGGATCCCCTTTGAATGACACCAGAAATTAAGCCAATTGTTAAAGCTGATCATCTTGTCACTATATTGTAGCATCATTCTTGGTGAAGGAAGGATACTGTTCAGTTTCAGGATCATACCTGCCTGGGCTACATAATCAGAGAGCTCCTCTATGTCTCTTTTCATGTAGTCCAGGGAGGTACGTCTCAGGTCGTTCACACCAGCATGGACAATGACTGTGTCATACTTGTACTTGCCGTGGAGTGACCTGAGTGCTTGTGTTATGTGGCGGATTCTAGCGCCCGATAGGCAGCTTACCGTGACCTTCTCCTTGTTCAGCCTGGTGAGTGGGACGTCAGTGTGTCTGACTATGGAGTCACCTATGACAAGTATGTTTGGTGTTGTATTTGGCCTTAAGGGCAGTGACTGCTTTGCACACTGATTTTGTTGTTTATGTGTTGTTTGTGTGGTGTATTGAGTTTGCAGTTGCTTGGGTGTCTGCTTTGGAGGCCTCTGCTGTTTAGGTAAATTTTTACTCAGAGCCTCCGAGTATGTCTTAGTGTGTTTATGTGTTTGATTCAGTGGTGTGGTTGAGTTATGTGAGACTGGTATTGTTGTGTGTGTAGTTGCCTTCTCCTCCTGCCTGGTCTTGCCAGTCCTGAGTTGAGAGAGCTCAGCCTCCAGTTTGGCTAAATAGCTGCATCTCTCGCAAGTGTTAGTGTTACGTGGGAGGAGGAGAGGGTTGTCCGTGTACATGAGGCAATTGTAACATTGTCTCAGAATTCCCAGATTCACCAACTGGGCAGGAGAGGACGCCAGCATCTGACCCTTCGACATGCTGGAAAGATTTATGAGTTGGTATGAGACAGAAAAGTAGTGGGCTTAGCAGGGAAGTGGGCACTCCTGGGGGTTTTGCTAGTGAGAGATTTGTATAATATAGGAGTGCTTGACCTGCAAAGAGAATGCTTATAAGACAAGGGATATGCTTATAAGACAAGTGCTAAGCTTTTTGAGAAGAAAAAGCTATTTGGAACAAGTGCTGCACTTTTTAGTGAAGGTGTAAACTGTTTAGGTTCCTAACAGAGCAGTTCTAAGGGAAAAATTGAAGAACAGACTTTCTGGAGCCAGAAAGAGTTTAACCTTGTTTAACCGGCTGCCCGATGCTGCTCTAGTGGCAACTCCGCTAAATCGCTAAAGCACGTTAAAGCGTGCTTGATAGCAGGGGCTGGAAAGAAGCAGGAATAGACCCAAAACGGACAATAAAACTACAGTTTCAAGTCAGTAACCACCTCTACGGGGGTCAGGGAAGCTGCTCAATGTTATTCACTGCCACTGATCAACAGAGAGACTTTCCTTTAGCCCAAGCAAAAATGGCCTCACAGAAACTTTCAAATACTTCAGGAACAGCAAGCCTGTAACTGAACTTTTTTAACTCTCAGAAAAGTGGGAAAAAAGCAAGATTTTTTTTTTGTTTTTGTTTTTTTCAGCTTCTGCATTTCAACTTCTTGTAATAGCAATAGCATTTTTGATAACATCCATAAATTGTAATATCTTTAGTGTGCATTCTAAAAAGTTAATTTGCCCTTCTACCATACTTTGTTCATCAGTTTTCCAGAGCTGCCAAATGCCTATTTCCCATGCTGTCTCAAACTGTAAAAAGATTACTTGTAGTTTCCAGCAGCCCTTACTGAAACCATTGCCAGTAAATGGTGCACATTCTCAGTCTTCCTGTTCTTTGTGGAACAAAATAGTCTAAGGTGACATTTTCCCTTTGTATACTCAACACAATTAGGTCCCTCTTCTTCTTGTACATCTAACACCTCATCAGTCTTTATCCTCCAAATCCATCAACTGTCATTCATTTGACTGCAATGCTTCAGGTATTTCTGTTGCTTTATCTCTTCTTTTACAGTTCTGCTGCTGCACTGACAATATAGCATCTTTTAAATATTTTGAGGGCTTATAATTTCTACCATCTTCTCCCCTCAATTATTTTTTTATTTTTCAGTAATTTAGTTGAACGTTGTTGCAGATCATGCAAAATGACTGTAATCAGTGTCTTTACAATAGTAAACCATGATTTCAAACTATTTTTTTTTTGTACTACATCTGGACTTAGTAAACATGAAGAAACATCAAGTAGATGCGCAACCAATTCTTCAACTATCACCTCAGTTTCATCTTTTTTAAATAAGTTGCAACCAGGGGCAACCTTAGGTGAACTGGCACCTTAGGCAAGGACTCCATGGTATGTCTCCTGCCCCCCCCAATACATAAATGCACATATCCTAGGTCTCCCTGGTCCCCTTCATCCTAGTCTTCCCACACCAAGCTTTATATTTTTAATCATATCTCACATTTTGTCTTACATTTTAGGCTTTTCCTTCATTTCAACACCATCTAGCTGGGCAACACTATAGTATAATGACTGTGGAAAAATAACTGAATACAGGGTGGGGGTGTGTGCTGCTAGCACTCAAAAGCTATGGAGGCTTCTAGATGCTTTGGGGTACTTTTTAGAGTGTTTTTTTAAATAACCATTCTTTCCAGTGATGGAGTAAACAAGAATCATGACTAAAGGAAAGAAATTCAGTCTTACTGTTTAGCTTTCCTTTTCACTGTATCTTTCAACACACCTTAAGAGGCCAAGAGTACTGTAGTAACTTTGGAATAAATAGTTGAATTAAGCGAGGGGTCTGGGGGGTGTCAGGCCTGTCCCATAACCTATGGTGTTATAGAAGGACTGAGGTGAATTTTAGAACTTCTTTCCAACCTTTTGATTCATTGATCACCTTTAGAAATAACATGAGTAAGTACAGGAATTCAGTCTTATTTTTTTTCAAGGAAGAAATAAGTTGTTTCTGACAAAATAGCAATTCTCAATAAACTAAGAAGACAGATGCTTACAAGGATACACAAATCACATGGGGAATACTGCCTACCCTGCTTCTCCCCGAAAGGAAAACATAAACAATATAATGCTCTTCTGTGCATCCCTCTGGTGTTAGATTGGGATGAATGCACAAACGGCTACACTCATATATTTTCCATCAGCTATATATGTAATATGTCTCATGGGTGCCGGAACCATAGAGCCAGGGGGAGGGGAACCCCCCCCACACTTTTACAGCTGCAAGACCTGTTGGGAAAAATTAATGAAGTGGAGTTTTCACACTAACGTAGGTTTGTGCGGGGGAAGTTAAACTAACTAAACTAGCTGTTCTTGTTCTCTTATTACTCTGTGTTATAGTAGTTATGCTGCCGCTGTTCCATTGGTGCTGCCAGAGTCATGCCGGTAAGGAGAGTTTTGTTCTTTTATTTGCAGGAGTTATGCTATTCCCGCTGCAAGTGTGTGTGTGTGTGTGTGTGTGTGTGTGTGTGTGTGTGTGTGTGTCTGTGTGTAAAATGCCCCATTTAGGTATACCTGGTGGTTAGTGTTACTCTGGCTCAAACAAGAGCCTGAATTGTCTACCCATACCACCACTTGTGATTCAGGGAGTTGAGTCCATAGCTCTCCACTGTCCAAATTTTCACAGAATATTTGGCTCATACTTTTGTTCTGTTCTTCTTAAAATTTGTGTTTTTCTGCCAAATCAGTGAGAACTGAATTTACTAAATAATGATAGCTCTTTAAGTTTCAGTCTTCCTATCTTTCAGGAAACACATAGTAACAAAAACACTTTATTTTAGCAACTTTCTAAGATTATGCAGTCAATATTTAAAATGTGTCCCTGGTTTTGGGCCTTTACCCCCCCCCAATAAACTTTGGCTTTTTCCAGATTTCTTGTGCTGTGAAGTTAAGAGATTTAGTTGCTTGTCAAGTGGATTTTACAAGGAGCTGAGAGCTTCAGGGGAAGAGAAGTTTAATGTTACTTATGCTAAGTTGTTTGCATTGTTAGTAGCACAACAGGTAGTATACTTGCTCTTGATGCAGAAGGCTGCAGGTTCTACTCCCACAGTATGCAGATGGATTGCTGATACTGTACTGTGTTGTACTTTAATGGGAGTCAATCATGCAGTCTTATGAATGTCCTCCTTTGGAGGAGTTACTTAGTAACTATGGACCCGTTATCAGTTTGCCATCCATTCCCCATTGCAAAATTACTAGCTTATATTTTTTTAATGTAGCATAGGCAATTTATTCTTCAAGGGCAACAGGCACTTTATTTGTAGATGAAACAATGAAATATAAAGTTGTTTGCTAGCAGCAACCTCTTCATTAGTTACAGATCCCTTTAATGTGGAATTATTTAGATGACTTACTTCTGCAGAGATTTTGCATATTTACTGATATTGGTGGATTGTAATGGCAGAAATTTGAGTGGCCTTTTATGGTTGAAATTTTCTGAAATGGGTAGTTTTGTCATTATTGGTTCATACATTTTGTTTCATTGCACACTAGAAGACTGTTTCAAGCTACAAATTTAAAACACATTCTAACAAGTGGTGCTGTATTATACAAGGAACATAATTTAATACAATCAAGAAGGTGAATCAAAGAACATATATACATGTATGCTTGCTCACAGGATGCAGGAGATCAAAATAGGGAAAGAGACCAGTCACCAATGGTGTCCCCCAGGGTTCGGTGCTGAGACTTTTTCTGTTTGGCATATACATCTGAAAAGTAAAAGGAAATACCAAAGGGCTTTGGCCAACTAAGTTTGAGATGACTGCAAGCTAGGAGCAGTTATTGAATTCCCAAATTACTTAACCATCATGCAGGAAGGTTTGTCCCAAACAATAACTGGTTCCAGAATCATGAATTGAAACTAAACTCCAATAAATATATTATTGTATCCTTTGGGAAGTCATATACTCCAGGGAACTGCCAGATTGACAATGCTCCCTGAGAACTGACCCAGTTGTTTGGCATTTGGGAACTTGTGTGTACAGTGACCTGACTTTTGACCAACATGTGCCCAGTGTCATAAGAAAGTCTTTTTATATTGCACAGCTTATAAACAAATTGATTGTGACTAGATCTAGAGATGTTATTGCCCCCTTTACAAAGCCCTCATTAGGTTAACCATTTTTTATAATGCCTACTTTGGCATGTATCTGTACATCCTCATGCAACAATTGGAATACCCACAGAGATACCTTACTAAAAGGATACAAGTCCTAAACAGTAGGTCTTGCATGGACCGCCTCAAAGATTTATCGCTATACTCACTATCCTACAGAGTGCTTAGAGGTGACGTGTCTGGCATACAAGGCATCCTCTGACCTAATACAGATGGACCTACTGAACATCAGCAAGTCAAATGACATCAGAAATACTCAGTCCAGGTATCTAAACTGAATGTTGTGGAGAAATGGATATATATCCAGAACAGACTATCCATTCAAGTAAAACAAAGCTCATCCCTGTCCATATTCAAATGCAACTTGGATCTAAAGATGGGTAATAGAAAATGTACTCCAGGTCCAGGATTACCCTTTGTGCCACTAATGGATAGAGGCAGTTCCTAAATGCTACATCCCTTACATGGGTCCCCTCAAATTATTTGCAGTATGATCACATTTATTCTCACTATGGCTAATATACAATTATCAGCCATAGGATAGGTAAGACCAATCAGGAAATGTTAATTCAAGCACCAAAATGGAAATTGGCTAAGCTTAAAATGTCCTCCAAGTGAACCTGTGTTGTGGTATTAAATAGTTTTAAAAAACTGCCCTTTTTAGATCACGTAGTGCCCCTGTTACCCCCCCCCCAGTCTTTAACAGCTTACGGCACCTCTGATATGTCTCCTTACCCCTCGCTCCAAAAGGCAGTCACCTTCTGTGTGCTACTTTGATGTCAAACTAAGGGGAAACTAAAAACAAATAGAACACAGTAACATATTTCAAACTGTTTCTGTCTCTCTCTCACACACACACACACACACACACACACACACACACACACACACACACACACACCTGTACAAATATGATGCTTGCTTAACCATAATCCCCAATATATAGCCAGTTGTACATACATATGATGTCTGAGTTTAAGGAAACTGAAAAAAAACTAACAGTCTCAGTAACGTAGTCCAACCAGTTACTCTTAAACAGTACATTGTCCCAGTCAAGCTGTAGTGACCGTCTGTGTGCACCATTGAGGTCTGTGATGAAAGGTAAATAATGACCACACCATTCCCAGCCCCCACAGAAGCTACATCAAGCTTCTCTGCACACCTCTGAGTATGGTGAGTTTTAGACTAGGTGGAGTTCAAGGGCAGATGCCAATATGAAGCCTGTGTAAAATCCACTTGTAAAGCCTGGGGGGCCCTTAAACTCTGACAGTCTGTCTGTTATATAATGTTTACTTTTTACTGCTGTGCTGCTACCCAGAAGAGATATGTATGTGGCCAGCGATATTGTGTGTGCCTGCAGATACAAAAAAATGTACATTATTTTTATGCACATAATGCCTGTGCCCTGATAAGACAGGTCTGTCAACAGATAGGCACACATAATGCATGCTTACCATGCTTACAAGTAAATTGGAGGAAGGCCAGTTCACAAATGCCATGTCTTTGGTGGAGGTTGGAGGAAATCAGAGAACATGGATAAACATACACAGAGAGACGGGGAGGACACAGACTCACAGAGAAGTCACAGCCAAGAACTCAAACAGAGCCATATACTGTGAGATGGCAACACTACTGTCTACACTAAAGCACCAATGATCAGTTATTTTCACATATATCCTATTCCTGACAGATGACCAAAGACAGCCACTTATCCTGAGCAGTGCTGATGCTTGTAATGGAAAGTGGGTGATAATGAAGAGCACAGGTGTGGTATTGTGTCTGCATGTCAATTAGAATGTAATGCCAGTAGTATAGTTTGGTAGCTACATTGCCGCCGTAAGGGGCAGTACAGTGCACAAGTACAGAGGAGTTAGTCAAATTAAAATGGACTGCTCAATTCAATTTAGTGCTGAATACATAATAATAACTGCAGCAAAAATGGAAAAAAATAACAACAATCAACTATATTGTATCAAATACAGTCCTCCCTTCAAAAAATATCCTTATGATTCCATTAAGAGATATCCAAAATGGCAACTGCCATGAGCTTTTTATATGGTATACCCATCCCCCAGTATTCTGCTGCCAGTGGAGAAAATAGTCCTAAATGTTTCTGTTAAGGAAGCAAGCACAGTCACCCAGAAATGTAATTATGTCTGATATCTGAATCAGTCATCCATGAGAAATATAATGGTTGTATTGCTGATTTGACTTTTGCTTAACAATGGGCGAATACTTTAAAGTGATAACACCAACAATGCCAAACAGAGAGTTCACTGTTTGACCAAAGGGATACTGAGAATAAATTATGAGGACATGATACCTCATTCATTAAGATATAATGTGAGAATATTGCTTGCTTCTTTGATAGGAATTGCTGGCGAGTTTTGAATTATGATCACAGCAATATTTTTTACTTGAACTGCATCACAGCAGTAAGCTACAGTCAGTCAGATGGTAATCCGCCTGTTCTTCTTTCTTACCTATATTCACTGGTGTATCCCAGGGTTCTATTCTTGGACTCCTTCTTCCTACTTTTTAACGACTTTATTAATGACCTCCACTCCTCTACTCCCCTCTTCAGCCTTATACAATATGCTGATGACTCCACTCTGATTATATCCTCCAACTCAATCTCACAACTTCAGACACATACTCAACAGTCTTTCCTTGTTGAAAACTGGCTAAATGACAATCAGCTTATTTTAAATCTCCAAAAAACACAGCTACTTCTCTTTCTCCCCAAGAACAATGACCACCTAAAAACTAGCTTCTCCATCTCTTCACTAAATAATACCATCATAAATGCAGACAATCACACAAAATTACTAGGAATGACTATAGACGACCAACTAAAATTTGATTTGCACATTCACCAATCAATTAAAAAAACTAACCAAAAACTTGGCATGCTATACCGCAATTCAAAATTCCTCTCTGCAGATTCTAGACAAAGCCTTCCAAGCCTCCTCTATGGCTCACCAGTTCTTACCAACCTTCAGTTCTCGCTACTCTCCAGGCTTGAACAAACCTACAATGAAACTGCCAAATTTGCAGCCAACTTACCTAACCCTACCCACCATTGCATAGCTCTCCATAAGCTACAATATCTTGAATTCTCCCACCATCTAAAACTATCCCAATTACATATAACCCACCTTGTACTAAACAAACTCACTGCTTGTTCCTCTCTCGCCAATCTAGTTACTTACTACTTCCCCCCTCGTCCCCTTCGCAATACAGATAAACGTCTTCTAGAAACATGCACACCCAAAATGAACATAGGCAATCTCTTATATAAATCATCCATAGCAAAAGACTGGAAGAACCTCTGTTTAAACTTCCGTAACATCACACAAACTGTTTCAAAAAAGAACTAAAACACTTCTTCCAGAAAAATTGGATCTGCCCTTGCCAAGATCCAACCTGACCACTCTCTCTCTCTCATTCTTTCTTTTTTCTTTGTCACACCTACTTAGCTTAAAAATACTTGACTGATAATTGCATACTCCTTCTTGTACTTTCTCCTCATATTACATATATTTCTATATATTTCTATGATATCCCTGTATATGTCAACAATTCTGCTGCATTGTTACTGTACTGTATGTTATCTAATTAATACCGTAACTGTGTTATTTTTGTAAAAATTACTTTTGGAGCTTTTGGGTCTTCACTGAAAATGGGCATGTGCTCACTTGGACCAACCCGGTTAACAAATGTGAAATAAATAAATAAATAAAATAAATAACTGCTTTTCTACATTCTTAGGATTAGAATGCTGGTTTGTTTAGTATTCTCATGTTCTTAATGTCCTAATTTATGAATAATATCACAACTAGTAACAAAAGAACTATCATATGTGAATTTAATCCATTAACATATGGTGATAATAGAGAATACTGGCATCTATAATGTTTTGGCCCATGAGTTATGCATGATCCAGTGTTCCATTATCACCAGAAAGTAACCTGTCACTCTTAAATACACTTCAACTATAACCACGCCGGTGTCTTAGCAATACTAGTTTTGCAGTGATTTCATCAAATATAACATATTGTGACACTCCTCCAGCCACAGCTGATTAAAAACTGTGTAGCGACATACCTGACAACCTCTTAGCTGAAAAACTACAATAAAGCCAAAATTAATGAGTGACAAAGGCTCATAATTAGGGACAGATTTTAAATAAAACTTGTTATATACTTAGAAAGTTACTAGAATAACAGGCTTTGCATTAACATTAATTTTCTGAAGGATATGAAGTCTGAAACTTAAATGTCTGTCATTATATAGTGACTGCAACCCTCACTGATTTGCCAGAACACTACAAATTTTATAAGGAACAGACCAAAATATAAAGGAAATTCAAGGGTATTCTGCAAACACAGGGACAGTTGAAAGCTATATTTAACAGTGATCGAACAACAGCAAGGGTAAATCACTTGTATCCACAGATGGCCTCTGTACCCACCAGTTACAGCCATTTTCCTGACTGTGTACATTACAGATGTCTGAGTCTGTTAAAACTGCATAAATAATAATAATGGTCACAATAATAAAAGTATTAAAGTGTACTGTACAGAAATACTTATTTGGCTTTGCAAGACTAATGTGCGACGGTTTAAACTGAGCAACTGGCAAAAGTGTCAGGTACTTTCTACATTTAGCTTCTATCCCAATCTAGGAGTTATAGTCACTTCTGTGTTTACTTCAGAGTTCTGGCTGTAATAAAAAATGCTAACCAGGTATAGTATTTCAGCTTTGTTCCACACAAACAGTAGCCAAACATTAAAGTAACCCAGGTTGCATCACACAAATCAAATTAAACCTGGAAAGCAAGAATAATGAGCAAACAACTACAGTTATTCGTACTCACACACTGACAGGCCAGCGATGTTTATGCATTACTCTAATTGTCTTAGAAAGTTAATAGAGCAACAGTGTTTGCGTCAGTATGCATTTTGAAGAAGCAGCAGCGTGGAATTCTAATGTCTGGTATTTTTGACTGCAATCCTTAGTGGTTTGCCAGAGGGACAAGGCAAGTTGGGGATGCTGTGCAAAATCAGGGAAAATTTTGAAATGATGATAGTCCAGTCTAGAAAGCCATCCACAACATCTGCTTACCTGGCTGTACAAGCATTAAAAAAAAACATAGGAATGATAAGACTGCATACAGCAGACTTTCTTGGAGCTTTCAGATTTGTTGACTTCCTACTCCATCCTACCCATTATTTACCTGGACAATAAATCAGCTATATCATGGTCAAAATGGAGCAGGAGGCCAACAGACTGAATACCCATGTTTACAGCACTTCCGTCAGGGTTCTACAGATGTTTTAACTCATACCTTCCAATGGAGCTCTGGACGTTTGCATTGTAACTTCTAATGGGCAGAGCCTAAACTTTTTGATAAAATCAAAGTAAGTCCTACATTTCAAACAAATATTTATATCTCTGGAACTATAGGTGTTACTAAAGAAATGTAAACAGCAAATTCTTCAGGACAAACTATTTTATAGTGGTAATATTCTTTGGGTTTTAGTTCAAACTGGATTTTATAATTCACAGTAAAGACGGTCCCCGGGATTCATGAAGCTCGGCGCAAGGCCGGCGTAAGGCCTGCGCCGGCGGTGCATGGAATAGCCGGCGCAGTAGTGCCATATACATATTAATGAGAGTGCACCGGAATCACAGACACGTGCGTAGTGTACGTGAGCGAGCCCAGGTAGGATGCGTCTGGAGGCGTGTCTAAGCCGGCATGAGGTGAGCAACCTAATGTGCTGACAGCCACGGTCCGCCCACAATAGTAATGGCAGCAGCCAGGTCCTGTGCAGAATGAAACGCACGTACAGTATGCAACATAGTCCCCATCCCAAATTAACGGAGAAGCAAATAGAAGCCACGAAGGCATAAGTGTACCCGTCCAAGGAGCAAAGGATACGCATAAGACCGCGTTCGTCCCGCAATGCACCGTGAGTGTTTACACTCAGAGAAGGTGTACAGCCGCATGTCAGCGCGCCGCACCGACATAGGAGCAGCGACTAAGGTCACCACCTGTCCCACTTTGGTTGTGGCAGTCCCTCCATGGCCAGTTGTGTCCCGAAAAAACGTATTAGAAATGGCTGATGTGCTACGATTGTAGGACACAATGATATCCCGTATTTAATGTAATGGTAGCATGAAGTGGTTATTTCTGTAACAGAAATACCTAAATGACACAAGACACAGAATAAGCAAGCAAATTGCCACAACAATAAGCATATTATTTGGGCAAACAAGTGAAGTTCTATGCTATATAGTGACCGTTTGTATGTGTCGGCCTGTAAAGTCAGATGTGAGTCCCGGAAATATCCCAGATCGGAAACTGGAAAAGGTGGAAACCCCAGTAGCGACATGGGCATGGTCACCAGGGTTACCTGCTGTCCCAATGTGCCATGGACAGTCCCTGATTGGACAGTCGTGTCCCTGCAACAATCGTAAAAATGGAAAATGACCTCCGATCCCCTGCCACGCAAATTCCCGCAATATACATGTAATAGTAGCATAAAACATATACATTACGATATGAAACACAGACATGGCATAAGAAAATAAATAAGGAACCCAAATGCTGACAGAATAAGCTTATAGTATGGCAAACAAGTGAAGATCTGTCAACCGCACTAGCCGTGGGTATGTGTAGTCCTGCAAATTCCGAAGTTTCCACATAACATGCCCCACTATGGGCATTGGAAAAGGTGCCAACCATAATGGTCACAAGCAGTAGTGAGAGTACATAGCCGGGTACCTGTGTTCACATAACAACAGTAAGGAAGCAAGATACCTCAAACACAGGCAAACATGTGCATAGCAACATATCCCAGACCCAGCAACGTCTCTGTTGCATACACTGGATGGTGTATGATGAAGTGTAATATCCAGAAGCAGAACCCATGCATTCGGATGTACTACACAATAGCCTCATTGTACATGTCAGTCACACCCATGTATACCCCTGCACCCAAACCTGCTAGCATCCGTGTGCAGCTATACAACCACACACAATGTGCATACCTGAACTGTGGTAAGATGTTTGTGTTAGGCAATGCCACGCGGGCAAATCGCATTCCACATGTCACCAACCCACCGCAGGTACAGATATGTAAATGGCTGCATGTGAATGTGTCAGCAGAATGTGTACATCCCGCATGTAGTATGTACCCGTCCAAACCATCTAGGTTTGCATACGACACGGTGCACATAACTGTACACATGTGGACAAGTCGGGTCGTTGGACCACCGCATCGATGATTATCTTTGCAGTGAAGTCGATCACATATAGCGGAACAGGTGCCTACCAAACAGGACGTCCTAACAGGGTGCTACAGGCAAAGAAGGGGAAACTGGGACATCACATGTGGAGATTAGCGTAGCTGGACGGACAAATACACACGGTCAAGGTAAAGGATGGAACAACATGCATATGGCCGGATGGATGTTGTACGCAAAATATATAGAAACACATATGAAGTTCCAGTTTACACTCGAAATACTATATAATGTATTGAATTGTACCGTACAATATGGCAGTAGAACTAAGCCTGCATGTAACTGGTGAAGCTAAGCTGTACTGTGATGGAATTCTGAACCTGGCAGTAAGCAGTACAGCAGGCTCATGTCTGTCATCATTAATTATTTGCTGGGTTACAGAACAATAAATGTATGTACATGCATAACAGCACTCCTTCCCCAGAGGAGGATGGCCTTGTGAGCTCTATCGAAGATAGCAGTACAACTCCTTACCAGAGAGACAAAGCAACGTATTAAGAAATTAACTGTCCACTGTATCGTAACAGTCTAGGGTCCTTGAAACAGCTACAATCACAAAAGGATACTGTAATGTACAAGGTGCCTTGCAAGGCTGTGTTATTCTCATGGGAAAACAATTTAAAAGCACGACCCCAGCACCCACGTATGTATAGACTATTGCGGACCATAGTGATGGAAATGCCCTGTGACCGACCACGTCAGTAAGGTGGGCAAAAGCTGATTGTAAACACTATATAAAGAAACTGCTTACTGTATAGAGTCAGACAAAACTCTCATACTTGGACTGTATATTATTTAGCCTGCCTGTGTACACTACTAAAACGTTCGAACCCGAGCCTCCTGTGTTATCGGCTGTCACTTAGAAAAGCCTACTGATAACTACAGTCTGGTTGTAACAACTTATTTCACATTGTGATCCTTGTAATCCCGAATTCCCTTGGTAAGCTACAGGTCAGAGTGCATGGCTGGTTAGACATGTACGCTGGAGAATATGCATAAATGGTTCTTCTTGAATGAAAAGACCTCCGACTGAATTGTTGTGTGTAAAGAGGCTGTTTACTGTCTGATCTGTGGCTGAAAAGCGGAAAACTGGATCCCAAGAAGAAAACGTGCAGCCTGAAACAGGAGGCCCAGGTAAGGAGTGTCTGCCTTTTTGTGTCTATTGTAGATCAGGGACCAGACTACATTGTGTTTCTGTTAACAGTAGTGATATCGGTCAAGACCTACCCACATACTGTTAAATCTGAACATAGGTCAGGGGAACACACAGCAGAGTAAATAGTGATTGTAGACACTACAGTGGATACAGGGAAGGAGACACACGTGTTATGACAGAAGAGTACGTAGTAGTCGTGTAGAGGATATGGGAGATTATTGAAGCAACAGATCATGTGATCCGCGTTTGACGGCTGACGTGAAGAATATGCAATCGCAGAGAGCACATAATGTGAGTTACGCAGCAAAATGGGGTAATAAATATGACATTGATGGTATATTAGGCAACATATCGTTACTGAAACATTGTAATCCCTGAAAATTTGATGCATATGTTCCAAGGTAAACACCTGTTCCACCCTGAGAGGGATATGCCCTCTCTGGCCAGCCGTGTCCTGTAAATAAACCGAACAAATGTCAAATGTCCTGATATCTCAGGACAAACATTTCCCAGATATATATCAAAATGGTAGCATAAAACAGTAAATTTGTATGTGGAACAGCAAAATATAATAATAAACAGAATAAGCAACTGAAATGCTACAACAATTGGTCGCTCTCCTGGCAAAACGTTAATTCCTGTCTTATGTACTGGCCGTGGGTATGCATTTACCAGGAAAATTACATGTTCCGAACACTAATGTCCCACATTGTGCATTTGATAAGGTGGCAGACCTAAGATGTGCAGGCGACAAAACAGCGACAATTGGGTATCCATCATGCACATCGGTGGACTGAGGTAGTGTACCGAAGGGAACAGAACACTACAAATGGCTAAGCATCATACGTACACAGAGAAGATCATAATACAGTAGTACCGATAGCCCCCCCCCCACAACCCCCTACCACCTCCGATACCACATCCAGGATATTAAGCGGGAGGGCAGGCTAGTCCCCACATGTAATCCTGTGGCAACAGAGGTAGCACAACGAACAAATGTAACAGAAGCTATTGAAACCACATCCCGAACACGTAACATACCTAGGGACACCCAGGTAAGAACACAGTACTAAAACAGAGTGAGGATATCTGTCAATTAATTGAAGTACCGAACCCTCATGCAGGACAGGAAGGCCAGGACCCAACCCCGTGGCGTATAGACCGTGGACACCAGAAGATATCTGTAAAGTCATAGAGAATTCCACATCCACAAAGTAATCGCTATTCACCATGCAATACCCCTGTATCTCCTGATCGAAACCAAAGGGGAATGGCGGATGGTACAGTATGTACAAGCTGTAAATCATGTAAGAATACTTAGGGTAGCGTTGGTGCCAGACCCACACACTATATTCAATGCTATGAACATGCCACAGAAGTATCTTACCGTGGTACATATAAGCTATGCTTACTTTGCAATACCTATACATCCACATAGTCCGTATTGCTTTGCATGTACAGTCAGGGTGACAGATACAGCCATACCCGGCTATCGCGGGGATACTGTGAAAGTACAACGATATTCTCACAGGGGATGGCTAGCTACATACCGGTGTTAACTGCAGCCGGGGCCAGGCAAGTTCTACTTTATTTGGATGATATTCTGCTTACGGCCCCTACCCAGCAGCAATGTATGGAAGATACAATAGCATTATTGAGATAATCAGCAGAACAGGGACATAAAGTAAGCAAGCATAAATTGCAACTACAGAGAATACAGGTCAATTACCTGGCATATCTGGTATCCAAGTAGGGTAGAACATCACATGACGGTAGGAAGGTAGCAATATAATAAGCACCCAAGCCAACTAACAAGAAGGGAATGATGTCCTGTCTGGGCCAACTAACACTTGTCAAATCTGGATACCAAACAATGCTGTGGAATCCGCTGTATTGTTTGCTTTAACCTTTAATACACCTATGGCAGCACAACACATACTACACTGGATTACAGTAGCACAAACAGCGTTCTGCAGACTACAACGATTGATAGCCTCAACAGCTGTAGTAGGTCTACTGAATGATCATAACAGATGTTGTCAGACCGTGGGTGTAAGCGGAGATATATGGCGTCAGTCTTGATGCAACAGCAGGAAGTAAGCAACGCTACATAGCTGACTACTCATTGCAGTTGGACACTGTGGCATGGTCAGTGCCACATTGTGTACAGGCAGTTGTTGTAGCACCCATGGCAGTACAGGCCCGGCCGTAATGTTAATAGACCCCCCCAAAAATTTTTCCCTTGTAAAAGGGCAAGGGTTAAAGTTTTTTTGAACCCTTTTATTACTTTAAAAAAAAAATTTTCGTGCCCCCCCGGTTTTGGGAAAAAACCAACAAAGGGTTAAATAAACACAAACCCAAAACCGATATACCCTTAGATG
>NC_056741.1:1621382482-1621548738 GCF_019279795.1 Protopterus annectens | reverse complement strand
AACACACGCTCTATGATTATTCTCGTTTGTGCGTGTGCCTCATTATGGCATTCTTGCATGTGTGTGTGTGCATTTCTGATGGGTGTCATCAACCACGGCTCCAGTGCGTAGCCAGCATCCCCCACAAGGTGACCTTGTGTGATGTCCCCCCTGGCGAATACCTGATACAGCTGTGAGGCATGCCAGATATGGGAGTCGTGGTAGCTTCCAGGGCTGCCAGCACACACATCCATAATAATGCCCTGCGCATTGCACACGACCTGGCAATTGATGGAGGGGTATCCCTTGCGGTTTATGTAGCGTCTACCCTGCTCCTCGGGTGGTGACTTAATTTCTATGTGCGTACAGTCTATCGCACCCAGGACCTCCGGGTATTGTGCCACACGGTGGAAGCGGCGCATATTGCTAGCCAACTCCTCCTGAGATGTGGGGAAATTTATGCGCTCATGGGCATGTGGTAACATGGCATCCAGGAACTGGTGTAGTACCCTGGATGCTGATGCCTGTGAGATGCCCATTATGTCCCCGGTGGGCCTTTGAAAGGTACCTGTAGCCAGTATTCGCAAGCTCACACATACCTTTGTGTCCACTGGGATGGGCTCCCCTCTGTTGTCTCTTGTTCTCAGGCACGGCCGGCACAGCTTCAATATTTGCTGTAACGTGTCCCTGTCCACCCTGTAGCGCTCTACTATCTCCAGGTCTCGCAGCCCCTGGTAGGTCACCCTTGGTCTGAACAGTCTCCTTCTCCTGTGAGGCCTACGGTAGCTGTCGGCACCACCCTCCGCAACTCCGTCTGTCTCTGCCACATACCTATGCATCACGGCCACGGCGGCACCCAGCATATACATGTTAAAAGTTCCCCGTCTGTTTACACCCTACGGTGCGGCGTTTGGGAAATCGCGCTGTGTGTTGTGTGCATTCACATTTAATACTGTTGTGCTGTATACCCGGTGATGTCATTGGGTGTGTCTGTGCGGCCGTATCCATGGATTATTTCCGTGGTTTTACGGTTGCAACTGCAACGGTACTGCCTGTAGTGTTACATTACAGTTGCCTGCATTGCCTTCGCCTTGCATCTTACATTACTGCATCCTGCAGGCACATGGCATATGATGCATTTTATCTGCAGCCGCAGTTATGCTACCTCTGTACTTGGCTGTGCTATTTCGTTTCTTTGCTCTTTGCATTTCTACTACATCCCCTACTATCTTTGCACTCATATGCCTCCCCTTTCCCGTTATGCAGGAGTCTGCATGCAGAGTTATCAGCTGCCAGCGTTTGCCCTTCCTGCATTGATTGGTGTTAATTGCTCATTACGGATCCATTTACACTGCTTCTGCATTTCCTCGTATTCTCCGCATTACCTTCCTATATCCGTGGTTGTTGACGGTGAGGCCGTCACATGACTGGTTTAGGGAACGTAGTCATACTCGTGCACATGCATTTGTACGCGCATTATGTACTCTCAGCGCATCTATTTCCTAACACGCCAGTCCTGATGCTGTGATGTGCATTGTACAGCCCAGATTTGCTGACCTCCAATATCCTTCCTCCTACAGTGGCACACCCTCTGTGGTTGACATGTATCTCGTGTAGGCCACTCCTCGGTGTAGTACCCCGTCACCGCTTGCACCATCCTTACGGCGGTGGCGCTTTTGCGCTTCACTATTATCTGCCTCATTTGCATGGAATTGACTACTAATACATGGTTACGGCGGACACCGCCACCACTCCTTGACAACCATTGCGCTGGGGTTGCAGCTTTACATACATACTATGGTGTGTGGTGGCTGTGCAGCTGATTTGTGTTCTACTGCTCTTTTAGGACATTGTCATATTATTTCATTGCTTTGCAACTTCTGTGCACATATCCCGGGGGTCTGCTGTTCTTTCTACGTACGTGTCATTTATGTCATTTTCTACATTTTGTGCATATTTTCTTTGGACATTCTCGGTGCCTTTCCACATTGGCATATTGCACCTATATGATACCTGACTTTGACAGCCTTCCGTTACTCCTCCGGTATGTTTGGGTAAATGTAAACCGTTTTTTTTGGTTTACATTGCCATGCCCTTACGCTACGCCTGCGCCACTTCGTGGATCGCTATTTGCCCTCATTTGCATGGTGCAATACCGCACACAGTGTGCTTTGCATACCTACGCCGGGGGGCGGAGACGGTCCGGCGCACGCCGGTAGTGCACGTGGGATTCATTCATACCTGAATCGCTAAGCAGCCATATTTGGCGTTGTAACGCCGACGCTATGCTGGCGCCTGGCGCAAGGTTCATGAATCCCAGGGGGTAACTATTGTGTTTGTAGTATTTTGTAAACAATTTACAATATCTCAGCAACCACTCATGTTACACACATACTGTCAGTTGAATTTTGTTCAGCTACCTGAGAGCATTCATATGAGGCTATACAGTTCCGTCTGTGGTACATGGTTGTTGAAATATTTAGAAAAACATGAAATTTACAACAATATAAATAAATAAATATCATATGAACAAAAATAAATATCTCTTTACCTGCACTAGATTGAGGTCAAATATCAATACAGTTGTCTTTGCCACTGTGTAAGTTTTAGGAAGAAATATTTTATTACTTTGTATGTGGCATAGTTTTAGAATTATTAATGTAAGTATGAACAAGCAATATTTGACACCTAGAGGTGTCAGCAGGACGTAACTGCAGAAACAGCTGGAGGTGCCACTTAGCTTTAATGAGTTAATTGCAGGGTAGGAGGGAGCAGGAGGATAACAAATTGAATTCCAGGTTTACAGCATCTCACACACACACAAGGTGCTTCAGATGCTTTATATTTGAGCAGGGTTGCTGCAGATCATTTATTTATTTAAAGTAAAGAAATTCCATGCCTCTTTACAATAAGCAAATATATAAAAGTATAAATAGTGGATTAGCACCCACTAGCTGCACAGAACCTTAAGCAGCCACATACTTCACCTATGTAGAAGGGCTGGCCATGCTTGCAACAACATATAACAAACTGGTAGCAAATAATTGTGCATAAACTTTTCCTGAATATAACAGTAAAAAAAAACAACTGCTAAATGGAGTGACTGTAGAGGAGAAGTAATCGTGAAACACTGCAAGATTTCTGATTTCATTTTTGATTAGTTATTTTCATTGAACCATTTTGTGATTTTTGTACTATTGAATACCTTTAGGTGATCTAACATTGCTTCTTTGTTTCACCATTGTGTTTGTTTTCATTTAAGCTCCATGACTCAACCAACATTTTCTAATCTACTTTCTTGTTATTACTTCTAAATGTATCATTAATTTCTTTGTTATAAAGATGGAACACTTATTTTGAATAGTTTTATAAATTATGTTGTTCATAGGCTTATACTAGGGTAACGACCAGTAAGGTCTTTATGGCCTAGCTGTGAAATCCAACCCAGTTTTGTCCCCTGAGTTCCTTGGATGCCTATATGGTGGGGTATGTTAGTAAAGTGGTGTCAAAGAGCTATATGGAGAGGGTTATGTTAGTTGGGGATTAATTTACTTGCTCTCGACCATTATGTGTCAGATAAATAGGGGTCAGACTGGGGGTATATTTGTGCTTTCCCATCCAATGATCAAGGTTTCTTTTGACTAGGGTCATGGTTGAACTCGGCTTCACATAGATGGGGAGCTTATTCCATAGTGCGGGTATCATTTGAAAGGTATATTGGTCTTTCCATCATGTTCTATTTAAGTCACAGGCAAAGTTCAGGTCCTTGGATCTAGTGTTCCTGGTGCTGTTTTGTTTTGCAGATGTGCAAGAGATTTATCAGAGCTGGATCTGAAGATACCCTATATGCTAGGCACAGATCGCCTATCAGTAACCTGTAGGAGACTGAGTACAAACAAGAGATAGAGCATTAAGGTGATCTGCTTAGGAAAGGGTGTTCATAACTTGAATTCTCCTGATCAAGAACATTTGAGGGTGTTTCATCTGTTGCAAGTGCTTTGTTAATTACTTGCCAAAGTGGGCATTGTACTCAATGATGAGTCTGATTAGGGCTGAGTAAAGTGGTACTATAACTTTGTTGGTTGAAGGTCAGATTACTTTCTACATATGTTTCCAGATCCCTATCAGGTCAACTCTTTGGTGTGTTTTATCAGTGGACTAATTAGCTTGGTGGATGATTTCCTAAAGGTCACTATATATAATGTATTTCTTCACTCTGAGTTTTAATCTGTGGTTTTGGCACCAGTCACTTATTTGTGTTAGACCCTCTCGTAGGATGTTGCTGTCAAGTGGAATCTATGATAGCTCCCAATTTAGTCATCTGCAAACTTGGTGTAGATTGAGACACCTCCACTGCACCTGTCTGTGCTGCTCTTAGTCTAAATATGTGGAAGACACTGTAGTCTTCTACCGTCAGTTTCATTGACAGGTCAGAGGTCTACATTCTCCAGTGTAGGGTGTGGAGTTTCTTGCTTAGGCTCCAAGGATTGAACAGTAACACTTTGAGGTTGCTTTGATTTTTTTTTTTTTTTTTTTATGATGCTAGTTTTGTGTATTTTGACATCGCTTAAAATGTATCTGAAAGCCCAGGGGAGACCATCCTTGGCAAAGCAATGTGGTCTGTTAACCGTGGTGTGTTAACCATGTCTTCCCATGCTAATAGATATTGGATTGCCCTGGTGTGACACCAGAAATTAAGCCAGTTATTAAAATCAGCCATTTTCTGTTCATACTGTGGCATCATCCTTGGTAGAATTCTGCTCAATGCAAGGTACGTACCTGTCTGTTTCACATATTCAGAGAGATTCATAATGCCTGTTTTCATACAAGCCAATGTGAGGTAGATGTCAGGTCATTCACACCCACATGGACTATGACAGAATCATATTGGTACCTGTGGTGCAATCACCTGAGTGTGTGTGTGATATTGTGGATCATTGCTCCAGATAAGCAACGAACCATTATCTTCTCCTTGTCCAGCCTAGTGAGAGGAGTATATGTGTGTTATAAAATACAATCCTCTACTACAAGAGAACTAGGTAAAGTCTTTGCTTGCCTTATGGGCTTTGTTCTTGAGGAATCATTGGGTGTAGGAATATATGTGGTGTCAGGTGATGTTCATCGTGCATACAGCTGCAGTCATAACAGATGGGTTTTCCTGCCGTCAGGTGGGTCCTCGGTTGGCCGAATTCCAAAGTCTAGGTCCGGCGTCGGATGTCGTCACTTCTTCCCTGACGTCAGTGCGACAGGGGTATAAAGGAACCAGCCGACGCCATTTTCTACAGTCTTTCTTGCCGCGTGGTGCCCGAAGCAGAAGCAGTTCGCAAGTGCCGGTCGGCCAGCTCCTGAGAATACGAATATTTTTCTACCGACGTCTTCTTGAAAGTTAAGTACCCCGTTGGGGAAACTTTTCTTGCCTCAGACCGATGTCAGACAAAGTTAATAATTGTATTTCATGTGGGAAGCAAATACCCCATAAGGATTTTCATTCCCTCTGCATTCCTTGCTTAGGCCCAGACCATGACATCTCGGCCTGTCGTTTTTGTGCTACATTCAACAGACGCACTATTAAGCGTCGGGTGGAGTTCGCCCAACACTATTTTGGCAAAAAGTTTAATTACATTATGTCGTCGGATGCTCCGACTCCAGTTTTGACTAAAAGACGCAAAGATAAGGACCGACATACGAGGTCCGCAACTTCTACCGACACCACGCTAAAGCCGACTACAGGTGCTCCGGTTCTCAGCGAGGCGCCTATGCAGCCCCTGACTACCGATGACACTTCATTGGCAGTGACTTCTGTGCCCGAGGTCGCAGGCTCTTCGGCCCACACCCCGACTACAGATACCGAAGCCACTCTTGGCGGGGAAACTCAGAGATTAGATAGGCCTGCCACCTCTCAAGGTGTCTTCAGGCCTTCTTCTTCTTTTTCCATCAAGGCTTTCACTAAGTCTAAAGCATCCATGCATACTAAAAGACAAGCTCCACAGGGTCCCTCTCAAGGCCCCATGCCTAAAAAACAGATGCTCAAAATGGCTGAAGATTTGATTACTCATATCAGGGGTTCTCAACCCCCCCCGGACAAAAGGCCCAGAGTGGAGGAAGAATCCCCTTCCTCGGACCAGGCCTCCATTATTTCAGAACATTCTGAAGACCAAGAACATTCATACTCCACTTTTGAAGATTCTGATGCAGAGGAGTCCATTCCCTCTGTCTCCCCCCCTGAGGATTACTCTTTTGGGGAAACCTTACATACCTTGAGGGAACACTTAAACTGGGAAGGCCAAGAGTACTCAGACTCCAAGAAAAGGCTTAGGGATTTCCTCTTGCTCCTTCAGCACAGGCCTCTGGCTGTACCTCCTGTCGTAGACATACTAGATGATGTGTATTCGGAGGCCTGCCTCAACCCAGACCCTTTACCTCCAGCTCCAGTCAAGCCTGACAGGTATTACCGGGTTCCTGATTCACACCAATTCCTATACAAAAGCCATGCGGCTGACCCAGAAACTATTTCACAGGGTCCCAAGGGAATTAAGGCCTCCACTGCTAAAAATCCATTACCTTCAGAAAGAGATTCCAGAGCTTTAGAAAGGTGGAGGAAAAAGGTATACACCTCGGCCACCTTAACCATGAGGGCATTAAACTGTCAGTTCCATATGATAAAGTACCAACAGTTTCTGTTATCACAGTTGAAAAGCAAAATGTCACAACCTGAACAACCAGACTTGAAGGAGTTGCAGGATTTGTTACATAGTGCAGAACAAGTGGGTAAACATACCTTGCAATGTGGTTTTGATGCTTTAGAGGCCTCATGTAGAGCTGCTGTTACAGGATCAGTAATACGTAGACATGCTTGGCTCAAAGAGCAAACCATACCAGATCATGTCAAAGCTAAATTACTAGATGCACCTCTTCAAAAAGATGTATTGTTTGGTGTTAAAGCTGAGGAGGTATTAAAGAAAATGGAGGAAAAGGCAAAATCAATGCAAACAGTGAAAGATTTCCTACAGGTACAACCTCCACGTTTCAGTAGAAATTGGCCTTCAAAAAATTGGTCCTTTCCAGCAACGGACAGACCCCAAAGAGGTAGATACAGGCGCCCGAGGGGTAGAGGACAATCTCAAGGATCGTTTAGAGGCAGACAATGGCAAGCACCTACACAAAGAGGTGGTGAGGATAGTTCACAGCCTTTCAGAAAGCAGAACCAATGACTTTCCCCTTTGCATGCCAAGCAAGGCTCAAATGGCAACACCTTTAGGCGGAAAACTGCCATTATTTTCAAAAAATTGGCATATTGTTACAAAAGACAAATGCTTCCTGGACATCATAGACAGAGGCTACAGATTCCACTTTCACACCCTTCCAAAAAAGAGAGGCATGCCAAACCTGCCACACAATCAAAGGGCAGAGGCACAAAAACAAATTTCAGATCTCATGGGCATGAAAGCTATTCAAGAGGTACCTGCACAAGAACAGAGTCAAGGTTTTTATTCCAGACTATTCCTGGTACCAAGGAAGGGCAAAGATTGGAGACCTATTTTGGACCTATCCATCCTAAACACATTTTTACTCATACCAAAATTCAAGATGCTCACATTACAGCAGCTTCTTCCCATGCTGGGCAAGGAGTCTTGGCTGGTAACATTGGACCTCAAGGAGGCATACCTGCATGTCCCAATCAGACAAGATTGCAGAAGATACCTCAGATTTCTTGCAGGTTCAACCCATTATCAATTCTCTGCATTGCCCTTTGGCTTATCTACTGCTCCCAGAGTGTTCACGAAATGCCTGGCATCAGTAATTGCCTACTGCAGACTTCAAGGGATACAAATATACCCATATTTGGACGACTGCCTGATCCAAGCGGACAGCAAGCACATACTTCTGAAACATCTGGCGTTTGTAATAATGTTGTTGAACTCTCTGGGATTCACAGTCAACAAAAAGAAATCAAGGCTAATACCCTCTCAAACAATAATTTTCCTGGGTGCCAGCTTGAATACAAATACCTCACACCAGAGAAACAAGGGCAACTAACTCAATACTTCAGAAAACTGGCAACTTTCACCAGGCTGACTGCAAGGAAAATCCTGCAGGCTCTGGGATTCATGGCATCTTGCATCCTGCTAATCCCATGTGCAAAGCTGCACATGAGGAAACTTCAATGGTACCTAAAAAACCTATGGTCTCAACACAGTCACTGTTTGGAAACAATGATACCACTGATTCCATGTCTTCAAAAGGAATTTCTGTGGTGGGCTCAAGCATGCCAAAGAAACACAGGTCTCCCATTCTGCAAGCCTCAAGCAAATCAAGTCATCACAACAGACGCCTCAGACTACGCCTGGGGGGCGCACATGATAGATTGGTGCATTCAGAGCAAATGGTCCCAAAAAGAAAAGCACCTACACATCAATCAAAAGGAAATGCTTGCAGTAATAAATGCTATTACGGCTTTCAAAGACCTACTGCATCCAGGCCAGCTATTGATAAGGACAGACAACACCACAGTAATGTGGTACATAAACAGACAGGGAGGAACCCACTCATACCCCCTATGCAGGCTAACCATGTCTCTTTGGAACATGGCTCTGGAACTACAAATCGAACTTCAAGCACAGTACCTGCCAGGCAAGGAAAACACGCTGGCAGACAACCTAAGCAGAAATATGACAGATCCACACAAATGGAAGTTGCATCCTCAAGTTTTTACAAAAATAATTCAAGCATGGGGAAGGCCAGACATAGATCTCTTTGCCTCCCACAGAAATCACCAATTGACAAAATTCTGCTCAAGGACCGTTCATCCACAGGCCTGGAAAGTGGACGCACTCTCTTTCAGTTGGACAACAATGACAGTTTATGCCTTTCCACCTCTTCCCCTGCTGCCCAAAGTTCTATTAAAAACCAGAGCAGACAGACCAAACTGTTGCTCCAGACTGGCCAAGACAACACTGGTACCCACTCCTGAGGAGCCTGACGCATTCCCCACCATGGATCCTGCCGCTAATGCCTCTTCTACTGACTCAGCACAACTTCAAAACTCTTCACAGTCAGCTGAAAACACTCAATCTAGCCGCATGGAAGATTTCTTAAATTCACAACAGACCCTACTCTCCAAGGAGGTGCAGGATGTCATTTTGGAGGCCAGAAGGCCTTCAACTAGAAAAGCCTACTTTGCAAAATGGAAACGGTTTTGCGCTTGGAATCAGAAAAAGGGTCAGAATCCTGCAATACTGAACTTACCTCAAATATTACAGTACCTAGCTGAGATGCTAAGCAGTGGACTTTCATTCTCCTCCATCAAAATCCATGCCTCATCCATTTCTGCAGAATACAACACTGACCCTCCTTTATTCTCTCACCCCCTCTTAAGACAGTTCCTCAGAGGGGCTAAGAATATAAATCCCCCCCCAGGAAACAACCAGTGCCTGCTTGGGATCTCAATTTCATTCTAGAAAAACTGACCTTACCTCCTTTTGAGCCGGCTGCTTCAACTGAACTACAATATTTGTCCTGGAAAACAGCCTTCCTTCTGGCTATCACCTCAGCTCGCAGGGTTTCGGAACTACAAGCCCTCATGGCTGTGCAGCCTTTCATCATCTTCCATCAGGACAGAGTTTCCTTACGAACCAATCCTTCCTTTATGCCAAAGGTAGTATCCAAGGTAGCCTTGAATCAGGCTATCCACTTGCCTACCTTTTACCCTAATCCTCAAAACAAAGGGGAAAGACTACTACATTCCTTGGACATTCACAGACAGCTACGTTATTATTTGGACAGAACAAAGCCTTTCAGAAAATCAGAGCAACTCTTTGTGTCCTATGCTACATGAGATCAAGGGAAGCCTATTTCCAAACAGACAATCTCAAAATGGATAGCCCCCTGCATACGTTTTTGTTATTCTTTTCATGGTAAAACTGTTCCTGCAGGGATCAGACCTCACTCCACAAGGGCCACAGCTACCTCTGCAGCTTTCCTCAGGGGGGTTCCTACCAAAGATATTTTGGAAGCAGCCACTTGGAGTTCTGAACATACTTTCTCCAAGCACTATCACCTACCATTATACTCCAAATCTAGAGCAGGCTTTGCCACTGCAGTCTTGCAGGGCATCCTGGCTCCTCCTAGTTCCACCTAGTGCCTACCACCCCTTCTTTAGCTTTGGTATTCTACCCATCTGTTATGACTGCAGCTGTATGCACGATGAACATAGTACAGTTTTGTACCTACCATAAATGTAGATGTTCAAGTGCTAATACAGCTGCAGTCCAGGTTTCCCTCCCTCCTTCCCCTCTTGGGACAGACCTTATGACTAACACCTCCTCATACAACCTGATTGGGGTATTCTTACATGGTGTATTTGCTTGCAACTACTGTTTTTTAGATTATACTGCATTGCATTTTTACATAAATTTATGTATTGCCTTCCTTCTGGGGGCACCTGACATCTGGGGCAAGAACAACTGAAGAAAATGGCGACGGCTGGTTCCTTTATACCCCTGTCGCACTGACGTCAGGGAAGAAGCGACGACATCCGACGCCGAACCTAGACTTTGGAATTTGGCCGACCGAGGACCCGCCTGACGGCAGGAAAACCCATCTGTTATGACTGCAGCTGTATTAGCACTCGAACATCTACATTTATGGTAGGTACAAAACTGTACTTTTCTTGAAGTGCGTGCTTTATCAGTTGTTGAGGACAAGTGTTGCCGTTTGATGGCTTAGTAGGTCTTTGAGGTATGGAGAGGTTTCTTTTAAGTGCATTATCATAAGAAAGTCTATGTATCTGGTCAGCAGTATCTGTGAAGGATTAGTGTGTGTGTTCATGACAACCTTGTCTGTAAGTGAGATTTTTTTTCCTCCAAGGAAGTTATGCATGTACATCTCTTGCATACTCTGTTAGTTTCTTAAAATAATTAAAAGGTTGTCTGAATACATGAGGCTATTGCTGTATTGTCTCAAAATGTCCATATCTACCAAGCTGGTGAAAGAGAAATTAGGAAATTGCAAATCCACATTGTCAGGACCTGTATTAGGCTTGGGTTATTATGGTTTAAGAGCTTGGTTTTCCAGGGGTCACCTGAGTAGATCTAGGGTTAAGTCTAGATGAAAGTACTATGGTCTGATATTAGTACTGTTTGATGCACTAACTAGCTGCCCTAAGCTTGGCTCCATCAAAATCTTTCTGTGTTACAGGCTAAAGTCTTACATACTAGCTTTATAGGTTTGCTACTATACAGGGTACTGCTAACCACCACCGAGTGGTGAACAGCTCTGCGAAAATGGGCCTAATTTATAGCAGACAGAAAAAGCTAACTCCTGTGCCCTCTGGCCAATAAAGAACTAAACATTGAGTCTCCTGGAATGCTTCCCAGGTCAGAGAGACCTTGTAAATACCTTCTGCAACAAGATAGATGATTCTGGAACTTCTTAATGTAAAGGTAGTTGTCAAGTGCAGATTAACTCCAAACAGCTAAGTCTGTAGCAAGCCCTCTGGCTGATGAAATAATCTCACTTTAAGCCTCCCTGTGTATTTCCAACTAGGACTGACCAGGCTACTTTACTACTGCCACTAGAAGAGCACTCCCAGTCTTTTTAAAGTAAATATACACTTTAGTTAGTCACAAGTGAAAAAATATTAGAAACAAGTCTAACAACTAGCTACAGTAAGTAATTCTCACCTAAGCCTGTGTGTATCCCAAGTCAGACAGAGCAGACTATCTTTTTTCTGCCACTAGAATTGAACTCCCAGTCTTCTTAATGTAAAAACACAACTTAGTTAGCCACAAGTGAAAAGGTAACAGAAATAAATCTAATAACTAACTACAAGTAATTTAAAGCTAATCAAGGGCAGACAAAACAGCATTTAAGAACAAACATGCTTTCAGGCAGTTTCAGTGTACGCTAATAGTCTAAGGAAGGGCCTTCACGGTTTCATTTGTCAGTGCCCAGTAAGACAAGCAGAGGAGATAAGGCTGGAACTAGCTTCTCGGGCCACTTATACAGTAGGGGCAGGCAGCTCAAAAGCCTCCAAGTATAAAAGCACAAAAGGCATAGGGTGGGTGGGTGGAGTCCAAATTCAAAAGAGAGCTAGTAAAAATGCAATAAAGCAAGGGTCCAGTCAGAACATTTAGGCCATATAACAGATGATTAATGCTAACCTTGCATCATACAATTAAGACTATAAGGAAGAAGAGAAAGTGAGAGACAATCTGTGTGTTTGCACACTGCCTACCTTGATCTGGCTAAGCCATTTGATATAGTACACCACTTGGGCACCACTGATTAAACTTAAGAGGTTAGGGTTTATACCTAACCTCCTGTTAAACTCAAAAGGTTAGGTATAAACCCTTATGTCACCAGTGGATAGCCAGCTGTCTCACAGACAGGACCCAGGAATTTAGAATTTGGGATTCCACCTTTGCAAAGAGGCCAGTCACAAGTGGAGTCCATATGAGTCGACACAGTAGTCAAGGATTTGGGGCCACACTTAAAAAGTAATCTAGCCTTTGACCATCATGCGTCTATAGAAGGGAGGAAATCATTCTGTGCTGAGCAACTTATAAACAAAGGTATGGTATCTAGGTCCAAGGAGGTCATCATTCCACTATATTCATCATTCATTCGACCTATCATTGAGTACAATGCCCCATTTGGTAAGTACCTAACCAGGCACATCCAGCAAGTGGAATGTCCACAAAGGTCCCTTACAAAAAAAAAAAAAAAAGAAAAAAAGAAATACAGTGCATAAGTAACCTGCCTCTGTAGACCACCTCAAAGCCCTATCCCTGTATTCTGCCTCCTACAGGCTGTTGAAGGGAGATCTCTGCCTGGTGTAAAGGCATTGTTGGACCCTACTCTGTTGGATCTTCTGCATACCAGTTCTAAAGATGTTGCCTTTGATATAATTAGGACCTGCTGGATCGACAGGTATGTATCCCACAGACTACCCCATCTCTGGAACAGGCTGCCCATCCACGTAAAGCAGATTTCCTTCCTAATACAACTCAAGTGTAACTTGGACAATAGGATGGGGAACATAAAATTCATCCCTGGTCTGGCACCTATTCTCTAACGGACACAGGCAGCCTGTAATTGGTTCATTTCTCAGTCCCCTGCTTGTAAATGTTTTTATTTCCCAAGCCCATTCTTACAGTTATCAAGGGGACCATAACTTGCCATAGATTTGGTATGCATGGCTAGGCTTAAAAAGGCTATCGTGGTTGTTAGCCTAGTACACACCTTTGAACCTATGAAGTATACTTCCCTGGATGCAAAATGTAGTACAAATGCTTTGTTTTCAAGCTTCCAGTCTTCTAGCAGTCCCAAGACTGTGTCTTCTTTACTTTAATAAAATATTTTATTTATAATAATTAGTAATGTTAAATATTTTAATAAAACTTGTGTTATTTTTGAGAATCACAAAAGATGGAGCTGTAACAACAACAAAATGAAAAGAGCCAAACAATATTATCTAATTTGTCTGGATTTTGTGTGTGTCATGGGTTGGTTAACATCTTTGTAAAAATAAATAAAACAGAAAATAGGAGTATGATTTAAAGTGACATACAGGATATAATACACACATCAACAGCAAAAAAGAAAAAAAAAATGTATGAAGTTCATAATGCCCCCCCCTGCCTTCTTCTGTTTTGTATATTGTGATTTATTTTCTTTACACTGTGTTTTACTTGTATTCTGCTTTTAATTGCATATTTAAACTAGGAAAGAGACCACAGCTGTATATTTTGTGAGTCACACAGAAATTAAGGTTTTCCTATCCACCCACCCTACTGCTGTTGTTTTTTTAACAGCAATTGTCTTTCTAGTTGCCTGCCCCTTATTTTAGTTTGACCACATATCTCCATCTCACACCTTCTTCATAGTTTGTGAAATCACTCCCCCCTCACTCATTTCACTTTACTGGCCATTCTACTGTATTCCATAGAGCCAGACTATGAAGTGCTCACCCCCTTTCAATTTATATTGCTTTTGCAATTAGTGGCTCCCCAATTAGATAGCTAAAGCTTAAGTTACCTCTCTCTTTCATATCTAACTGCTTAATGCACAGTTCAGTTCTTAAGATATTAAACCATTTTTTCATCTTATCTTTAAAATGTGCAACATCTACTCCAAGACCACCAATTACTGGAGACCCCACATTCTACTTGGGATTAGTGCTTCTGTTTTACTCCTGGTGTGAGAAAGAGTACAGGGGCATTATTTCCTGGAGACTGCTGAACACTGGAATGCCTAATAACTGCTTTATATGTGCCAGCTTGGAACCTGTGCTTATAATTTGCTCCTGGTGAAGGAGCAGAATGTATCAATTCTTGACTGTTCCTGATTGGGCAGTGAATAGTTTGACCTTCCTGATTGGTCTGGTTGCTATTCAAGGTTGCTATTCAAGGCATCTACCTGGAAAAGGCTACAACAAGCCTACAGACCCTTGCATCATCTGGAACGGTAGTTTGACCTTCTTGATTGGTCTGGTTGCTATTCAAGGCATCTACCTGGAAAAGGCTACAACAAGCCTACAGACCCTTGCATCATCTGGAACAAGACACTAAAGAGCCTGTGACTGGCTTCTCATCTTGGTATTTGTGATACTGTTTTGCTTCTGGTAAGAGAAGAAACAAAGGAGCATTGTATCCCAGGAGCATGAAGCTGTGTTGAGACCAGCACTAGTAGTAGACAGGCAGTAGCCATTCAGATGAATCCCCTTTTTTCATCATTCTTGACAAGCTAATTCTTTCTTTTCAGTAAATAATGCTTGATTTCCTGGAGTCTAACCTAACTTCAGAATATCTGCCTAAATACTTCATCCATAAATCATCAGGGTCTACTTATTAGTGTCCCCTCAAATGTTTGGCAGAGTTCTGTATAGAAGCAGACACTTTGAGTTGACATTTTCCCTGTAAAAGCACCATTGAAATTTTCAGCAGTACCTAGTTGCACACCACAACTAGGTTGCAGGGACACGTATTTCCCCCAGAGTTGAAAAATGGATATTCCTGACATTACTTTATATTCTCACTCCAACTGTCTAATCAATAAATAAAAAATGGTTTGTTGCCATGGATATGAACTTTCCCACTATCTCTGTTACCCAGTTTGGTGGATGTGCACATCCTGAGGCATGGTAGAAATTGCCTCGTGTTTACTGACAACCAGTTAATTCTCAAGCACGCTGATATGGTATGTGAGAGATGTATTTACACAGTGTCACTGGAGACAAAGCTGTCACATAAAAGCACTCTTGATGTCAATAAGGTTGAACCAAGAAAAATTCCACAACTGAATCCGAAACGAAAACCACGACTCAGCCAATAAGTGTATAATGAGCTTCTGCTGTTTCAGCTTGAAGTAAGCCCCCCCTCACTCGCCACTACTGCTGAGTTCGTTTTAACCGCTGAATAGAAAAGAAGCAACTGCTTTTTCAAGTGGAGTTATACACTTATTGGCCAAGTCGTGGTTTTCGTTTTGATGTCAATAAGGTTGTCAGTAGTACACACATTGCACCCGTCACACACAGTTCAAAGCAGGCAAGTAAACCCACATATGCTGAGGCACTTAAATGTAACCTTTCTAAACTCCAAAGTCCTCTTAGATGAAGTACACATACCAAATACCCTCAGCAGCCCCAAATTCACTCTTTCAAAACAACACCCCATTAGCAGATACAGCCATATCTCATGGAGCCTGTACTTCTAAACCCATACGGCACACCACCACACAATCCATCATTCTGGTCATTGGAGACTCCATTGTATGATACACTGATGTCCCTCTCACCAGGCTGAGTAAGGAGAAAGTCGTGGTCGGTTACGTATCAGACACCAGGATCCACCACATTACACATGCACTAAGGTCTTTGCACCACAGGTACCAGTATGATATAGTCACAGTCTTTGTATAAATGACCTGAGACCTACCTCCCTAGAATATTTGAAGAGAGACATCATGGTGCCCATGGAATATATGTTCCAGGCTGGTATTAGCTTAGCATTGAGCAGCATTTTACCTTCTCCAAGGATAATGCCACAATATGAACAAAAGATGACTGACTAATAATTGTCTTAGTTTCTGGAGTCATTTTAAGGGGGTACAATATTTGTTAGCATTGAAAGAAATGGTCAACAGACCATGCTGCTTTGCCAGCGGTTTTCTGTACCTCTCCCCTCCAGGTTTTTGAATATTAGCTAAAACATTGTCCTTCACTATAGTGCCTTTTTAGGTAATACCTAACTGAAAGTACCTCTGACATTTCAAATCAAAACCAAGAAAATGTAAAGGTGTTACTGCTCAATGCTAGGAGTCTAAAGAAAAAACTGCACTCCCTAGAAACTCTCTTCACCCTAGAGAATGCTGACATTTGTGCGGTCACTGAGACATGGTTTAAAGCAGTGGAGAGCATACCAGCAGTGCAAGGTTATAATGCCCTCCACACATTTAGATTAGCTACTACACAGGCAGGGGCTAAAGGTGTAGGTGTATTGATTTACATCAAAAATAAATATTCTTAAAGGCTGGTCAAACAAGATGATGTACTTGAGTGTCTCCACGTTCAAATCACCATAGGCAAAATCCAATACCATTTCTTTACAAGCCGTAGATTCCCCTCTATGACCCAGGAAACCCATGTGATGTATTTAAACTTATTGGAAACACTCACATCCAACCCAATACCAAATTCATGGGTGACTCTAATTACCCCACTATTAACCGAGAATCATATATGATACCAAACATACAGGCAAAGAAATTCTGAGACTTTGTAAACACAGACTACCTGGACCAGATTGTCAATACACTAACCAGGGGTGCAACCATACTGAATCTCATCCTCAATAATATGAGGTACTGCTGCGCACCCCCTAGTGTAATGTCTTCTCTGGTATGGTCAGACTACTAAATGGTCCCCTTTGAAGTAAAAATAAAACTTGGAACCCAGCTAATCCTGGAGTATTCAGGAACTATTCTAAGGCTAACTTCCTACTTTTAAGTGATAACCTGGCAAAATTTCAAGCCCCCATAAACCCCAAGAACACTGCTGCTTACGTGGAACTGTTTGCAGAGACCCTATAAAAGCATGTTAATTGCTGCTAAGAGGCAGCAGTACCCACCAGGAGAAGTACAAAACTAACTCGAAAAACAACCCAACCTGGTGGAATTGCATAACTAAGCTGTATAACAGAAGGAAGAAAATTCTGACAAAAATTAGGAAGTGTAGCACCCTGCAGGGTAAAAGCACTCTAAACAAACTAAACAACTCAGAAGACAAATAAAGCCTACCAAAGCAAAATTTGATGTAAATTTGGCCTCTCATGCCAAGGACAGGTACAACACATTGTTTAGCTATGTCCACAACCTCAAAGGAAATCCACAGTTGTGTGCAGAGCTCACTGTTAATGGAGCCAGCTATACTAAGCCAGAAGATATAGCAAACCTGCTAGCTGACAAATTCAGCTCCAACTTTACCTCTCTGTCCTCCTCAACCTTCCCTCAGAAAATACCATCAATTTTAACTCCCTCTGCTATCACTAGGGAACAGGTCCTTAATTCTCTCTCTCTCTCTAAGGCCAAGAATACTTCATCAATGGGACTAGACAATATCTCAGTATGCCTTCTAAATAGCATGAAGCGTAACCATTCATTCCCTTTGGAATTGTTGTTTAACTGTAGCATCCAAGCAGACTTTATGCCTTATGAATGGAGAACAGCAACAGTTATCCCTTTGCACAAAGATGGGCCATTTACAGACCCTGGAAACTACAGACCCATAAGTTTCACTAATCTCATATGCAAAGCATGGAAAAATTATCATGGGGATGATCAATAATAACATAGGGAACCTTCAGACAATGGACCCAACTCAATTTGGTTTCGTCAAGGGCAGGTCATGCCCAATAAAACTGGTGAACGTCTTTGAAAAGGTCACCAAAGCAATGGATGAGGGAGAAATGGTTCACAAGGCCTGTCTTGACCTGGCCGAGGTATTTGACACAATCCCCCATTTGGGCTTTGTTGACAAACTCAAGAGGTCAGTTGCAACCCCTTATGTCACCCGGTGAATAGCCAGCTGGCTCAAAGACAGGACCCAGGAAGTTAGAATTGGGGAGTCCACCTCTACAAAGAGGCAAGTCACAAGCGGAGTCCCTCAAGGATTGGTCCTGGGACTACTCCTTTGTGGCATTTACTTTTCTGAAATCAAGGCCAATGTCAGTGGTTTCTGTTTGACTAAATTTGCAGATGATAGCAAATTAGGAGCTGTTGTTGAATCCCCCACATTATGCAAGAATGGGATTAAGACTTGTTCAACAAAAGTACTCTGTGGAGTGAGATTTACTTTACATTGCTCTAACCCAGTGATGGTGAACCTATGATATGCATGTCAAAGGTGACACACCACAATGTTTTGGGTGATACACCAGTGTTCACCAACACTCGAGTTACCAAAAAAATTGAATGCACAAAAATACATGACATATGTGACCCTAGAGTTATCTATTAAAACTCAGCAACAAAAATTTCATTAATTGATGTTAATCAAATCAAATGCAATGTGTTCCATATTTTTTTCAGTTCATTTCAAAATTACTGTTAAAAGTAGGGTAATTTTTTGGTGCACTGTTTAAAGCCCAATTATCAGTGCACATATCGTTTTCTTTATTGTAAGTCACTGATTTTTGTTTTACTTTTATAATACATAGCAGCACACATGATTGGATTTTTCTTTACATATTAATTTATTTAAAAAAATATTCTTTCTCATTTGTTTGGGGGGGTGGGGGTGACACCCCAGCAGAGTCAAAATAGGTATTTTCTGAATTTTTGACACACCGAGCCGAAAAGGTTCACCATCACTGCTCTAGCTTATGTTAACATGGCAAGTGACTTACAAAGTGACAACATTAACACAGTAGTTTCAATTTGCTTACTTTTGTGGACCATGTGATTGTAGTGAAATCATTACTGGAAGTCAACAATATTGCACTGTTAAGGCAAGACATTGTGTTACTGACGTATAACACTACTCTCCTATACAGTTTTAGGTTCATAGGTGTTTACTAGTCCAACAACCGCAAGGGCCTTTTAAAGCCTAGCCATGCATCCCAAATCTCTGACAAGTGTTTGTATCCTTGATAAGTGTAAGCTGGGGCTTGGCAGATGAAACATTTAAAGGCTGCCTGTGTCCATTAGAGACATAGGTGCCAAACCAGGGATGAATTTCCTCTTCCCCATCCAGTTGTCCAAGTTACACTTGAATTGGGTTAGGGAAGAATTCTGATTTAAATGGACTGGGAGCGTGTTCCACAGAAGGGGTAGTTTTTGGCATACATACATTTTTCTCCAGCAGGTCCTGTTTATATCACAGGTAAAGTTTAAGTCTTTAGAATGGGTACTTCTGGTGCTGTTTGTTTTGTGCATATGCAGGAAGTCCTTCAAAATGGGGTCTGGCAATGCCTTGCATGCCAAGCATAGACCTCCCCTCAACAGTTTGTAGGAGACAGAATACAGGAAGAGGGTTTTGAGTCGGTCTGCATAGGACATGTTACTTATGCCCTGTATTCTTTTAGTGAGGAACTTATGTGGATGTTGCAATTGTTGGATATGCCTGAATATAAATGTTCAGTCTTGTCTTGTGGTTTTCTTAATAAAGATGTCTCTAGCCAATAAACTATTGTGGCCTATTATTACCACTGAAATATCACTGTAATCAGAGCCTTACTTTGTATGGTAGATCATGTATTTGACTCAAAGGCATACTGTCATAAATTATTGACTTAGAATATGCTGAAGAGATTTTTTTTTGAAAGGTCATTCAGTAACCATGACAAAGGGTCAGATAAATGTAAAATCATTTGATTGCATGTCAAAATCAGAACTGCTATGCTTTTGTAAAGCCAACAGGATGTAAAGTTTGGCAGAAAAATATAATGTCATAGTGGTGCTCATTTAAAGTTACCATGTGATTCTGTTTCAGGTAACCATTTCCTGCCAGTATGAAGTATATTATGTACCATGGTACATCGGTAGACAATGCAAAAAGTATCATCATGAATGGCTTCCGTCAGTCTTCAGATGGAATGCTGGGCCCAGGCATTTACCTCTCTCGAAATGGTTCCAAGGCTGGCTGTTTCCCAACGGACATCTCTGAAGACCAGCGGGTGGTGTTAAAAGTTGAGGCGGATGTTGGTAAAGTTAAAAGGATAACATATCTTGGTGGACTTCAGAAGACTTGGCATGCTCATGGATATGACACTGCCTGGATTCCACAGAACTGTAACCTAACAAAACGAGAAGAAGACTGTGTTTGGGATCCAAAACGAATTAGAGTCATTGACATTGAAAAGGCTCCTCAAAGTCACTTTCATGAGCTAAAGACATTGCTGGATACATACCAGAGATAGAAATCATTTTCTACTTTTATATAATTGCACAAAGCCTAAAAACAAAGGAGAGTTGAATTATTATCTTACACTGGTGATGATCATGTGTAAATGTTTGAAGAGCTGGCCTGAGAATATGATCAGTAATCAATACCTGAAACAGACTTGTGTTACAGTTAAATAGTGGGTCAACTTTAAACCTAGTAAGAAAACTTTGGATGCATGTCACATTAAACTTGTTGCCATAAAATTAGATCCCAAAGACCACCCCCCTAAATAAGCCAGAGCAATCACTTCTGGAAGAGTGTTAATAAAAGGTCTGCAAGGGGGGTCTTCCTCAGAGTGTCTTGATTTATAAGTTGATTGAGTAATTGCTGCATGATTTCTATACCTCCAACACCATTTGAACGTGCAATATGAAATTTAGTTCTTATTTTATGAACATGTGTACTGTACATTCAGCCTATAACCATACTGGCTACAGGATGTTAATGAATCAATTCATTATGAAGCTGGAGTTTTCTGATTACAACTCAAGGATTCCATTGTTCACATATTCTATGGCTATTGGCTTTGGTCAGACATGTTGTTTGGCTGCAGTGAAGAGAATGTTCCTACTAGCCATGCTGTCCCACCTTCGGTTTGATTTCTGGACATAGCAAAAATCCATCTCAGCAGAGTGCTGTGGATGTACTGGCGTGTGACTGTATTGGCAAGAAAGGAAGCATTGGTGAACAGGGAGATGCTGGTGTGAATTTCATTTTTGTGGCTGGGTTATACAAAGCAAGAAGTAAAGTCTGTGTTTAAAGCACTGCCAATATTTCCACAGACAGAGTCTAAGGTTTGTGGTAAAGCACTGCCAATGTTCCTAGAGAGTCTAAAGTCTAGGGACAGAGCACTGCCATTATTCATACAGACAGTCTAATGTCTAGGAGTAAAGTACTGTAAAGTTCCTACAGACACATTTTAAAGTCTTGAGATAAAACACTGCCAGTGTTCCTACTGAAAGGCTGTAAAATCTAGGGGTGAAATACAACAATGTTCTTACAGACAGAGTTTAAAGTCTACAGGTAAAGTGCTGCAATGTTCCTACAGACAATCTAAAGTCTAGGCATAAAGCACTGGCAATTTTGGGATACAACACTGCCAAGTGTTCCTAAGTCTAGAGACAAAACAATGCCGATGTTCCTACAGATGGAGCTTAAAGTCCAAGAATGAAGCACTGACAAGGTTCTTACAGACAGATCTTAGAAACAAAACTACAATAAAGAAGACAAAAACATTTTTTTTTTACAGATGTAGTGATCAGGATAGCAAAACTTAGCCTTAGGCTTGGTTTGCAGATGCTGGGAAGTATTCTTAAAGATAGTTCTCAATTATGTAGGGCTGATACACCTCAAAACCCAAATGTTATGCTCAAACCCACTGGTACGCTGTGGTGTAAGAAGATATGCATCTGTTTTCTTGAAGGAGGCCAGATTTGCATTTGGTATGGAAATGGAGAGCCACAGCATACAAAGTGATTCACAGACCTGCAAATTGCATACATTTTTCAGGATTAGGGCCTGGATTTATGGCCTTGTAAGTGCAGATCAAGAGTAGTTAAAAGTTGCACTGCAGAGCTGGTGTTGTTCTCAGCTTAACATGCCCGACAAGCAGAATTAGCCTGACATTAAAAAAAATCCAGGTGAATGAAAAAACGAAATGAATACATCTGGTGCACACAGTAGCATACTGCTGTGCATTTAACCACAGTCACAGACCCACTCCTGCTACCCTCACAAATGAATGATGCAGCACAACTCCCTTCAGTGGTATGCCACAAGCTATTGAATTCACACATTTCAGTTATTTACATATATTGAAATTGCACCGTTTGCCATCATGATAAATGAGGCCAGTATCTTTAGGAATCGCTCCCTGCCATTACAGTGATTTTGTCATGCTTGTCTATCTGTATGGTATCAAACTGGTTATATCTGTGCTTTCCGTGCCATACCTTTGGACGCACCAGAGCTGAAGGGTTTACTACTTCCTACAAATGTACAGTAGCATAACCGTGTAATACATGTATTGCCTGCACAAACCGAGAACCATATAACTGCGTGTGAAATGCCTCCAGTAATATTTCAACTATCCGTTGCCCTCCTATATGGGTTTTTGTGCAAACCTCAGCCAGTTCTAACAGTATGTTCTGTATTTTTTTTATGTTTGCATGACCTAGCTGCTAACAACTGCCTCTATTTTTAATATTTAGAAGGACTCCCTCTCTACGTTGTTTACAGGAGCAGACACACATACACACATATATATAGATATTTTGGGGTGTTAAAAAGCTGTAATCCGCCAGTATGTCATCAGTGAACTTCCATCTTCATGAATTGAGCTGATAACATGAGCAGATGCAATACACAATAAGCAGAACACACACTTATAGCATGCGAATGTGCATTATTTTTATGAATATGGGCAAGTGTTGCCCTCAGTATAGTGAATAATACTAGTGACTATACTGCAGTATATTTACCTCATTACCAATTTGTGTGTTCTCTTATATCAATGTTTTTTGAAAACTTTCTTTATGTTGAGAGCTTGCCAGTGCAGCAAATAAAATATTATTCTCTTAGCTGACGTTGCATATATTTTTCTTGTCTTGTCTAAAAATTTCTTTGACATTTGCAATTTAAAAACTCCATGTCCTCTGCTTTAGTGAACACATTTAATTTAGCATTTTTTTACAGCTTTCTGTCTATAGTTCACCATAGAAAATTTATTCTGTGTATGTTTTTACTGTAAAAAATTAACTCTGTGTGGCCTAAACAAGTGAACACAACTTTCCCATCAATATGGTGCATTAGAGGCTATAGAGAGTGTTACTTTGTGTACACAGAAAGAAAACTTCTGAATCATCAGACAGCTCACTATTTACCTTTAATGTAAAATATGTTATATGGTAAGCGTAAACTAGACTGTATTACTCATCATAAAAGTAAATGTTTGTAAATTTCTATAAGACAAACTACCTACTCCTAAGTGATACACTGGTAAGATTCAAATCCTCACCAAACCCAAGTAATTCCACTTAATATACAGAAATATGTGCCACCATACTATACCCAAATGAAAACAGCTACATAGATGCAGCTGTACCCCGTAGGAACAGATGCAGGGCAAACCTCAGAAACAAACCCATATGGTGGAACCATAACATCAGTGAGCTTTATAGTAAAAGGAAAAAATTGACCAAAAGTAAGAAGAATAATTCCCAGAACGTTAGAGTCCTTATCACTGAAATAAACAAACAATTCAGGAGCTTAATAAACTTCACCAAAGCCATCTTTCAGGCTAAAATAGCTACCCAAGCCACATGCAAACACAGGGCATTTTTTTAGTTATGTTCGTAATCTCAAAAGAACAATGCATCAATATGCTGAGCTGATTGTGAACAATGTTACCTACACTGAAGCTGAAGGTAGAGCAAACCTAATGGCTGATAAATTTAACTCTAACTTTACCCCTCTCACCCCTACTTCTGTCCCTCAAAATAAACCTGAAACTGGCTTGCATCCAGGTATCACACAAGCACAAGTCCTAAAAGTGCTATCAAAAGCTAAAAATACTGCATTGATGGGTCCTGACAATATCCCTGGATGAATCTTAAATAGCATGATGCATGATTTAGCCACACCCCCAACAACACTGTTCAATCTCCGCCTCTGTACAGATTTTGTACCAAGCGAATAGAGAACAGCTACAGTCATTCTCCTGCATAATGGAGGACCTTCCAGAGACTCCGTTACAGACTCATAAGTCTGACCAGCCAAATATCCAAAGCCATGGAAAGACTTATCGTGGAATTAATCAGAACACAGAGAACCTCCAAACACTAGACCCATCTCAGTTTAATGTAAAATATGTTATATGGTAAGCGTAAACCAGACTGTATTACTCATCATAAAAGTAAATGTTTGTAAATTTCTTTAAGACAAACTACCTACTCCTAAGTGATACACTGGTAAGATTCAAATCCTCACCAAACCCAAGTAATTCCACTTAATATACAGAAATATGTACCACCACACTATACCCAAATGCAACCTGGTAGATTTTTTTGAAAAGGTCACCAAAGCACTGGATGAAGGCAACATGGTACACACTCAAGCATAGTAGAAAAATTAAATAAACCAAGAATAAACCATTATGCCACCTGATGAATTGCCAGCTGGCTCACAGATAGGATGCAGACAGTCAAAATAGGGGATGTTACCTCCTCAAAGAGACCAGTTACTGGTGGAGTACCAGGGTTCTGTGCTGAGACCTCTCCTGTTTGGCATCTACTTTTCTGAAGTAAAAGCCAATACTAAAGGGCTCTGGCTGACTATGTTTGCAGATGACTGCAGGCTAGGAGCAGCCATTGAATCTCCAATTGACTTAGTCATCCTGCAGGAAGCTTTGTCCCAAATAAATAACTGGTGCCAAAATCATGGAGTGAAACTAAATTCCAACAAATGCATTACTGTATCCTAAGGGAAGTCATCTACCCCAGGGAACTACGACACTCATAATGCGCCCCTAAGAGTTGACTCGGTTGTTTGGGATTTGGGAACTTATTGTGGACAGTGACCTCACTATTGACCAACATGTGTCTGTTGTTGTGAGAATTTCCTTCTGTATTGCACAGCTTATCAACAAAGTGATTGTGTCTAGATTTAGGGGGTGTCATTGTCCCCCTTTACTCATCACTCATTAGGCCAGTCATTGAATATAATGCCCCCTTTGGCATGTATCTGTCCAGACAGGTCTACTTCTAAATTTCAAACTTTCACAAGTTTGAATTTATTATGCTCTAGACCATAAGATCGAACTTGTGAAAGTCTGAAATTTAAATAAAAAAAGAAATAAATATATATATATTTTTTTACTTTTTTGCAAGGGGGCAAGCCCCCATGCTCCCCCTCACCCTGTGCTAATTAAATATACCAAATCCGAGATTGCACTATAGCGAGGAAAATGGCAAATATACCATTCTGCACTGTACAGCGATCTCCATTTAAACAATTCAAACTTTCATAACTTCAATCTTATGGTCTCAACCATAAGAAATTGGAACTTGTGAAAGTTTGAAATTTAGAAGTAGACCCATCCAGACACATGCAACAACTGGAATGCCAACAGAGATAACTTACTAAAAGGATACAAGTGCTAAACGACATGTTCTACATGGACTGTCTCAAAGTCCTGTCACTATACTTGGTATCCTATAGACTGCTAAGAGGTGACCTGTACCTGGCATACAAATCATCTTCCAACCCATTACTGATGGATTTAATGCACATCAACAAGTCAAATGTCATTAGCAATACTCAGTGCAGGGATATAAACCCCTTGTGCAGCAACAACAAAATGGGTTGGAGGGGACAGGTATAGCTCACATTGTATACTGCTACTGTGGAACAGAAAATTTACCCCAAGACTGGCCTCTGTACTACTAATGGACATAGGCAGCTCCTAAATCCTTTATCCCATGCACGGGTCCCCTCAACATATCTGTGGTATGATCCCATTTATTCTCTTTGGGATAATATGCAGTTATTGACCATGATATGGGTAAGATCAATCTTTAACCAAATGGGATAGATTATTTTGAGTACAAAAAGGGAAACTGGCTAGCCTTAAAATGACCAGCAAGGGCAGCCAGCCTATTACTTTTCAATAAACCTATGAACCTGTACATAGACTGTTACATGTTTTTTCACTGTCTCTTGGCATTATATTGTGCACAAACTGTCACTGAAATTTTTCTGCTATAAAGATGGATACGTGTTATGTCTGAGGAAGGTAGAATCTATCTCTTTAACTCAGCTTTATTTAAAATCTCATGTAGGAACACCATGGACTTCATTTCTACAAACAGACATTTTTCACTTGTCTGATACTGCATGTAGATTGAGTGACAGAAAGCCAAAAGGCCAAGTTGCATTTGTGTGCATTGTATGCATTCAGGGTAATGGAAAATAAGAAATGAAAAGTACAAGACCGTGAGAAAGGGCTCTGGACGTCCTAGCCAAAATTCAGGAAGAGATAAGCCCTTTACCTACTTGTATTTGTGGTATGTGGCTTTAGTGGGGTCCATATCATGTGTCCTCATATGTTATATATAATAATACCCACTGAGATGACAATAATTATATACTCTTATGCCAGATTTGTGCTCCCAGAATTTAGTCATCTAGCTGTATGCAACAGAATGCAAAGATGGGCTGTTTTCACTCAAACAGGGACTGCAGAGGCATTGCAATTTACTCCTGTTGACCTTCTTATTTCAAAATTTCCCATAATATGATATCATTATATTATTAATTATCAACAAGTTAACTCCTTAATTCGTATTATCCTGTATGATTCTTGTGGAATAAAGCTAAACAAAGTGGCACAACAGTTCAGAAAACAACAGAAAGGAGTAAGCAATGATCTATGAGTTGTTGAAAATTCAGGCTAAAGCTTTAAATGAATTAAGTTTGATTTTGCTTGCTGTTTTTTTATTAAGCTATTTTTTTTGACGTTTGAATTAATTACACAAACTTGGTTTGTAGTTTAGTTTGTAGTACCTTGCAAATGTTTGTTTGTACAGTTGCTTGTATAGTGATATGGATCTGCAGACTTAGTACATTTAATTTTCATAAGATACAAAACTTACATAAAACAAACACACACACACATAATCTTTTACATGTTTGAAAATGTATTTATGGTATAATGTATTAGGCATGTTGTTTTAGTTTTTACTTCTTTGGCATTTCATTTAATTGCATATTACGAATTTATTTTTAAACAGATTATTATTTGCAGCTGTGTGTTGTTTTACAGGTTATATTCTGGTGTTACTTTGATGGGTTGTTTATACAGGGTACAGATTTTAGTGCTTGGCTTATGTTAGAGTATAGCATTTGAAAATATATTTAAGGCATGTTAGTTTAGTTTTACTTTTGTAACTTGAATTAAGTGTGTATGAAGAAGTTACTGGGGTTCTGTTTAGACTCTTGGTTTACAATGGTTTACAACTGTTGGCTTGCAGCTTGATGTCTTGCATACTAGCTGTCTGTGCAGCAGATTAAGTATGTAGACATTGCATATTTAATTTCTGAAGTGAAGAAATGTTGGAAAGTTATTTTAAAACATGTTATATTAGCCCTATTATTTTAGTTATTCCTTCTTTTACTGTTTGGCCCATTGCAGTAGTGGTTACCATTTCTGCCTTAGAGCTGTTTTTCCTTTAGTTCATTTTCTAGCAAGACTGTTTTCTGTCTATAGTTTGCATGTCATCCTTTGTCTGTCTGTGTCTTCAGTGGTGAAAGGCATGCCAACAGATGAGCTCATGACCTTTTAAATTATACATAGGTGTGTGTGTGTGTGTGTGTGTGTGTGTGTGTGTGTGTGTGTGTGTGTGTGTGTGTGTGTGTGTGTGTGTGTCTGTGTGCATCCTGGGATGGACTGTCATCCCATCCAGTATTGACTGTTTGCCTTGCAAGCACTTAGTATCAAGATAGGCTTCAGTTTCCCTGGGCCCTAAATGGAAAAGAGCAAGTATAAGCAAATGAACTAATGACTGAGTGCCTAATTCAATGAACATTAACTTTAAATATAAGAAATGCTTATTATTTTAGCTGTGTTTCTTTAATACTAGTACTACTACTACTACTAATAATACTAAGAAGAAAATGAATGGCTCCTTCTACTTTAAGCTTTATTTGTTGATGACTTTTGAAGTGATTCATTGGGGGGGGGGGTGTTAGACAGGGATTCAAGAGCATGAATGTATGCAGCTCTGGTGGTGTAGAGAGATACCGTTCCTCCCTGCTGCTCAGTCAGTTGCCTGAGCTGCTAATCAAACCCAGGTCAACTGGGCCGTAGTTAGGACTTTATCCCACTATGCCACCAGTACAGCATATTGAGCATCATTGGGTTGGAGGGCATTTCTCAATGATGCTTCCTTAAGGGAGGCATAATACAAAGAAGGTAGTTGCCCTTGGGTGTAATTTATGAGTGTGGGAGGTGGGACAGTGAGTGGGTAGGGCATATAAAGAACCTCCCCATTATGGATGCAGAGATGGTGGAGCCTCCAGGGCACTCCTAGGATCCATGACAAGGCCCGGCAACAATTCTGTTAAGCCTGGGGACATAGATAGGCCAGTGGATCATGCATGGAAGCACAGCACTGGAGGCCAGGCAATTTGAATAATGTCCCAATGGGAGGGGGGACATAAATGTGTGTGTGTGTGTGTGTGTGTGTGTGTGTGTGTGTGTGTGTGTGTGTGTGTGAGACTATATATGAATGTCTATCTGTTTGTGTTTGAGTGTATATGGGAGTGGCTGTGTCAACACAATGCATATGCCACCAGAGGTAATTGCTGCTGCAAAGTGCATTTAGCACTGGCATTAACAAGGGGTGATTCAGGGGCAAATTAGCTGATACCAAGGTCTTCTTCATTACAGCTAAACATGTCTCTGAATCACATTTCCCACAGTCATTTAAACTGACCTACTTTGTACAACCATGGGAGTATTTTTCCTGAATCCCACACTGTGTGTATTATCAGATTTAATTCTATCCCACTGGTCAATAATACCCTTCATTTGCTGGTGATCAGTCTTATTTAAGTTGAAAATCTATAAGAGTTAAATATTTTATTAATCCCTAGGGAGCTTTTCCATAAATCCTATTTAATAATCCTGCAATATTCATCATTTGATCACTGTTGCAGGAGCCTAAGCTATAAGAGATGTTCTGCCAAGGACTGGACCACCTGGCCAGCTTCCAAAGCTTTAGGACACCTTCCATGCACCCTAACCACTGTACAGTTCAAGGAGAGCATATAAAGTTGGTGGTTAGGGTGCAGTTGTTAAAATCTTATCAATAAAAGTAGATGTCCTTCTTTTCACTGTTGCAGTATTCATCATCCTTGGGATCTCCTGCCAAAGATAGGTAAACATATGGCTAGTATACCAAAGCTTTAATTACCTAAGAGTGTAGTATGTCAGCTGTATGCTCCCTGTGTATGTGTAGGGCATTAAGGTGATGCAGAAGTGCTCCCACCCCAGAAATGAAATGCCCCAGGGAACAAAGACCACTAGTAGAAAGGAGAATATGTACATACCAAAAAAGTAAGAAAGGAAGAGAAGGAGAACATCCTCTTGACCAAAAGGAAAATACTACCCATGGAAAATGAGAAAAAAAGAACAGGGTTTAGGATGAAGGGAGTGAATACTGCAACAGTGCAAAGATGGACATCTACTGTTATGGTAAGATTTTACACAAGTGTACTATGTCCTCCCATATCTCTGTTGCAGTATTTATCACCTAAGGAAGAGTACAAAATCTACTGAGAAGGTAGGGAGGAGGAAGGCAAGGAGGAGCCCTCCACAAACCTGTGAAGGATAGCCTTGTCAAATCCTGCCCTCAAAATGTCATCCAGTTTGCAATGTTTAGTGAATGTGAGAAGCAAACACCAAGAAGCTGCTTCAAAGATGGAGTTAGTGGTCAAACCCCAGAAGAAAGCCCCTTAGGAAGCTACTGCTCTAGCAGAATGAGCCCTAACAGAAGCAGACACTTGTTTCCCATTAAAAGAATAACAAAAAGTCATGGCCTTGGAAATCCAGGAGGAGATGGTTTACTTAGAAATTGCCAGACCCAATGTCCTGGCAAAATAAGAAATAAAAAGGTGATCAGAGTTACAAAAAGCCTTTGCCTTGTCAAAGTAACATCTGAGCTGTCTATGCAAGTCCAAGGAATGAAGAACCTTCTCACTAACAGACTGCAGAGAAGGGAAAAAAGGAAGGATGCTGGATAGACTGATTAAGGGATAGCTCATTAACCACCTTGGCTTAAAATAAGGATTTGTACGTAGAAACATCCAGTCTCTATGAAAAGAAAAACAAAAAGGAGGGAGCAACATCAAGGCCTGGTGTTCAGATACCCTTCTGGCAGAGGTTAAAGCAACCAATATAACAGTCTTCCAGGTCCAATGTTGTAAAGAAGAAGAGGCAGCAGGCTCAAAAGGAGCCTGACTCAGTTTTTCAAGGACAAAATTAGGATCCCAAGAAGGATGAATGGGTTTTCTTGGGTGTCTGATATGAAGGATACCTTTTAAAAATCGCTTGACCTCAATGAAGTGGCAAATAGACAGAAATGGCTGACAAGTGGGCTTTCACTAAAGAATATGCCATGCCAGTATGTAGCAGTTCACACAGATAGAAAACAACCAAGGGGACCCCACTGAAAAGGGGTCCTGGTGATGCTTTAGACACCAAGTAGAAAAATCTCTTCCATTTGAACACATGCAGTTTTCTGGTACTGGGTTTCCTGGTTTCCTGAAAGACCCTAAGCACATCCTCTGAAAATTGGTGTCAGAAAGTAACTTGTGACGATTTGCATAAAACTAGAAGTGTGCACAACAAAAACACACAAAGCCCCAGGATAACTGCAATCCATAGTAGGTTTTAATGAAAGGCACAGAATAACTTGAAACAAAGATGAAAAACACCCAAGTATCAGTAGGGCATTTTCATCCGAACAATCAGACTTCCTCTGTGCTTAATGAATATTGCTGCAAAAACATCAGCCATAAATACCTGTGGCAATCAATTGAGTATAATTAAATAATTAATCTAACACTATGTGATGTATCTTTTATGCTAGGGGGTATTCTAGAGTTATGATAGATAATATAAAAATTAAGTTTTTAATAAATGGGGTTTTCTTTACAAACCCCTTTTGGGTACATCAAATTATATCAGCTACAGCAGAGCCTTGATTTTATAATATTCCGTTAAAGTAAGAGATGTCGAGGACATTGTGATTGTGAGGAGGAATTGGAATGTATTTGGTGCCAACTCTGAATTGTTTTCTATCATGAGTGGTGAACTGCAATTTGTGTAGAAAACTGGTAAAAACATAAATGATTATCTAGAAAGAAATAAAGGCTGGAACTGGTGACCACTTGAATGGCATTAAAGGTACAAGTAAATGTGGCAGGTGTAGTTATTGTGAAGATATATTGGTTGGAAACAAAACATGTGTTGGTATTAACAATGAGATTTCCATCATTTTAAGGAAAAGAAACTGTTTAACACAGTGGGTAGTTTACCTAGCAAAGTGCTCATCATTTGTAGCATTTTATATTGGTAAAACCAAGAGGAAGTTAAGTAAGTGAATTTATGAGCACAAGTGTGATATCAAACACCGTAATGCCCTATATAAGCACACAATAAAATGTACAAGTTGCATTGGTTCTAAATTTGGTATTCTAGACATGGTAGAGGTCGACTTTCGACTTTAAGGGTGGTAGTTGTAAGACAGATCTTAAATATAGAGTTATACTGGCAGTTCAAGTGGCCTCCAAAAGACATGCGTGAATCGGCGTGCCTTCGCTGAAGGTTGGGCGTCGGGCTGGCAACTCGGCACCATAAAAATCAACTGCCAATCATTGGCGGACCGGAGTTCCGCTGTGGCGACCCCTAACTGGGAAAAGCCGAAAAGACAAACAACAACAACAACTGGCAGTTGAAGCTAAACGCGAATGTACATCCAGGTATTAATGAAAACATATCAGTTGTACCTGTTTTGAAGTTGAGGGCAGCTAAACTGTAATCCTGGCAGTTAGAATATTCTAAATTTTTTTTTTTATATTTTAAAACATTTTTCATACATAAATGTTTTAAATTTATTTTCTAATTGTGTTTAACTGTGTTATTTACTTTGTATTGACTATTACATTTTAGGTAAAAATTTGAATAGATTTATTTAAATGATCTAAATGCGATATTTGTAATAAGTTTTAAACGGATTTGTAACATGGTGTTAGATTAATTATTCAATTATACTTAACTGATTGCTGCAGGTATTTGACTGTTGTTTTTGCGTCAGTGTTTATTAAGTTCTGAGGAAGTCTGATTCTTTGGACTAAAACGCCCTACTGATACTCAGGCGTTAAACAAGTGTTTTTATTTTTGTTTCAAGTTGTCCTGTGCCTTTCATTAAAATCTACTGTGGATTACAGTTATCTTGGGGCTTTGTGAATTTTTGTTGTGCAAACTTCTAGTTTTATTGATATTAGCATTGTGTTACACGGCTGCCTATTACTTACTGTTGAATTTGTGATGATTTCCCCTGGCCAGATGGAATAAGAGGGGGAAACCAGTGTTGTTTGGGCCAAAAGGGGGTCATCACCAAGATTTTTGGAGAGCCTTTCCTGATCTTGTGAAGGACCTTTGGAAGAAGAGGGAGGGGAGAAAGGCATAGATGAATATTCCCTTCTGGGAGAAAGACACGGCGTCCACTTTCCAAGATGCAGGACTTGAGACTCTGGAACAGAACTGAGGAAGTTGTCTGTTCTGAGGGGAAGCAAAGACATCTACATGAAGAATACTCCACAGATGAACTATATCCAGAAACACACCTCTGTGAAGTTTCCATTTGTGAGGATGTATCCTGGACCTGCTGAGAGAATCTGCCATAAGACTGCACTATGAAGATGTATAGACTGCCTGTAGGGCACTTACAGTTTGATGGCTGTTTCCCACACTTGAGTGGCTAATCTGCAAAGAAGGTAAGACCTTGTGCCCCCCCTATTTGTTAATATACCACACAGCTGTGGTGTTGTGTGTATAAACCTTCAAGGGACCTGGCATCCAGAATGAGTGGGAAGCTTGAAGAGCCAAAATGAGAACCCTCATTTCCTTCATGTTGATTTGATCCACCCTCTGATGAAGGGACCAAAGGCCCTGCATCTTCAGGTTGCCTGAAGCAGCTCACCACCACCAAACTCTGAAGTGTCTGTGAAGAGTGCCTGGGATGGCTGAGGAAGATGGAAAGGAACGCCTCGATTGAGAGATATCTGTTGAACCCACCAGTGAAATTCCAGTTTGAGACAAGGGAGCAGAGGAACTAGACTCTCTAGTCAGTGTCAGTGTTGAAGCCACACCGATCTTGGTGCCACTAAAATGTCTTCATATGAAGCCTGGCCCAGGGGAGCATGGGGATGGTAGAAACCATGAATCCCAGAGCCCTGAGAAACTCCCTGGCCAGAAGAGAGGACAGGGGAAGCAGAGAAAGAAAATAATGCACGAGATACAAAACCTTGGAGGCAGGAAGAGAGGCTAACATTGGAACAGTTTGGATCCTGCAACCTAGAAAAATGTGATAGTGTGATGGAGTCAACATTGACTTCTGAAGGTTGACAGTGAACCTCAAGCTGTGCAACCGAAGCAGGATAGAATGAAGATTCTGCACCACCTTAGATTGGGATGGGACCTGAAGCAAGAAGTTGTCCAGATAGGGAAATCTGAATGCCCTCAAACCTTCAAAAGGTGACTACTGGAGCTAGGCATTTGGTGAATACTCTTGGAGCTATTGAAAGCCCAAAGGGCAAATCAGATAACTGAAAATGAGAGGAAGAAACACAGAAATGCAAACCTTTCCTGAATAAATGGTGTATAGGAATATGATGGTAGGCATCCTTTAGATCCAGGAAAACTAGAAAGGCCTGAGTAAGCAACAGAGGAAATAACAAAGGAAATAAGAGTCTGAAGAGAAAACATTTGGAAGGGTGACACTGAGAAAAGTGTTCAGAAAGGAAAGGTCCAGGACAGGTCTCCAAGAACCTTTTATCCTGGGTATCAGAAAACATCCTGGAATAAAACCTTAGACTCTTCTCTGTTTGTGGAACCAGTTGAAGGGTACCCTAGTCTAACAGACCTTGCAATACCCCTGGAAAATGAGGAAGTTCTTCTGCAGGAAGTTGTAGGATACCGGAGCAGAAGGGAAGGGTTTTCCATGCCATAAAGTAACCATGCCTGATAATGAATAGAACCTAAGTGTCTGTGGTGACCTTTTGCCAAAGTGGAAGAGCTAGGGAAAGCCTGAGAGACATGGGAACCTGGCTGAGAGGAAGAGAAGGCAGAAAGTCAGATGGCTGCAGACTTGTCATGCAAGGACTGTTTTGGGGCCTAGGTGTCTGAGTAGGATTATTAGATAAAACATGCCTAGAAGCCTTTTTACTGTTGGAAGACTGTCTACCAACTGAGAAATAGAATAAAAAGAAAAAGGAACTCCAGTGACATGCACTCCTCCACACACACACACACACACACACACACACACACACACACACACACACACACACACACACACACACACACACACACATACCTTCCTTACTGGAATGAAGCAGCAGCAAGAATGTCTGTAGACAGAAGAAGCAGCAGCATGCAGTTGAAATGAATGTATGTCTCATGTCTTAAAATCTGTGCATGGAAAGAAAAAAAAAACAGCAGAAATTAATGTACGTGCAAGAAGCACATAGAATGTGTTCTTAAAGTGGAACGCATTTAAAGAGGTGTTTTTTATTTTTTAAAGTTCTGTCAGTCCCCCTCGGCTGGTGGGTCCTTCTCTTGCCAGCAGGCCATAGGCAACCGTCTAGGTCACCTAGTGCTGGATTTGGCTCCATTTCTCTTCGTGGGCTACAAGTTTTAGACAGTCAGCTTGCACTTCTCCAAGCCTGGGTAGATAAGGATCCCTTTATGGAATACCTTCCACTTTACCAATTTTTTTAAAGAAATCTTTTTCTTTTCTATTAGTAAATAATGTTAGAGGGAAAGAATTGGGTTTTAGTGGTTGTTACTGAAATGTTTATATTTCAAAATGTATGTTTTTAGGCAGGCATTCCAGGTGAGGAATTCATTATCTCTTATAAGAAAAAGTATTAATGTTCTGTCAGAGTATGTAGTAACAGGTGAGGACATGTGGTTTAGGAGGTTGTTGCTATCAAAATTTACCTCAAAACTGATTTTTTTTCTTGTCAGGTTATTTTCAGCAACTTTCACAGGCTGTGCTACCTGCTTGTCACATACTGTTTCTGGTAGACAAGTTCATAGGTTCATAGGTAGGTACTAGGCTATCAGCCCAAGGGCCTAAGTAAGCCTAGCCAACAAGGTTCCCTGGCTTATGCCACCCAAGAAAGTTATTTTCCTGTACCCCTGTTGAGTAGAGCCACATAAGTGATCCCAGGGGTTTATTTCCTATTTCCCATCCACTCATCAAGATTTTTCTTGAACAGTGCTAATGAGGAACTTTGCTTGACATAGATGGGTAGCTTGTTCCAGAGTATGGGAGGTCTCTGGGACAGGAATCTATCCCTCCAGCATGTCCTGTTTATTGTAGTGACAATGTTTAGGTCCCTAGAGCATGTAGTTTGGAGGGATTGGGATTTCTTTAGGTGTAGCATGTTCAACAGCCCTGGGTTTGACATAGCTTTATATGTTAGGCAGAGATCACCACAGAGAAGGTGATATGCTACGGAGTAAAGCTAGAGTTTTTTGAGACGGTCAGTGTAGGGCATCTGTTTCAGGCCAGTAATCCTCTTTGTGAGGTACTTCTGTGGCCTTTCCAGCTGCTGCAGATGTCTTGTGAGGTACATTCCAAAAGGGGTGTTGTACTCTATAATGGGTCTAATGAGTGTCAAGTAGATGGGAACAATGACCTCTTTTTTTCCTGGATGAGAACCCTTTTGTGATGAGGTGTGCCATGTAGAAGGATTTCATGACTACTGTGGCGATGTGATTATCAAAGGAGAGATTAGTGTCCAAGTGGGCCCCAAGGTCTCTTATCACACATTCGGCATTAAGTAGACTGCTGCCTATGTGGTAGTTCATGGGTATTGAGTTTTTACCAAACGGGATGACAATACACTTTTTGGCATTGAGCTTGAAACCATGTCTCTGACACCAGGCATCCGTCTCAGTGAGGCCCTTCTGTAGGATGTCCACATCATTTGGGGACATGACTATGGCTCCTAGTTTGCAGTCATCTGTGAACTTTGTTAGTCAAAAGCCTTCTATGTTAGCCTGTACTTCAGAGAAGTAGATACCAAACAGGAGTGGTCCCAGGCCTGAACCCTGTGGTACTCCACTTGTCACTGATTTGAAGTCAGATTTGAAGTCTGCAACTTTACAGTGTGGGTTCTGTCAGTGAGCCAGTTGGCAACCCATCTTGTGACGTAAGGATTTATACCTAGTTTAGTGAGTTTAGCTATAATTCCAGAATGGGGGATGGTATCAAAAGCCTTGGCAAAGTCAAGATAGACTGTGTGAACCACTACCCTCGTCTATGGCTTTGGTGACTGCCTCAAAGAAGTCAGTCAGGTTCAGGAGGCATGATCTGCCTTTCACAAACCCAAACTGGGTGGGGTCCAGAGTTTGGAGGTTACCAATGTCTTTTTTTATGAGTTCCATGATGATATGTTCCATGGCCTTACAGACCAGGCTCGTCACGCTAATAGGTTGATAGTTTCTGGGATCAGTGGTGCCTCACCCTTTGTGGAGTGGGATAACTGTTGCTGTGCGCCATTCAGTGGGCACAAAGCCTGATGTGAGGCTATGATTGAACATGGTGCTTAATTCTGAAGTTCATGTAAAACGCAGCCTGGGATGTCCGGTCCCATGGATGCTGTGTTTTTGGCTTCAGAGAGTGCAGCTTTTACCTGCGTAGTTGTGATTACAGGGACTCTGCATTCTTCCTGTATAGATATGGGCCTTTTAGGGGGTGAGGAGGAGTAAAGTTAGCACTGAACCTATCTGCCAGGATGTTGGCAATATCAGTTGGTTCTGTAATTTTCATGCCGTTGTGCTGTAACTCAGAGCAGATCTGGGTATTGCCATTGAGATACTTGACATAGCTATAGAATGCTTTGTGGTTGTCCCTAGAATCAGTGGCAATTTTGTTTTCGTAGCTAGCTTTGGAGGATCTTATAAGGGATCTCAGCTTTTTACTGAGGCTGATCAGGGAGCTCCTCCACTCATGGGATTTTACTCTCTTTTGTAACAGTTTCTTCCTTCTGTTGTAGAGTTTGTTTATGGCAGGGGACCACCAGATTGGCTTCCTTTTTTAGGAGGATAGCATCTTGGGTCTGTTTGGGATAGCACGATCCATGCACTCATGTAAGTGCTTATAGAGTGCATTTGTGTAGGCTTCAGCAGTTGTAACTGTATTGCCCATCTGCATGGGTGTCATGAAGTTCACCACTTCTGTCTTAAGAAGCATGAAGTTGGCTTTGGAGACATTTTTTACCATGGTTTCCTTAATGGGGGGTGGGGGCGGGATGTGGATATCTAGGGTGATGAGCTTATGGTCGGATATGACCAACAAAGAGTTGACTTCAGGTGTGGAATACGGGTCACTCATGTTGGTAATGACTAGATCTAGGATATTGTTGTCCCTGGTGGGGGTGTGGATAAGTTGATCCAGGGCATTGGAATTTATGAATTTCAGAAAACGTTGAGTGATGGAGTTGGTACATGACTAGTTTTCCAAGTTAATGGTGGGGTTGTTGAAATCGCCCATTATTAGGATGTTTGGTTGAACCCAAATATTTTCCAGTATATCAAGAAAAAGAGGAGTGGGAATCCTGGGGCATGGTGGGGGATCTGTAGCAAGCTACAATTTGGATTGCAGTTTTGCCCAGAGTTAGTTGCACTTGGATAACCTCGGATGCATTATGCTGAGCAATTAGCCTGGAGGTGTGGATATCCTTAATGAATATGGACACACCTCCGCCTTTGGTGTTCCAGTCCAAGTTAGGTGGCCGAATAGTATGGTATGAGCTATAGCCTGGTAATGCAGGGGTGCTGTCTGGAGCCTTGAACCAGGTCTCAGTTACTGCACAGATATCGATGTTATACATTTTAAGGAGTGTCTCGAGGGAGTGCATTTTGAGGTTTACACTGCTAGCACTGAGTAGCATTACCCTCAGTTTTTGCTTGCCTGTTCCTGTTACGGTGGTGAAGTTGTCATTTGAACCTTGCCTAAAAAAGGCACTATAAGGGCGGCAAGAGCCTTAGCCAGTATCCGGAATCCCAGGGGTGACAGGTGCAGACCATCTCTGGCAAAACATCGTGGTCTGTCGACCATGTCATCCCAGGCAGACAGATACTGGATCCCCTTAGAATGACACCAGAAGCTTATCCAATTGTTGAAGTCAATCATTTTGTCCTTGTACTGCAGTATCATTTTGGGCAATGGCAGGATGCTACTCAGGGCTAGGGTCATACCTGCCTGGGCTACAAGATTGGAGAGCTCTTCCATGTCTCTTTTCATTTAGTCCAGGGAAGTACATCTCAGGTCATTCACACCAACATGGACAATGACAGTCATATTTGTACTTGTTGTGGAGTGACCTAAGTCTGTGGGTTATGTGGTGGATCCTGGCACCCAACAGGCAGCTGGCAGTAACCTTCTCCTTGTTTAGCCTGGTGAGTGGGACATCGGTGTGCCTACCTTTAGCATCACCTATGACTAGTGTGTTGGGTACATTGTTTTGCCTTATGGGCTGTGGTTGAGTGGCACACTGAGTCTGTGGACTATGTGTCATTTGTGTTGTGTTGGGGGGCGGAGGTTGCTTGCGTTTCTGCTTTGGAGGACTCTGTTGCTTGAGCAGATTATTATTGAGAGCCTCCATGAATGTTTTTGTGTTTCTATGTGCGGATTTTGGTGATGTAGATTTAGTGAGACTATGTGATGAGTGTGGTGTGGTGCAAGTGTTTACCTTCTCCTCTTGACTGTCAAGTTCAGTCTTGGTTGGAGAGAGCTTTACCTCCAGTTTGGCTAGATAAGTGCATCTCTCACAGGTTGTAGTGCTGGGTGGGAGGAGGAGAGAGTTGTCTGTGTACATGAGGCAATTGCTATATTGCCCCAAGATGCCCAGATTCATCAGATAGACAGGAGAGAACACTGGGAGCTGACCTATGGACATGCCTGAATAAAAAGCTATTTTCCTCTAGACAAGTGAGGAAAGTGAGTACAAGAGCTGTTTTTCTCTAAACAAGTGAGGAAAGTAAGTACAAAAACTGTTTTCCTCTAGATAATGAGGAAGGTTGAGCGATGTAGTAATTTGTAGCTTATTTCATGCTTACAACAAGTTCTGAACAAGTGCTGAGCACGAATAAGCAAATTCAAGTGCTAAAACTAAGAATCTGTATCTGGACTAGACTAGTTACAGGAAAGGGGGAAACACGTGCAAATGCGGGCTTTTAAATCAGAAAGTTGAGAGAGATGGCAAAACGGCCCAAATGGCCAATAACTACAATTTCTGGGTCATAACCACTCCTTATGTGGTGGATTTGTTACCTAGTGCTTACCACTCCCACTGATAAGATAGAAGGCTTCTCTCCAACACAGAAAGTCTTGTGGGGCTCCTTACAAACAGTCCTGGATACAGAAAATCTTTATCTGGACTAGACTAGTTACAGGAAGGGGTAAAACAAGTGCAAATGTGGGCTTTTAAATCAGGAAGTTGAGAGAGATGGAGAAACTGCCCAAACAGCCAATAACTACAATTTCTGGGCCAGAAACCACTCCTTATGTGGTAGATAGGTTACCTAGTGCTTACCACCCCCACTGATAAGCTAGCAGGCTTCTCTCCAACACAGCAGGCTTGGGAGGGCTAAGAAGCTTACAAACAGTCCTGGATATAGCAAATCTGTATCTGGACTAGACTAGCTACAGGAAAGGCAGGAAAGAAGCATAACTTTTTTTTGTTACAGTTAAGCAGAACACAGGGAGATTCTAACAAAGTTTTTTTTGTAAAGGAAAGGGAGAGAGGAGAAGCAGAAGATAATTCAAGGTTAGGAAACTAAGTGGTTTGGCCTTCTCAAATGTTCTCTCTGTATTAGGTATAATGAGCTAATGACACTAGACTGGGAAGAGTGTCCCAGATCAAATTTATAGTAGGGGCAGGCAACTGCAAAGCCACCAAGTATAACAGAAGACACCAACAGGGAGGGAGGGTGGGGAACAATACTAAAGCTACTAGCCTACACTCTTTTAGACAGTAAACACTACAGAAATGTTTATCACAGCAGAAGAACAGCAGTGAGCTACAAAATGAAAGTTTTAAACAGATAAAGTAGCTGGGAGACTCTACAGAATGCTTTTAACTGCAAACAAATCAGTTATATGATACACTCCTTAGCAGGAAATCAGAACAAACAAATAGGTGCTTAACAAGTAGGGAAAATTTCCCCTTAATACCTTTCACACAGTGAAACTAGCTAAAAAGCTTTTCAAACAGTGTGACAGTAAAACCCTATTTATCAGGCCCTGTAAGGCAGACAGTTTAAGTTTAACCATGCAGATTAGTTAATAGCAATAAAATTCAGTAAAAAGTATGCAGCAGGCAATAGAAAGTGCTATATATAAATTGCTAGAAGCAATAACTAGCAATAATAAGCAAAAAAAGGATACTTATTGTTATATATCTCAGATCAGAGTTGTAGTCAATGCCCCTCCTCCACTCGGCTCAGTGTGTATAGACAGAAATCCTCTCAAAGTTAGGGCTTAAATATCAGAAGATACAACCTTAAACAACTTTTTTAAAAAAAGCTCAGAAAAACCAATGAGTGCTTACTCTAAGCCCTAGACCATCCAACCTCCACCATCCAGCAGCCAGTCAACACACTCCTGCCATGAAGGTAAAGAAAAGCTTCTGGTAATTCAAGATGGCCTGGTCATGTGCTCAGAACAACCACTGCAAAAACAAACAGGCCCAGAGACAGCAAATCTGAACTGGGACAATACTAAGGCTATTAGCATACACTCTTTTCGACATTAAACACTACAGAAATGTTTATCACAGCAGAACAGCAGCAGTGAGCCAGAAAATAAAAGTTTTTAAACAGACAAAGGAGCAAGGAGACTCTACAGAATGCTTTTAACTGCAAACAAATTGGTTATGTGATACACTCATTGGCAGGAAATCATAACAAACAAATAGGTGTTAACAAGTAGGAAAAAATCCCCTTAATACCTTTCACACAGTGAAACTAGCTAAAAAGCTTTACAAACACTGTGACGTAAAAACCTATTTATCAGGCCCTATAAGGTAGACAATTTTAGTCTAACCATGCCGATTAGTTAGTAGCAATAAAATACACTAAAAAGTATGCAGCAGGTGATAGAAAGTGCTATATATAAATTGCTAGAAGCAAGTACTAGTAATAATAAGCAAACAAAGCAGGATATTTATTGTTATATATCTCAGATCAGAGTTGTAGTCAATGTCCCTCCTCCACTCGGCTCAGTGTGTATAGACAGAAATCCTCTCAAAGTTAGGGCTTAAATACCAGAAGATACAACCTTAAACAACTTTTTTAAAAAAAGCTCAAAAGACCCAATGAGTGCTTACTCCAAGCCCTAGACCATCCAACCTCCAGCAGCCAATCAACAGAATCCTGCCATGAAAGTAAAGAAAGGCTTCTACTAATTCAAGATGGCCTGGTCATGTGCTCAGAACAACCAAAGCAAAAACAAACATGCCCAGATACAGCAAATCTGAACTGGGAATATACTAAAGCTACTAGCCTACACTCCTTTAGACAGTAAACACTAAAGAAATGTTTATCACAGCAGAAGAACAGCAGTGAGCCGCAAAATGAAAGTTTTAAACAGATAAAGGAACAAGGAGACTCTACAGAATGCTTTTGACTGCAAACAAATCAGTTATATGATACACTCCTTGGCAGGAAGTCAGAACAAACAAATAGGTGATTAACAAGTAGGGAAAATTTCCCCTTAATACCTTTCACACAATGAAACTAGCTAAAAAGCTTCACAAACATTGTGACAGTAAAAACCTATTTATCAGGCCCTGTAAGGCTGACAATTTTAGTTTAACCGTGTAGATTAGTTAATAGCAATAAAATACAGTAAAAGTATGCAGCAGGCAACAGAAAGTACTATATATATAAATTGCTAGAAGGTATAACTAGTAATAATAAGCAAAAAAAGTCTTGGTCTGTGTGTGGCACCCTTCCAAACTTTAATTTCTTGTGAAGAAAAAGTGAAATGTTTCTGTCATAATTTGTTCCCTGGGGTCTGTGGCTATTGTGTTTGGCGGTTGCAAGTGAAAAGTTTTACTTGAATACATAAGTTTTCATTCATGAGGTAAGACTGACTCGAAAAGTCTCTAACTGCTCATCAGTCATCTTTTATGATAAGACAAATGCCCTGGTTCCCTGTGGAGAATCACTTTTAAATTATTGTATTTTGTGAGAAAAAATGTAGTATTTTTGTAGTAAATTGTTGCTGAGGATTGGTGCTGGTGGTTTTGATGGTTGTTATTGAATACTTTTACCTCAAGACTTAAATGTTTACTTTATAGGTAACGTTAACTTTCCAGGATTCTACTGTTCACTTATCAGTCATCTTTGGAAGTAGGGAAAAGACCTTTATTCCTGGCAACTTGATCTTTTTCTCCCCGAGCCACAAGAAAAGTTATATGAGAGGTTTTGGTTGACTCCATCTTCTTGCCTCAGCTGCTGGTAAGTGACTTTGCTTTAGCCATATCTGGTTCCATGGACCAGCCATCAGTTTGTTTTGGTCCCTCTGGTGCTGCTCCTTGGTACCAAGAGGTAGGCATGTCTTCTGTGGCTATTCATTTGCCCCTTCAGGTAAGGAAGAACCATTTTTGTGGGTGTTGGGAAAGGGAGAAGATAATATTCTTCAGTAGCCCACTCTGATGAGCTTGATTCCCAGTGAAAGGATTACTCTGCTGGACTCTCTTTTCTTTGGGGGAAGGGGATCTCCCAGGGAAAGAACACTAAAAGGGTAGACTTTCTTCTTCTCCCAAGTCTGATAAGGATGATGGGTTGGGTTTTGCTAAAGGCTTGTTTTAGGACTTTCAGTCAATTAAATCCTGAGCCTTCCCTTCATTTGAAAAGAATTAATAAGATGTTCCTTGCTCTCTCTTTCTCAGTTTCGGGTTGTCAGCCCGAGGGACAAGGTTTGGCTTGAACTGTATTTATATTTCTTCCATATTAGCTTTCAGAATAGCCAGTAGTCATGCTTACATGTCTGAGGTTCCATTGGCTTCCTTTCACAATATAAGCACTGGGTCTGTGATGAGAAGATTTTTTTGCTACATTCTTAGAAATTATTAGAGGCTGTCTTAGATGAAGTCCTTGGTGCTCCCTTAAATAGAGATATTATTTGCTCCCTCCTCTGTTGATTTCCTTAACATTTTTGATGTAAGATGAAAGTTAATTCAAGGGGTTACTCAGATTTTTCCTTCCCTTTCAGGTTCCTTTTATTGGGAACAAGATAGGCTATACCAGCTAGGCACAGACATAAAGCGGTTCAGGAAAGCAAGGGCAGAGAGGTTTAAAAAAGAAAGGAAAACACTCCCAATCCAAGGACAAGCTAACAAGCAGGCTGACTGTATGTCTCTTCATGTTATCACCCTCCATTCCCCGGCAATACAGTAAAGCTTTCTCAGAGTCTGTACCGTCACTTCCCTGTCTGGTATCAGATAAAGCCACTGGACTTGGGTTCTAAGTATTCAAAAAGGCTACAGCTATCAGTAAGATTATACTACTCCTTTAAGAGAATACCTCTGCAGACCTCCCTATTCCCTATTATCTTGGATCAAATGCTTCCTCTGAGTTATAGAACCTGTTTCTTCAGAGCAAATAAAGAAAGGGTTTATTCAGGAATCTTTATAGTGCTCAAGGAAGAAAAAAATCTAGAAATATGTCCTAGATGTTTTCTTTGTGAATCAACACATCCAGATCCCAAAATTCAAAATACTTTCCCTGTAGTCCCTGTTACCTCTCATTCCACCTTTCAGTTTTCTAGTAACTCTAGACTTAAAAGATGGTTATCACTACATTCCAATTCTAAAAGATTTCAGATGCTGCTTCTGTTTTTTCCTGTGTCTGATTTACATTTTCATTCTCTGCCTTATCCAAAGCTCCAAGATTACTCACAAAGTGCCTGACTCCTGTAATAGCCTTTGCAGGTTTCAGGGCATTTACCTTCTGAGACCAATACCAGCAACACCCTTTCATCCCTGGAAAAAAACAAAGCAATTGTGTATAAGTATGGTATTTATAAACAGTTGCTATATTTTGCCGAATCTTCTACAAGCATTTTAAGGAACTCTGTCTTAGGGTCAAAACCTTTTTTTCTTAGTCTGAGTTTTAGGTGAACATAGACAAATCTTCTTGCATTCTGTCACACAAGGCAATCTTCCTGGGATACTTCTTAGAGACATCAGTCTTCCTCAAGACAAATTGGAATGTTACAAGACTGTGGTGGGTGAATTAGGTGCATCTCATCCTAAGTCTACATCTTGTATTTCCAGCTGCTACTCATTCTACAATAACAGATGCATCAGACTTTGCTTGGGAAGCTGTATCAAAGGGGTGAAAGACCAGAACCTCTGCAACAAGCAAGCATGCCAAATTAAAGTTCATACCTGCCAAAGGAATGATTCTAATAAATGTCCTCAAATCTCTGAATCATTTTTGGACCCCAGGCCCTCTCTTAGTAGTCATATACAACACCACAGTGACGTAACAAGGAAACAAACAAGGAGAACCAGTTCCCACCCCCAATGCAGGCTAGCTATGGTCATGTAGAATTAGAGGCTCAATTCAATAAGCCCCCCCCCCCCAGCCTTCCGATATTTCATCAGAGACAAACAGTATAGCAGACAAAATGGGCAGGAGCAGGGCAGTCCCTCACAAATGGAAGTTGCACCCTGGGTCTTCCAGGAATTGATCCATTTCTAGGGAACTCTGTTAAATAGAAGTAGATATTTTTTGCCTTCTGACAGCCAGTTAAAGAGCTTCTGCTTCAAAACTCCATGCACATAGACCTGGAATACAAATACCTTTTCTTTTTTATAGTAGGGAGTCTTCTTGTATGCCTTCCCACCCTTTCCTCTGATAACCAGGGTATTTCTCAAGGGGCAGAAGGACTCTCCAGGGTAACTGTGATGACCTCCTTGATTGCCCTGGCAACAGTGGTTCTTCTTTCTTTTGAAAATGGTCAAGGACAATTGCCATAAGCTTTCTCACAGAATGGACTTACACAAGGCAGGGGTTGTTTGATATACTCTAACTTTGTACTTCTTCAGCTGACTACCTGGATGCACAGTTTTGAAAGAGTAGTTACATGTCTGTCCATCAAGAAGGCATATGGCTTCTTTTTGAGATATTAATTTTGTGCTGGAAAATTTTACATTGTTTTCATTTTAACCTGCTCATGAGGCTGATTGAAATTTTTATTTAGAAAACAGTATTACTCATTGCTCTGACTTCTGAAAAGTAAGTATTTCAGTTCCTGTTGTGGTGTGGCAGCCGTTTCTTATCTATCACAAAGTAAAGCAAGCTAAAGTTATGAAAAATCACCCCTGGATACACAGCTCTCAGCCTTGTAAGGGGCCAGTGTGGAATACAGACCTCAGCAATGTGTGACAAACTGTCAAAATTTGGACACCCTATTTATGCAATGTGTGAAAATGAATCATTTCCATGTGGGGTGGTTGAAGCAGTCTTCATACCTTTCAAGTATACAGATTTTTGCAGAATGTACAGATTTAGGCCTCATGTTTTTGGTCTATTTTTCATAAAATTGTGGTTTTCTGGCAAATTAGTGGCAAATCATTAAAGATTGAAGTTAGAAAATAACGGCAGATGGTTGTGATTTAGACTTCATATCCTTCAGAAAATGCATGCTAATGCAAAACTTACTATTCTATCAACATTCTAAGTTTGTAAGAACAATATTTAAAAATTGTCCCTATTTTGGGCCTTTGTCCCACTTTTATATATGGCTTTGTTCAGATTTCTTGCTCTAACAGAGTGAGAGGTATGGTGTTCTTTCTGCCAGAATTGAACACGTCACAGTTTTTGCATCAATTTACACTCCTTAAATAAGTATAAACTTCTCTGCTCTTGGACATCACTGAAACTGCAGTGTAATTACTGACTGCAGTGCAATTACTCACTGTACTGTAATTACCGACTGCTGTACAATTACTGACTGCACTGTAATTCATTACAAGAGTTACTAGAACATATTTTTATCAACCTATATTTGCTACACAGTAAGTATGACAGTCTAGAATGGCATTGCTGTTTATTCATGTTAAATAAACTGTATTTAGCTCAATTAAAACCACAGTCCACAACAGTCTTGCGTCAATTTAAATATGCTGAGCAGTAATTAGCATAAAAATTGTTTCTGATTTACAATAAGCAGACAGTTCACACACGTTCAGACTACCCACTCTGTCTGACTTTTCCAGTAATCAAATGTCAGTAAATAAATTAAATTATATGTATTATTTATTTATTTAACATTTGTTAACTGGGAAAGTCTGACTTGGAACAAAGCCAATTTTTAGCAGAGGCCCGGGGAGAAATGCTCCAGACACAAATCTTTGTAATGTGGGAGGAAACTGGAGCACCCGCTTGCAGAAAGAATTCATATATTGCAATCTCTAACACAGGAATACTTCACCTTAGTAGAAAATGACTAAATTACATTAATCAACTATTTAAAAAAAAAAAAAAAAACCATGCACCAGCTTTTCCACCCCCTCCACATCCGCTCCTTTATCAACTAAACCTGTAAAGTATTCAGTTACACAAATGACTGGTCTGGAGACAACCTACCCAGTCGGACTTTCCCAGCAATCAAATGTCCATAAATAAGTAAAATAATAAATAACCATGTAAATGCTAAATGACTTTACTAAGTCAATAACAGATGAGCCCTACTCCTATCTTGACAGTAGGAGCCATAAAATGTACCTCTGCCTAATTAAGTGAGGAAAGCAGCTGTGGCTCTTAACCTTCCATCCCCAAAACATGGAAGACTTACTGACAGCTTGCCAACAACTTCAACTAGGAAACTTGCAGGATGGTTAAAATGTGTTACTTTATTTTAAAAATGTGTCTAAAACATTGATCATTATATTTGTATAATGTTTTCAGAGGATCTGTATGTATTTGCCTTTGAGGAAGTACTGTATGTCTGTCTTTTTAAATGAAAAGTTTTCAATATGAATGATCTTTAAAAGAATGTAATTAAACAAAATTGGTATGGACCACTAAACAATTACACCTGTGTGTATATAAGGCAAGTTGCATCTTGGGTAAATGGTTCTGATGAAGTCCTTTACACAGCTAAGTAAGGATGAATGCTCTTAGCCTATGTATCTGACTTTTTTTGTTACATTAAAATTGCTTTTATACTGGCAACACTGGTTATTTAAATTTCAACTTCATGATTACAGAGGTTTTTGCACTGAGGGAGAACTATGTGAGCTGTTTTCTGGTTACTTTATAGTTATAAAATGTAATTTTGATCATACCGCTCAGCTGTCCCTGATTTTGTCTCAAATTTAGCTCTTTCACTCTTAATTCCTCCTAAAACTGGTAACTTTTGGAAAAAAGGTGCTGAGCTACACTTATAGGTTCATAGGTTCATGGGTTTGTACTAGGCTATCGGCCCTAGGGCCTATATAAGCCTAGCCATAACAATTCCCTGGATATTTCTGCCCACAATATTTACTTCCCTGGATCCTGTCTAGCAGGATGACTGACGTGATCCCTGGGGTGAATTTCCTATCTCCCATCCAATCGTCAAGGTTCCTTTTGAAGAGGGCCAAGGAGGTGCTCTGCTTGACATGTATGGGCAGTCTATTCCAGAGTATGGGGAGTCTCTGGGTCAGGAACCTATCCCTCCAGCATGTTTTGTTCATTGTGATGACAAGGTTTAGATTCCTGGAGCATGCGGCTCTGAGGGATTGGGATTTCTTTAAGTGGAGCATGTCCAACAGCTCAGGGTTTGACATGGCCTTGTATGTTAAGCAGAGATTGCCTCTGATTAGACGATATGCCACAGAGTATAGCTGGAGTTTTTTTTAGACGGTCAGCATAGGGCATCTGCTTTAGGCCTGTGATTCTTTTAGTGAGGTATTTCTGCGGCCTTTCCTGCTGTTGCAGATGTCTTGTGAATTACATACCAAACGTGGCGTTGTACTCTATAATGGGTCTAATGAGGGATGAGTACAGTGGGACAATGACCTCCTTTTTTCTGGATGAAAAGCCCTTAGTGATGAGGTGTGCCACATAGAAGGATTTCCTGACTGTTGTGGTGATGTGGTTATCGAAGGTGAGACCACTGTCCACCTGTGTCCCTAAGTCTCTCATCACACTTTCGGTGTTTAGTGTACTGCCACCTATGTGGTAATTCATGGGTACATAGTTTTTCCCAAAGGGGATAACTGTACATTTCTTGGCATTAAGCTTGAGCCCATGGCTCTGGCACAAAGCCTCTGTTTCTGTAAGGCCCTTTTGTAGAATATCCATGTAATTTGGGGATTCAATAATGGCTCCCAGTTTGCAGTCATCTTAATAAATAATGACAATAATTACACTTATAGACTTCTTTTACTTCAGAAACTGTACATTAATTCACATCTTCTTATTTGGTCAAAATCTCAGGTTAACAGTACTACTATTTTAAAAGTGTCCCTGATTATTTCCGGGTATGTCCCATACTCTGGTGAGATTTGTCCCTGATTGGTTGAGAACTATGATTTTGATGAATTGATATGATTCAGGATTCTTTATCATGGATATGTACAAAATCTTAACACTAACTTAACACATAACTGTATGATAGACCCTATCAATGTGGAATAAAATCAAAGTGATACAAATAACATTAGAAAATCAGATATTCAACTATTTCAGGTATTTTCAGCAAGTGTTAACATTAAATAGCTCACCCTTCTTGTTCACTAGTTTGTAGTTATCATATTATAAACTTGCCAGTCGTTAAGCCACTCATCACTGCTGCTCCACAAGTCCACAAACCCCTGTACTGTAAGGAAGGCAGATAGGATCCATCCATCCATCCATCCATCCATCCATACATCCACAACCCCTTTCCCCATTTTGCACATCCAAATGCAACAACGAAGCCACCATAATTATTCAGTCAATTGTTGCTCCTAGTAGCAGCAGAAGTACCACAGCTGTCCTAAAAGCACTCTGCAGAAAGTAAATCACAGCCATTTTGAAATATGGGGCCAAGTCTACAGTTCTTTTGTTTCAGGTCAGGTCTGTGTAGTACCTTGCATACACACTGACTGTGGCAGCAATTCCAGAGAGGTCCCGCTGGTTGCTTTGGCTCACCCCGTCTATTCTCAATATGATCAAATAACTTATCCTTATTACTTAGTAAATTGAGCACCTGCGATACCCTTTTTGAAGGCATTGCAGTGGAGCAAAAAATTGTAGCAGCACACCATTAGACATCTTCTGTGTGTGTCCTCATTGGATCACTTTGCGTTAGAAGTTATGAGATTTGCTCATGTACTGTGATACCGATTGACTGTAACTGTGGTATATAAGCCAATCAAAAAACACAAAGCAGAGCCACCACTGTTCAGTGTGGAACAGCAGAAAAGTGACTGTCTGCCAAGTAAGTGTGGAACGTTATGCACAGTCTAGAGTGTTTGACTTGTAAGATAGCAAACCCTGCCCAAGTGTCACCCACACATATCTACTGGTGGAGGGATTCTTCTATCATCCACAAAATGTAGTACAGTTCGGTACCAATGAAGGCTGTCTTCCAAAACACAAAATCAAAGCCTCGTTCCACAAAATCAACTCACTGTTCCACAGATAAAACACTATTTATTGGACAAATAGAACTCAGCAAAATTGGATTTAGCGCTTTCGTCTCCACACTGGAGACCTCATCAGAATCAATTGAAAGCACCTCTCCCATTCCTTTTATACATCCATTGGGGAGTAATAATTAAACAATTAGATGGTAATTCCATAAATACATAGTGAAATGCAGTTGAAGTCAGAAAGTGTCAATACAACATATATATATATATATATATATATATATATATATATATATAACTTCCATATAGAATTTCTCTATAAAATTATTGTGTTGTGTTACACATGATGCACCAAAACCTTTATATAAAAAATATTTAGAAATATCAAATATAGAATGTAGGGTATGTAAAATACAAAAATACAGACATAGAATGTTCAGCGTATGAGGTTTTTTTTAAAAACTCATGTGAAATTAATAATTTATACAAACTAAAAATTCATACATAATAAATCACTAAGGTACATAAATATCAATATTTAATATTTAATTTCCTAAAATCTATGAAATTTTTTAATGTATTTTAAGATTTTTTTTTTTTTTTTTTAATTTCTTGTGTCTCTTAGGGTCTTCCGATAAAATTTTCAGAGCTGGTGTAATTGAAATGTGATCGTTAAGACCCTTACCACTACAAGCATCAAGTTTAACTTGCCATATCATCTCTCTATATGCTAATTTGGTCTCCCAATCACCCCCTCTCTCAAAATGTGGGACTTCTTCAAGGACCCAAAACTTAAAATTAGCTTTTTGACATGTTTGTGAGTGTCTAAAAAGTGCATTGTTTTCATTCTTCTGGTTGATATCCCTCATGTGTTCATATATTCTTTTCCTTAGATGTCGCTCTGTTTTGCCAATATAATATGCCCAGCAGAATTTACAATAAGTTAGGTATACCACCCCTTTGGTGTAGCAACTACTATACTTTTTAGCCCTCAATGTTGTTCTTAATGTAGGAATTAGAAGTTATTTCTCACCTGCTATAAATGGGCATTGTGGGCATCTCCCACATCTGAAAGTACCCTTTTTCTTAGAAACAGTTCCACTCTCATTGTTATGCTTTCTGCTCTCCAAGATATTCTTCATATTGTTATTCCTCCTAAAACTGTATGTCAACTTATTTTGGAAAACCATAATTCGGGTGGGCATAGCTTTGAACATTTCCCAGGTCTCATTAATGCATTTTTGAGCCATCCTATACCGTTATAGTAAGTAAGAGTCATATAGGGCAATGCATGTTTACTATTCGACTGTTGGGAAACTCCATTATCATAACTCACAACATCTATTATGTTGTTTATATTATTATTGTTGACATTATTTAGTAAGGGTATATAGGTTGTACCCCATCTATCTACCACATATTCTTTGATGGGTTGTGTTAACTCAATAGGGTAGCCTCTTTTTTGAAACATATTTTGTATCATATCAATTTCACAGAGGAAATCATCTTTATCAGATGTCATTCTGGCTGCCCTGATCATCTGTCCCTTTACAATATTTCTTTTTAGTTGGGTTGGGTGGTCACTGTCAAAGTGTAAATATGCATTAGAGTAATATTCTTTCCTATAGATTGTAGATTTATATCTTTTGGCTTCATAGTTCTTTTGTAACCTGACATCTAAGAAATGTATCTCTTGTGGGTCACTTTGATATGTAAACTTTAAAAAGTTAGTACTGTTGTTAATAAACTTGGTGAATTCATTTATTTTTTCCTCAGAACCTTCCCAAAGAATGAGAATGTCATCCAAAAATCGGTAGTAACTTTTAATCCGGTTAAAAAACTCTGATTTAAATAAATAATGTCTTTCCCAATACAGCATAATAATGTTGGCATAGATGGGGCGCAAGCTGCCCCCATCGCAACCCCTTCTTTTTGGTGATAAATTTCACCTTGAAAAAATAAATAGTTATTTTTTAACACCAGTTCCATAAATTCTAGTACCAATTTAAATTCGTCTTGTGTCAACAAATTCATCTCTACTAACATATTTTCAAACCATTCCATACCTATTGCATGGGGTATAACCGAAAACAAATCTTTAACGTCTATTGTAATAAACTTGACATCATCACTGTATAAAACATTGTTGATTTTCTGTAAAAAGTCCCAGGAATCTATTAGTATGTGGGTATATCTGCTGTAGTACTTTTTAAGTTTCGTGTCAATATAAATGGCTAAAGGTTGGGTTTTGGATCCTTTTGATGAGACAATAGGTCTCATAGGGGTGTTTGTAATACATTTGTGGGTTTTCGGTATACCAAAAATGGCAGGGATGACAGGTTTACTTACTTTTAGGAAGTTATACAAGTCCAAATCAATGAGCCCCTGTAGTAAATTATATTCTATAATAAAATCTATTTTTTGATAAGAGATGTTAATTTCGTTCTTGGAAGCTATTGTATAGCTACTAACATTGTTTAGAATTTTAAGCATTCTGTTGGTGTAATCCCATTTATCCATAAGCACAATCCCCCCACCTTTATCCGGTTTCATCACCCGGATCATATAATTTCCTTTTAGTTCATTAAGAAGCTTGTAATCATCATCAGTTAAATTACTTCCATCTGTGTTCTTATTGTCATGGTATTCACTTCGAATCCTTCTAATGAGGGTATTTTCAAAATTATAAATGTCATGGTGAAGGGGGGGGGTTGTATGTACTTTGCCTAATCAACACCGCTTTTTCTTTATCATATAGGTCTCCTTTCTCTTTAAAAATGTGTAGAAAATTCAACTTCCTAGTAAAAATCTTTACATCCAGTAAAATACTTTCAATATTGGGCTTCTTACTGTGTATAAACGTGAAACCTTTTGTAAAAGGTTTGAAATACACCTCATTTATATTCATATCTATATAATTGAAGATATAAAAATCATTCCTGGAATGTATAGTTAATTGATTTTCTGTCTCTATCGAGGGACCTACATTGGAATAGCTACCGAAGGGCTGCTCTACCTGTAGGGTCTCCTCATATATTGGTTGTAGTTGCTGTTGTTGGTAATCTGGGCATATGAGGGTTGTTGGACACGATTTCTCAACCTCTCCGACCGCCTCAGTCCTTCCCCCTCTAAAGGGAGCCTATCACTGCTATCGCCCAAAACATCAATAGGTTCAGTATATTCATATTTTTCTTGTGCAAAATCCACATCCTGCCTTCTATAATTCACCCTTCCATTTCTTCTATAATTTTCATGTGTATGAGATGGTAAAGGGGTTTCCCTATAGTAAAATCTGTTGCCATTCTTATTATCAGGACTGTAAGCTGTACCACATTTGTATTCATTGATGTCCCTTTCTAGTTTAGATATCTTCCTGTTGTAACTACGTGTAATTGTGTTATCAACATCATGTAAGGTTCTAAAGTATACATTGCGATACTCCTGAACTGAAAATAATAAATCATCATGTATTTCTTTATATAAATGGTCAATGTCTAGTTTATCTGACTCCATTTTCTGTTCATTATGTTTGATTAATACTTTTAAAACAGCTAGTCCACACTCATTAAAAATATCACAAATGTTTTTAAAAAATACATTATCAATATTACCACTAACATTGTTGGGAAATCTATTGATTCTCAACCCCTTCGGTACAATTTTTTTCCTGCAGGCACTTGTTAAAGTACCAGTTTTCAACAGATAGATTTTTGTACCTGGTAAGAAGTAATTTTGGTGATTTACATTTCTCCTTGTAGTCCATATTATCACCCCGACTGTTCTCTCGTCGTCTACTGGAATCAGGAAATGATTTGTTGAGCCAATTGTTGAAATCGATATTTTTATATTTAGAGAGATACTCAGAACCACCAGTCTCAGAGTGTTGGTCGTTGTTGTTTCTTCGATAATTAGATCCATTAGCGCGCGAGCGCTCTTCTCTTGTAGGTATACTCGCTCTTCCTACATTGACTTCATTTCTGGCGTCTGACGTCACTTCAGTTCCGCTGTTGGTCTTCGGGCTACTTTGTGCACAGGGGATATCATTCCCCACCTCTTCAGGTGAATTAGCCATTTGTGAGTGACTTTGAATAATTTTAATTAGTTCACTCAATAAACTACTACTATCCATATTGTGGTGAAAAAATAGCAAAAAAATATATACAGGTATAGGTGTGGAAATGAGTACTTTAACACCAGTTCCAAAACCTCACGAATATGGAGACTCCTCGAAAAATAACTATTTATTTTTTCAAGGTGAAATTTATCACCAAAACGAAGGGGTTGCGATGGGGGCAGCTTGCGCCCCCATCTATGCCAACATTATTATGCTGTATTGGGAAAGACATTATTTATTTAAATCAGAGTTTTTTAACCGGATTAAAAGTTACTACCGATTTTTGGATGACATTCTCATTCTTTGGGAAGGTTCTGAGGAAAAAATAAATGAATTCACCAAGTTTATTAACAACAGTACTAACTTTTTAAAGTTTACATATCAAAGTGACCCACAAGAGATACATTTCTTAGATGTCAGGTTACAAAAGAACTATGAAGCCAAAAGATATAAATCTACAATCTATAGGAAAGAATATTACTCTAATGCATATTTACACTTTGACAGTGACCACCCAACCCAACTAAAAAGAAATATTGTAAAGGGACAGATGATCAGGGCAGCCAGAATGACATCTGATAAAGATGATTTCCTCTGTGAAATTGATATGATACAAAATATGTTTCAAAAAAGAGGCTACCCTATTGAGTTAACACAACCCATCAAAGAATATGTGGTAGATAGATGGGGTGCAACCTATATACCCTTACTAAATAATGTCAACAATAATAATATAAACAACATAATAGATGTTGTGAGTTATGATAATGGAGTTTCCCAACAGTCGAATAGTAAACATGCATTGCTCTATATGACTCTTACTTACTATAACGGTATAGGATGGCTCAAAAAATGCATTAATGAGACCTGGGAAATGTTCAAAGCTATGCCCACCCGAATTATGGTTTTCCAAAATAAGTTGACATACAGTTTTAGGAGGAATAATAATATGAAGAATATCTTGGAGAGCAGAAAGCATAACAATGAGAGTGGAACTGTTTCTAAGAAAAAGGGTACTTTCAGATGTGGGAGATGCCCACAATGCCCATTTATAGCAGGTGAGAAAGAACTTCTAATTCCTACATTAAGAACAACATTGAGGGGTAAAAAGTATAGTAGTTGCTACACCAAAGGGGTGGTATACCTAGCTTATTGTAAATTCTGCTGGGCATATTTTATTGGCAAAACAGAGCGACATCTAAGGAAAAGAATATATGAACACATGAGGGATATCAACCGGAAGAATGAAAACAATGCACTTTTTAGACACTCACAAACATGTCACAAAGCTAATTTTAAGTTTTGGGTCCTTGAAGAAGTCCCACATTTTGAGAGAGGGGGTGATTGGGAGACCAAATTAGCATATAGAGAGATGTTATGGCAACTTAAACTTGATGCTTGTAGTGGTAAGGGTCTTAACGATCACATTTCAATTACACCAGCTCTGAAAATTTTATCGGAAGACCCTATGAGACACAAAAATTTAAAAAAAATCTCAAAATACATTAAAAAATGTTATAGATTTTAGGAAATTAAATATTAAATATTGATATTTATGTACCTTAGTGATTTATTTTGTATGAATTTTTAGTTTGTATAAATTATTAATTTCACATGAGTTTTTAAAAAAAACTCATACGCTGAACATTCTATGTCTGTATTTTTGTATTTTACATACCCTACATTCTATATTTGATATTTCTAAATATTTTTTATATAAAGGTTTTGGTGCATCATGTGTAACACAACACAATAATTTCATAGAGAAATTCTATATGGAAGTTTTATATATATATATATATATATATATGTTGTATTGACACTTTCTGACTTCAACTGCATTTCACTATGTATTTATGGAATTACCATCTAATTGTTTAATTATTACTCCCCAATGGATGTATAAAAGGAATGGGAGAGGTGCTTTCAATTGATTCTGATGAGGTCTCCAGTGTGGAGACGAAAGCGCTAAATCCAATTTTGCTGAGTTCTATTTGTCCAATAAATAGTGTTTTATCTGTGGAACAGTGAGTTGATTTTGTGGAACGAGGCTTTGATTTTGTGTTTTGGAAGACAGCCTTCATTGGTACCGAACTGTACTACATTTTGTGGAAGTTTACTTTTTTAGATTCTTCTATCATTATGAATATGAACATTCATTGTGTAGTGGCACAGTGAATATTCATAATGTACTGCTTTGCTCTGGCCAAATACGAGAATCCATCAAGTACAAATATTAAATGTAACACATTAAAAAATATTAAGAAATGTTTTACATTACTAAAATTTGGTAATGGACTTACAAGCTCTAAAAACAGCTTGTTTCACTTTTAGTTGGAGCATTTTTTATTGCAGTCGTAACTCTGGCAGTGTTTGGCTGAGGGTTGCTGCAAAATGCAGAATATTTTTAACAGAGGTAGATTGTGTCATAATTTAAAAGAAAATAATTTATTTATTTATTTTTGTGTTTGCTGGGAAATTCTGACCGGACACAGGTCCTTTTTCAGTGGAGGCCCGGGGAGAAAAGCTCCACAGAATGAGATGATAAATGGTATACAATATGACTCAAAGGTATGTATACAGTAGTGGTGATGGTGACATGGAAAATACAGGAGCATATTTGGTAAAATTAAGCAGTAAGCTCTAATTACTGTTGCTTTTTTGTTTTAACTGTTTCAAGGAAAATGGTCAAGTTTTGTGTGCCTTTTTGTCACAATTGTTGGGATGTCCACAGTCATAATACATGATCAATGTGTCTTTGCCATGTTCACAATTTCAGTAACTGTTGAGTGGTGTTTTAACTGCTTTTGTTCATGTTATTTATTTGTGGGTGGTGTGTGTCACTTTTGCTAAGAAAATGAAGCAAATAATTATAGTTTTTAATAAGGCAGGGATGAGGACTATGGTTTGCTCACATGTTTTATATGTGTGGTGCAATGAATTTTACTTTTGTCATTTAAGCAGTCTTGAGAGTAGTTGGCCTATGTTTTAATTACTTTTAATTATTTAATTTAACTTTTAAAAACTACATGACCAATTTTGGTCTTTCAGAAGTGACTCAACTTATAAAGCTACGTGACTTATGTACCTCATATCTATTGTAAAAAACAATATAGTATTTCTGTATGCCTGAAACATGAATGTTTATACTGTATTCTGTTATTATATTTTGCTATAATGTTTTTGTCAAGCTCATTTACATATTGTTAGCAATGTACTACTTAAACTAAGTTTACTGCTTGTACCCTAATAATGTTTTTTTGGTTGTGGAGCTTTTCTCCCTGGGTCTCCACTGAAAAAGTTTTTTTTTTCAACCCAGTTGGTCATTACCTGGTTAACAAATGTAAATAAATAAATAAAAAATAAATAAATACATTTTTCTGTGTTCTTTAGCACCTATAAAGGTGAATAGTGAAAAGATCTTGTTAGTGCATGGAAAGTCATCTTAAAAGAAATTCCAAAAACGTCGTTAGTATTTGGAGTGCAAACACCCTGAAGGATGGAAACAGCAGATACATTTCAATTAAAAAGCTAACTCTGCACCACTGCATTCAGTGTACATATAAAACAGTGACATTACTAAACCCAGGTTTGTCTGGGACTTGCAGAGCATGAGGTCGTCTGCTGTCAAAGCTCATATTAGCTGGCAGCTTGCTACAGCATTCATGGACTCTTTACAGAAAAGGCTACTGCATTGTTAGTCAAGGGTCCCATTCTTCCCAAATCAAAACGTGTTAAGCAAAGGTGACATGCATAAAGAAAGACTCTTAAGCATTTCAATATTTTGGCAGATTATTTTATGAAACGTCATGGAGACAGGAAACCACAAAAGGGCATTCTGTGTAATTACTGCAGTATGTACTATACTGAGCACCAGCTCATTTGCAAGCAGGCATTTAGTTGTAATATATTCATGATGTCATTACACAATTAACATTAGTGTACATCATGAGTAATCTAGGTGTAACCATGCCCCTTTCTGATGTTAATTAAAGCTGTAACATATACATTACTGAACAGCTTTCCACTTATAAAATTATCTGGCATGTACAGCGCTCAGTCTGGCATTACGATCCATTGCGCAAAATCTCCTCTCTGTCCATAAACCTATGTAATCTGCTGGGCTTGGTCTGTATTCATATCATGTTGCTAAGGCCTGGAACTCCTTACCTGTTTCCATCAGTTCAGTATCCTCCCTTCAGTCCTTTAAAGTTATTCTGTAAGACTTCCTAGCCAAAATGTGGCTTTTTTTCTTGCTCAACCCCAAGATAAACCATATCCCTAAATATGAACAGGCACCTGTTCATCTCATACCTCCTTGTTCCCCTTTCTTGACTCACTTTCTAACGTCAATCTGCTTCTCTCCCCTGATTCTCTTTCTATGTCATAACCCTGTTTTTTCTCTCACTTTATATTGCAATTCCAGTTTGTATTATGCTAACTTACATTCAATTTCTTTATAAAGTGGCTAAAATGTCTCTAAATAATAAATGATTGTAAAATAAGTTGTATCTAATCTTAGCCGATGTTTTCACATTATGTGTAATTTGGAATACTTATTTAAACTAATAGATGTTTTTCTATTATTTTTGAATATTGTAAAAGTATTGTTCTTAAAAAATTTTTGTAATACTTTGGAGATTTTCTCCATGGGCCTCTAAGGAAAATGGGCACCTAGCCAGTCAGACTTTCCTGGTAATTAAATGTCAGTAAATAAATAAACAAATGTCCCAGGGTGACTTTTCGTAACAGGCTAATAGGAAAACATTGCAGTGGTGGCCGGTGACTTTAAAGCAAGGGGGGAGGTCTACAGGAAGGCAAATGACTGGGTGAGCCTACCTGGTGTGGGGTGGGGGTTTATTACAGCAGAGTCAGCATTGATTATGATTTTACACAAATAACTGTTCATATATTATTGCACATGGAAAATAATCTATCAACAGTACACTTCCCCTTTAAAATACTGTCCAGAGCTTGATTTAACAAAGTTAATTTCAAATACAATTACTGTACAGTAAACACAAACTCCAGTACATCAGTAAAAGGGAAACATGGTGTTTGTCTTTGGTTTTTAGATGGTTATCTGTAAAAACAATGACTCTCTCATTGCCATTGTTTCAGTTTTTCTTCATCCCAATTACAGTACTTACCAAATAAGAACTGCCACTACCAAGCTCTGAACAGTAATCATACACCTACAGATGATATCATATCCAGAAAAACAGCACACATCTATTACCCGACCCTGAAAAAAAAAACACAATGACAATACTTGTTCATCTATAATATACAGGTGCAGACTGATATATGTTGTTATCCACTAACTAGTACCCAGTGCCTAAATAGTTCTAAATTACTAAAAGAACCCCAAAAAACATCACCTTTGTGTTATCTAACATTTACAACTCACTCACATATCAGCAACCACCCACTACAGCATTCCTGAATTTAATATCATATCTTAACTGCTTATGTCCCCTGCCTACTATTTATGGCATTCTCTACCTTGTACAATAAGGAAGCAATAAACTGTCCTTTTCTGGGAGAAATGGACAAGTGCTTCTATGTGTTCTCTTCTCTACATTATTGTATCTAAAATTTGCCTCATCTTGTAAGCCTCTAGTTTCACCCTGTTATCCTTACATACAATCTTTGCAGGATGTCCGATAAAGCTTAGGCCATTGCAGCAGTAATCTATTCAAATATCTGCTGTTACGGTAATCTCTAATAAAGGCTGGTCCAGCCATGGTAAAAACATATGAAATTAATCAGTTCGAAGCACACTACTAAATTATTTTAACTCATTCCCTCTTGAAGTTTGCACTGTAACTGCCAATGGGTGGAGCCCAAGTTTTTTGACAGAATAAAATTACGTTCTGACATTTAAACAAATGTTCATATCTCTGAGAACATAGAGATTACTAACAAAGTGTAAATTTCAAACCCTTTGGCACAAACTATTTTTATACTGGTAACATTCTTTGGGTTCTAAGTCTTAAACAAGATTTTATAAGTCACAGTAAACACAGTAATTATTAATTTTGTAAACAGCTTACAATATCTCAGCAACCACTCAAATTACACATATACTGCCATCAGAATTTGTTTATCCAGCTTAGTGCTTTCATATGAGGCAAAGCAGTTTTGTCTGTGTTACTTGGTTGTTGAGATATTTAGAAAAAACATGATGTTTATGACAATATAAATAAATATTATGCAAACAACAATATCTCTTTATCTGCACTAGACAGAGGTCAAATATCAATACAGTTGTGTTTGTCACTGTGTAGGCTTTATTATGAAACATTTTAATATGTTGTATGTGGTATGGTTTTGGAATTATTAATGCAAATATGAACAAGCACTTTTTGACCCCTAGAGGCGTCAGTAGGATGTAACTGCAGAAGCACCTCGAGGCATCACTTGGGTGTAATGAGTTAAATATTTTGGCCAGTAGATAAAGGTGGAGGAATTGTGGCAAAAAAGACTTTTACTAGCAAAGTATATTCACTCTGCTTTCTGATTCTGATGCGTGTTGTAATACAAAAATCAAATGTTGATAAGCTAATTAAACATGTCCAAACTATGTTGTATAATTTTCTTATGAGTAGTTCGCTCAGTTTTGAAATGAATAAATATCAGCAAGTTGAACAACCTCATGTTCCAGTACTTTATGGTCTGCCCAAGATATATAAAGATCCAGCCAAGCCACCCATGAGACTTATTGTCTCTGGTCATGGCTGGGTAACAGAACCTTTGCCTATATATGTTGAAAAGAAGCTTAAACTGTTTTTGGGTAAGGCACCTTTGGTTTTAAAAGATACCAAAGATTTTCTATGAGCACTTTCTGAATGTGAATGGAGATGCCACGGTGGTATAGTGGTAGCGTTGTTACCTCACAGCAAGAGGTTCTCCCGTTCGATTCTCGGCTGGGCTTGGGACTGCCTTCTGTGTGGAGTCTGCATGTCCTCCCCACGGTTGGGTAGCGTTCGAAAGACATGCATGCGTAAATGGGCATGCCTTCGTTGAAGGTTGGGAATCGAGCTGGCACTTAGGCGTTTCATAAAAAAATCTACTGCCAATCATTAGTGGACCGGAGTTCCGCTGTGGCAACCCCTTGCTGGGAAAAACCGAAAGACAAACAAAACTTTCTGAATGTGAATAGGATTTGAATGGGCTGTCTGACTGTCTTTTTGTAACATTAGACATATGCTCTTTGTTCACTGGGATCCCAAATGAAACAGGTATTGATTATATTAGAATGTTTCTTACCAGGTTTAGTAATTATGCTAACGAGCAGATAAGTTTGATATGCCTGTTGCTAGAGTTGATTCGTAAGAATAATGTCTTCATTTTTGATGATACATTGTATTTACAGAAACTTGTGGTGGCTATGGGCACAGTATGTGCCAATAGCTACACAAATATGGTGTTACCTTACTGGGAGATTACCAAGGTGTTAGTCGATAATAAGTTTGTCCACTATATTAAATTTTAGAAACACTTTGTGGATGACATTTTTCTTTTTTGGGCAGGGTCTGTTTCCCTATTACATGAATTTATTTGCTATCTTGAAGATACTACCACGTTTTTGAGATTTACCTCTAGCTATTCTCCATATAGTATTGACTTGCTTGATGTTACTATAACTAAGCTCAATGATGGTCGTGTTAACACCTGTGCATATAGTAAGCCCTGTAAAAGGAATGGTTTGCTACATCGATCTATTATGCCTCCTACATATGTACACAAGAATGTGGTTAAGGGGCAATATATGTGAGCATCCAGATTAAATAATAGTGATGATCACTTCCAACATGCATTTCGGGTTTGTGTACTGATTTTATAAGTAGAGGTTATTCGACTCAAGATGTCCATAAGACAATGGATGAGGGGGATAGTGCCAGGAAAGATAAAGCTAAACTATACTTTTCATCGATAGGTGATTCAAATGAAGCATATCCGTATATGTATGGTTTACAACATAATGTTTCTAGGCTCTCTCTAACTTACTCCAGTGATATCTATCTAGTATGTGACATGGTTAAAAAGAATTGGCCCATTTTGATGGCAGATGATACATTGAAGAATATTGTGGACACTGAACCAGAATTTTGCTTTGGAAACACAAAATCACTAAAAAGGCAACTTTGTTACAAACAATGTCAGACTAATACATTCAAGTTAGATTGTATAGGTACCTATTCTTGTGGATCTTCTAATGCATGTAAATTCACTCATTCACATTTTATTCATCCTGATACAGGAGTATGATATGCACTAAACTATATGCAGGCTGTAGAAGTACAGACCTAGTGTTTTTAGCTTTTTGCACTGTATGTTCATGCTTCTATGTGGGAAAGATGAATTGTTCCCTGAAGGAACATATCCTTGAGCATGCTTATAATATACTTAAGTACAAATCTACCGATGCATTAGTGAAACACATTGCTCTATGTGGTGACACACAGTTTTAAGTTCTTAGTGTTACAGATTCTAATCAATAACTTGAGAGGAGACTTTATTAACAGAACGGTTGCAGAACTGAAGTGGATTATTATGCTCCAGGCATATAAAAGGTCCAGTATGAATGATGTACCTTTAAAACTAGTGTTGGAGTCACATGACTTGTTTCAGTAATAGTTCAATTGGGAATTGCTAGGGGTTCTGTGATTTTAATTAGTATAAATACAATGGTGTTTTTTTTACTTTTTATGGTCTGATAAAGCACCACTGTGGAGTGAAAGTACTTACCAAGTTTATTAAAAGTTTTATATTTGCCTTGAGCTGTGTTGGCTGGTCCGTCTGTTTTTTATTATTTCTAGAAATAATCAGATCATAACCCCTAGATTTCTTCTAACTCTTGTCAAACATCTCATGCGCTAACCAGTCAGCATCTTAAATCAGGTCTATTTCATTTACTTGAATCTCAAACGGCCGAACACATTTGACTGAAAAAACATTTGATAGAAAAAAATCACCATAATAGATTTACCACAAAAATTGTTGTTGCAGGGGAACAAGCCCCTTACTCCCCTTTTAATTATACATAAAGACTCTATGGTCACACAACTGTGGAGAAAGGAAAAAAATACCAGACAGTGAATTAGTGCCAGAGTGCAAACATGATCACAAACATCTACAGATCTAGGGGTGCAATATGGTGCTGACCATTGCAACCCACACATATTCTGATGTACACACTTCCCTAATAACTTCTATAACAATAAATGATACCATCACATACTTCCTACAGACTTCTACACTTTTCTGTCAAGTGTGTTTTCAGTTAAATGAGTCTTCAATTAAATGGGTTCAGCCATTTGGGATTCAATCAAATGAACATTCAAATGACGTAAACCATCTTAGAACATTTTAACTTGGCTGTTCCAGTCTTCCAAATAATTATGCTGTCTAGTTTCAGTCAAAAAGGAACCCAGTTATGTACAAAAACTAAACATCAATAAAACTTATCCAACATGGTGGATCATGAACAGCCAGTCAGCAGTAATATTTCATCTCTGCCAAACCTCACTGAGCATCACAGCAATCTACACATCCCTTCAATTTGAAAGTCGTTGTAAACACTCATAATGCAAGCATACCATTGTGAACTATTAAATAAGCATTCACAAAGATACTGTTAGTCTTTTGCAGACAAATCAGCCTTGAGACAGATTTGGAATCCCTGAAACCCCTAAAGTTTTTACATGGATTCACAGAATCACCATACTTTGTCTCAGCTGTGTCAGCATCTCCCATATTACATTTATTGCTAGGGAACACATTACAAATTAGGATCTATATTCAAGTGCATTTTTAAATTGGCTAGTACATTACTATAATCAAAGAAAGACAGCAAATCTAGCCATGTTTATATTTAAAGCAAGTATTACACTAAATGGGAAACATTATCATTATACTCTCCTTAAATATCCTATGTGTCAAAATTCTCAGTTATAGTCACAGGAACATTAACTGACAAGAAATACAGTGAATACAATAATTAAAATGTTAAACGAACAGTTCTACTGAGGTAGTAGCTTTGCATCTGTTCATTGCATATGTCCAAATTAGAAATTAAATAAGGATATCCCCAACTCATCGTAACTCTATGAAGATACAGACAAACCTCATCCAAAATATAACAACCACGAGTGAACTGTGGATTATCAATCTGCTTTTCAAGCACAAATACAGTTCACAGCTGAGTCCATAAATAATTTTACCCAGCTGAGAAAGAATACCATCAGAACAGTTAGCTTATACATTGGCATTTTAGACATCTATAAATTGTGATCATATCATATGTATTCTTTAAAAAAAAAAAGAAAAAAAAAATGCCTGAATCTCCTTGTGTTCTGACTGTGCTTCTCAAACATTTTGGAAATATTGAGTATATTTTAGTGCATTTATTAAAACTGTGTTTGCCATAATATTGCTACAACTCAAGTGCTCTAGGTTGCACTGCATCTGAATTAAAGTGTGTTTTAGCTGCTTTTCTGTATAAATAGATGTCTCTGTATATTATTCTACTGTATTACTACCTCTTAAATCGTTTTTCAGTTGTGTACTTGCCTTGCTTCATTTAAAAAGTTTTAAATTGCTAATTTTGTAGAGTTTTAATTGCATTTACTGTTTAGGACTACACACTCGTGCGTTAGCCTTTTCTGTGTTTATTTACTGTATTGTTGCATTGTTTAGCATGTTTTAACCAAAAAACAAACAAACAAAAAAAATACTATCTTGTTAGCTCAATTCCCACCTTTCCTAGCCAGTATAGTCCAGATCCCAGGCTTTGCTTGTCTCAGAATTTTATTTTCTGTATTCAGAGCTATCCAGACCTTGCTGTGGTAGAGGGAAGTCCTACTGCTTACGAATGGGAGTTGTGAGCATTGTACTGCCAATCTAACACTAGAGGAGTGGTTTCCAGCTCTGAAATTGTAATTTTATTAGCCTTTTTGGGCTGATTTCTATCCCTTTCAACTTTCTGGCTTATAAAAGTGTGTGTTTGCACATTTTTCTCATCGTGCAGCACCGCAGGGCTACGGTTAAACTATTCCAGGTGCCAGAAAGTCTGCTCTTCAAACTTTCCCTTAGAACTAGCTGGTTTCTCAGTAGTAGCACTAAAATCTGAACCCCTGTGACTAGCACTTGCTGTAGAACCTGCTGGAAAGCACTAGGAAGCCTGAAACTGATACAAGCACTCAACTCTCCTTGTCAATAAGGAGAAATTAGTCATAGGCACTAAACAGCCTATAATTGCAAAGTACCTTGCAAAGGTATGGGAAAACAGCTCTTGTACTTTACAAAAAAAGCACCTAAACAGGCATGTCTAAGGGTCAGCTTCCGGTGATTTCTCCTGTCCACCTGGTGAATCTGGGCATACTGGGGCAATGCGGCAACTGCCTCATGTACACAGACAACCTTCTCTTCCTACCAGCCAACACTACAACCTGTGAGAGATGCATTTACATAGCCAAACTGGAAGCAAAGCTCTCTCCAGCCAAGATTGTGCTAGACAGTCAAGAGGAGAAGGTTAACACCTGCACTGCACCTCAAGCAACACATAGCCCTTCAAAACCCACACCATCAACACCCACACATAGCAACACTAAACCCACATATGCAGAGGCCCTTAACATTAACCTGCCCAAGCAACAAGGGCTTCCGAAGCTGAAACGCAAACAAACACCAGTCACAACCAAAGTAACACATAGCTCACAACACCAGTGTGCCATCCAGTAACAGCTCCTAAGGCAAGACAATGTACCCAACACTTTAGTCATAGGTGACTTTATAGTCAGGCACACTGATGTCCCACTCACCAGGCAGAACAAGGAGAAAATTACAGTCAGCTGCCTATTGGGTTCCAGGATCCACCACATAATGCATACATTCAAGTCAGTCCACAACAAGTACAAATACGACTCTGTCATTGTCCATGTTGGTGCGAATGACTTGAGACGTACCTCCCTGGACTACATGAAAAGAGACATGGAAGAGCTCTCGGATCATGTGGCCCGGGCAGGCATGACCCTAGCCCCGAGTAGCATCCTGCCTTTGCCCAGAATGATACCACAGTATAAGGACAAAATAATTGATTTCAACAACTGGCTAAGCTTCTGGTGTCATTCAAAGGGGATCCAGTATCTGTCTGCCTGGGAAGACGTGATGGACAAACCACAAAGTGTTGTCAGAGATGGTCTGCACCCTTCACCCCTGGGATTCAGGTTACTGGCTAAAGCTCTTGCCACCCCTGTAGTGCCTTTTTTAGGCAAAGTTGAAAGGACAAAACCACCACCATAACAGATACAAGCATGAAAAATCTGAAGTAATGCTACTCAACGCTATATGTCTAAACCTCAAAATGCACTCTCTCGAGGCACTCCTAAAGATGAAGAACATTGATATCTGTGCAGTAACTGAGACCTGGGTCAAGGGTCCAGAGAGCACCCCTGCAATACTAGGTTACAACTCTTACCACACTTTTCGGCCACCAAACCAAGACCAAAGCACTAAAGGTGGAGGAGTGTCCATATTCACCAAGGATATTCACACCTCCAGGCTAGTTGCCCAACACAATGCATCTGAAATTCTCCAGGTGCAACTAACACTAGGTAAGACTGCAATCCAAATTGTAGCTTGCTACAGATCCCCCACCATGCCCCAAGATTCTCACTACACCTTTCTAAACATACTGGAAAATATTAAGATACAACTAAACACCCTAATACTGGGTGATTTCAACTACCCTGCCATTAACTGGGAAAACTACTCGGGTACCAACACCTTTTCCCAACGGTTCTTGGAATTCATAAATTCCAACACCCTGGACCAACTAATCCATTGTCCCACCAGGGGCTCCAATATCCTAGACCTGGTCATTATCAACATGGGAGATAGATGCTCCACACCAGTGGTCACCCCCTCATTGGTCAGATCTGACCATAAGCAAATCACCCTTGACATCCACATCCCACTCCCACCCCCCAGTAAGGAAACCTCTGTAAAAAAACTTCTCCAAAGCCAACTTCATGCTACTCAAGTCAGAAGTGACAAACTTCATGGCACCCATGCAGACGGGATTTGAAAGTTCAACTGCTGAATCCTACACTAAGGCACTGTACGAGCACATCCACTCGTGCATGAATCGTGCCATCCCAAATGGAACCAAGATGCTCTCCTCCAAAAAAAGGAAGCCAATCTGATGGTCCCCTGCCATAAACAAGCTATACAACAGAAGGAAGAAACTGTTGCAGAAAAGAGGAAAGTCCCAGGATGCAAAAAACTCCCTTACCAGCCTCAGTAAGAAGCTGAAATCCCTCATAAAATCCTCAAAAGCTAGTTACGAAAATAAAATTGCCAAAGATTCCAAAGACAACCACAAGGCATTCTATAGTTATGTCAAGAATCTAAATGGCAATGATCAGATCTGCTCTGAGCTACAACATAATGGCATTAAATATACTGATCCCAAGGATATTGCCAATATCCTGGCATATCGATTTAGTGCCAACTTCACCCCCCGCTCGCCCCCCAAAAGGGCCCATCTCAATACCAAAAGATTGCCAAATTCCAGTAATCATGGCCACACAGGTAGAAACTGCACTCTCCAAAGTAAGAATGCAGCATAGATGGGACCAGATGATATCCTGGGCTGTGTACAACATGAACTACAAAATGAACTGGCACCTCACCGAAGTGTCATGTTTAATCATAGCCTCACCTCAGGCTTCATGCCCACTGAGTGGTGCACAGCTACAGTTATTCCACTCCACAAGGGGGGGATCCACCTTGGATCCCGAGAACTACTGTCCCACCAGTCTGATGATCCTGATCTGCAAGGGCATGGAATGCATTATCATGGAACTTATAAACAAAGACATTGGCAACCTTCAAATACTGGACCCCACCCAGTTTGGGTTCGTGAAGGGCCAATCTTGTCTCCTGAACCTGATTGACTTCTTTGAATCAGTCTCCAGAGCTGTGGACGAGGGTAAGGCGGTCCACACAGCCTACCTAGACCTCAGCAAGGGCTTCAACACCATCCCCCACACTGGAATCATAGATAAACTTACTAAGCTGGGCATAAATTCCTATGTCACTCAATGGGTTGCCAACTGGCTTACTGACAGAACCCAGACTGTAAAAGTAGCAGACTCCAAATCCAGCTCCAGACAAGTGACAAGTGGAGTACCTCAGGGTTCAGTCCTGGGACCGCACTTGTTTGGCATCTACTTCTCTGAAGTACAGGCCAACACTACGGGACTCTGGCTAACAAACTTCGCAGATGACTGCAAACTGGGAGCCATTATTAAATCCCCAAATTATGTGGATATTTTACAAAAGGGCCTTACAGAAACAGATGCTTGGTGCCAGAGCCATGGGCTCAAGCTTAATGCCATGAAATTTATAGTTATCCCCTTTGGAAAAAAACATGTACCCATGAAATACCACATAGGTGGCAGTACACTAAACACTGAAAGTGTGATGAGAGACTTAGGGACACAGGTGGACAGTGGTCTCACCTTCGATAACCACATCGCCACAACACCTGGGAAATCTTTCTATGTGGCACACCTCATCACTAAGGGCTTTTCATCCAGAAAAAAGGAGGTCATTGTCCCACTGTACTCATCCCTCATTAGACCCATTATAGATTACAACGCCACGTTTGGTATGTACCTCACAAGACATCTGCAATAGGTGGAAAGGCCACAGAAATACTTCACTAAAAGAATTGCAGGCCTAAAGCAGATGCCATATGCTTACTGTCTAAAAAAACTCCAGCTGTACTCTGTGGCATATCGTCTACTCAGAGGTAATCTCTGCTTAACATACAAGGCCATGTCGAACCCTGAGCTGTTAGACATGCTCCACTTAAAGAAATCCCAATCCCTCAGAGCCACACGCTTCAGGGATCTAAACCTTGTCATCACAATGAACAAAACATGCTGGAGGGATAGGTTCCTGACCCGGAGACTCCCCATAATCTGGAATAGACTGCTCCTACATGTCAAGCAGAGCGCCTCCTTGGCCCTCTTCAAAAGGAACCATTATGATTGGATGGGAGATAGGAAATTCACCCTGGGGATCATGTCAGTCACCCTGCTAGACAGGGGTCCAGGGAAGTAAATATTGGGGGCAGAAATATCCAGGGAATTGTTATGACTAGGCTTGTGCCCTAGGGCCGATAGCCTAGTACCAACCTATGAACCATATATTCTGAAAAGTCATTTTGTCCTTCCTCATATACTGTTTACCAGTATTCCAAAGTTGCCAACATACTTTTTCTTTCTTATACCAAATATCTTACTGTAGCAGTATTACATGTGGTTTTCTGGCAGTGCTTTCCAAAACCATGCCAGTAAGCAGTGCACTTTCTCAACCCTCTGAATAAGATTGCAACTACGGAGATGGCTGAAAACCCTGCCAAATCTTATAGATTCACAGGTAAGTTCTAGGCCAGCTGCTCTTGAGGGCCGTTTAAGTCTAGCCAGTTTTCTTTTTTGAGTTCAAATTAATCTATTCCAATTGGTTAGAGACTGGCCTTATCCATCTCATGGTCGATGACTATATATTACCCCTAATGAGAATAACTAGAATTATACCACAGATAATTTGAGGGGACCCATGCATGGGATAAAGCAGGAGCTGCCCCTCCTTCAGTTATCTGATTATCTCTTCAGTTTACATCTTTTTTCCTCAATAAGTTGCAAGAACAGGCTAAACTAATCAGGCAAATACCTGTGTAGAAACATTTCCTGATGTATAATAGTATAAAGCAATCTGCTAAACAGAATGACTGCTGATGAACGCTAACCCCTGAATCAGTGTAAGTTTTCTGATTGATTTCATTTTGTGCATTTTTTATGTTACTATTTTATGATTTTTTTTTTTTTACTACTGCTTGCCTTATGTAGTCCAGCTGTGCTTGTTTGCTTCACCATTATGCTTGTTTTATAGCCTCATAGGTTAATTCTGTGCTGTTAGTCCAGTGGACTTTTTGTATCTTAGCTACATGGTTCCACATTCAGTTTACCAAGACATGAATTAATATCAGACCCCCAACAGGATACATTACTTTGGACCTAGTTAAGTCCCCTTTCCATAAGGGCTTGAGAAGCCAGACTATGGGTGTGCTCACAACTGTAGATAAAAAGGTTTCAGAGAACTACTATGCTTGACTTCTGGCGGGGGTAGTGTCTATTCCCTAAAAGAGGTATTCTTTGTGACTGACATCTATCACTCAAGAAAATCCTATTTTATTGCTGTGGAAGTTCAGATCTCTTGAGTGGGTGTTTAGGGTGTTATTTGCTTTGTGGATGTGAAGGAAGTTACATAGGACTGGATCCTTTGAGGCTGTGTAGGCTAGGCAGATGTACCATCTCCGAAGTTGTTAAGAAACAGAAAAAAGTGAGAACACTTTAAGGCAGTTAGAGTAGCTCAAGGCAGACATGCCTTTGATTGCCTTGGTTTGAAAATGCTGTGGCCTGTTGAGCTCTGTCACTTGCTTAGATAAGTACATACCAAAGAGCTTTATCTCCATAACCTAAAATATTTTCTAACAAACTTTTATGTAATTATTTCAGAAGCGTTTATATTACCTCGTCGAAATTTGACTGCATCAAAGCAATAAATGTCAAACACAATTGATAGATGCAGTAAAATATCGAACAAGTATAAAAAAACAAAAAAGAACAAACAAAAAAAAACTAAAGGGCGTAGGCAGGGGGGCTTGCCCCCCCTGCACCCCCACACCCCCCTGCTACTTAAATATACCAACTCAGAGACCGCACTACATTGAGGTAAATGGAAATCTCCCTTACCTGGCCGATATTCTTCGCTTTCGATATTGTCATGTCGACAATATCAGATTCGACATTGTCAGCTTGCGACAACACAATATAGACCCATTTCATAAATGTAGAATCACTTTCTTTTAAAAAAGTGTATTTATATTGAATAACTGTATGAACTGTGCTGTGTGTTTATTTATTTAAGTAAAATTTATATCAGACTTTGAGAATTGCAGAAATATATGGACTAACAAGAAGAAGAAGAGCAAAAACAAAGACGACAGCAGTGAAATAAAAAAGAACCGGACAAGTATTACCAATTCAGTTAAGGGTTTTATGCACCATGGGATGGCTGCATCCTCCTGAAGAAAAAACTAAATGGACAGAAGCGACATTGGTAGAGGTGTCATCCATAAGTGAATACAAGCATTATTAATATGATCTGAAAAAAAAAAAGAAATGAAGGCAGAAATTAAAATCAGTCCCATAAACTCCTTTTTAAAAAAAGTCACATGATTATAAAAACTATCAGTGTTTAGAATTAGTTTACTTTCATTGATTTATGCTTTTAAAACTATACTACAAATTAAAAACCTTTTATAACACTATTTTTAAAAATATATAAATATAAACATTTCTCATATATAAAATATTGTAAATACATAATTATTAACATAAATAATAACAATAATGATAATGCAGCAAGGATAAATTAACTCATAACTTAATGTGCTTCTTTCTCAACACGTTTAATGCAAACAGTAGAATTCAAACCCAGTTTCTTACCAGCTTGTAACATAAGAATCCATTTATATTCTACAATTTCTTTCTCGTTTATAATATCATTCCCCCTTTTTACTTATCTTACGTTAACTCTAAACTTACAGTACTGCAAGGAATATGATTTATACTAAAAACATAGAAAATAACATCTGATGGCAACTGCTAGGCCTGTGCAGGTTATTATTTCCTATAACTACTGCAGATGCATCAGTCTGCCCCATTTTGAGTTTCACCTTCTTTTTCATATTGCCCAGAACCTGGCTCACACATTGTTAATCTCTGTCATGTGTTTCCCCACATAATGGGAATATCTGCTGTGGAGCTATAATCCTTTTCCCTGAAGAAAAGTTCTCATGTTTCCCTTTCTCCACAAATCTGCATTTATCCCTCATAATATTGTCTTCTGAGTGATACCATCTTTAGCAAACACATAAATGTCTTACATTATTAGGAAAAATGTGAAAGTCACATTTTAAGCAGTATTAACATAACTGATCTTTTTTTTCATACATATAAAGAAATTTGCTTATGCTATTAGTGTAACAATGGTACCTACATTAGAAGTGCACTGCTTGTTTAGCAAGACCCCCTTAAACTATATGGGAGAGCATTGTTCTATTTGACATTTAATTTGCACAATATCTTGCCTTAACAGAACAATACAGTTGGCCACCTGTAAAGACTGTACTGCAACCAGATGTTCACATAACACAAAGTAAGTGAGTTTCAGCTACTGTGTTAATGCTTCCACATTGTCAGTCACATGTCATGTTAATATAGTTTAAAGACAGAAAGTAAGGTAAGTCTGTCAAACCTCAGAATACTTCTCATGAATAAATCTTGTTCTCACTGTAACCTTATGTGTTTGCATAGTATAAAAGTTAAATTTTGTGTTATGGTCGTCTTGATAGAGAGACCTCTAGCAACGAACTATTGAGGTATGTTGTTACCATGGAGACATTATTACAACCAAAGCTTTATTTTGTATTGACAGCTCATATAGTTGATTCCAAGGTTTAATATAATAAATTATCTATGTTGTATGATGAGAATATACTGAATAAAACTTTTGAAAGATAATTTAATAACCATAACAAAGGGTCAGACAAACTATTTGATTGCCAGTTACGGTCAGAGCTAAAAATATTTAACATTTCTGTTACATTTTTGCAAAATAATCAGGAAGTGAAATGTTGCACAAAATAAAATGTCATTGTCAGACTCATTTAATGTTGCAATTTTATTCTATTTTAGGTAACCATTTCCTGTCATCCTGATGTATATTATGTACCATGGCACATCGGTTGACAGTGCAAAAAATATAATGAAGAATGGCTTCCGTCCATCTAAAGATGGAATGCTTGGCCCAGGCATTTACCTCTCTCGAAATGCTTCCAAAGCTGGTTGTTTCCCAATGCACATCTCTGAGGACCAGCGGGTGGTGTTAAAAGTTGAGGTGGATGTTGGTAAAGTTAAAAGGATAACACACCTTGGTGGGCTTCAGAAGACTTGGCACGATCATGGATATGACACTGCCTGGATTCCGCAGAGCTGTGACCTAACAAAACGAGAAGAAAACTGTGTTTGGGATCCAAAACGAATTAGAGTCATTGCTGTTGAAAAGGCTCCTTCAGGTCACTTGGATGAGCTGAAGAGATTGCTGGGGTCAGAGGATCAGGAAGATAACTCATTTTGCACTATTATATAATTACACAAAGTCTAAAAAATATGAGACAATAGGATTTTTGTCTTGTGCTAGCAATAACGCTGCATTACTGCTCTCAAGGACTGGTTTGAGAATATGATCGATAATCAGTAACTGAAACAGACCTGTGCTGCAGTTAAGCAGAAGATCACCCTTAAACCATCTCATAAAACTTTGTATGTATACCACATTAAACTGGGCTCCACGATACTAGGTCCCCAAAAACACAAAAAAAATGCAAGATGACTTGTGAAATGGTGTCAACAAACAAAGTAAATTTATTAGATAAACTGAAGTTGTGTAAAGGACACTGTTTCAGTTAAAAACTTGGTCTTCCTCAGTTTGCCATGATTTATATTTTCTTTGGCTAGATGCCACAAGATTTTTAAACCACCAGCACCATTAGAATGTGATGTTAATAACTGAAATTCTGTCCTTGGCCTGTGAATTATTTTTAAGTTTTATCCAGTGAATTTTTTTTTTTTTAATTTCAACATGCCTGTACATTTAGCCTACCTCCGCAGCAAGGGCCCTTCATAATGAGATGCAGTTTTTCTACCTGACTCATCACTCGGTGGCAATGCATCAAGTCATTATGTCACCAGTTTCATTAGATTAAAACTCCAGGTTTTCTTCCTTTAGACAGTCCAAAGTCAGGAAGAAGGCCTTTGTAAGCTGTACAGTTAAACAGAATGCTGTCACTAACACATGTCCTTGCACATCTTTCATTTGTGGGTGCAGCGCAGACCTACCTCAACAAAGTTCTGTGGACATACTAGTATGTAACAGCCCCAGTAAGAAAGGTAGCATTATCTGGAAGGGTACACACTGATGTAAACAACATAATGCACTGCCAGTAAAAAAGGCAAAATAAAAAAAAGTTTTATTTTCTACAGATGTAATGGGGACAGCAGAACTCTATCTCCAGACTTTGTTTGTGGATGTTGACAAGTATTCATCAATGTTGTGTACAATTAAATTAGGCTGGTATACAGTAAACCCCCTATATTCTGTCCTTTGCAATTCATAAAAATCCTTCAGTTCCCTTGGTACACTACAGAAAAGGGACATAAACAAATGTGATTGTGGAGGAGGCAATTTACAAAGCTGGGGATGGTATACTGCACTGTAGATTAAGATATGGATTTACGGGGCTCCAAGTATGGGCCATTTGTATTTAAAAATACACTAAACAGCACAACTGCACTGAAGAGCTGATGTTGGCGTATGATAATATGCCTAAACAGCTTTATCCTTCCAGCGAAGAAAATGCCTGAAGAGTGAAAAAAGAACGGATGAACACATCTGCTGCACATAGTAGCATACTCCATGTGCGTATAAGCATAACAGCACACATATTCCTGTTGTGCCTCCCAAACAAGTGATGCAACACATCTCATTCCAATGGTAGGCCACAAACCTCTAGACTCCCAAATTTACATATATTTAAATTGTACCTTGTCTGCCATTAAGACAAATGAGGAGGTATATTTATAAATCGCTCCTTGCCATGATAAGATTTGCAGACATACTGCTATATACTTCACCACTCATACGATGTCAAGCAAATTAGCATACATGTGTATAATATGGTCTGCCATTTACACACCTGAGCTGGCAACCCCTCTATTCCCCCAAATGTTTGGACAGAGTGTAAAACACATTTATTACCATGCACAAATATATGGCAGCATGACAGTCTGTAAAATATATGTGGATTCTTCACAGAGAACCAAATATCAAACTATGGAACTCTACCAGTCATATTTCAATTTGTAAGTTGTTCTGGTAACTATTAGTTGCTTTCCTAAATCAAGTCGTAATCAGGAAACAGAGCAAACCACAGACGGTTCTAAATGTATATTTTGTAATTTGTTTTATACGTACATGACCTAGCTGCAAACAATGAATCCATTCTTAATATTACAAGGGCTGCCACTGTTACTAACATTTACAGTAATAAAACTCTGCAGTTATCACAGGAGTGGTCAGAATTAGCAATATACACACCGAGATTTTTGTGTGTTAAAATTCCTTGCCTATGATTTATGAAGATGTAGTCTGTCAGTATGTCATTAGCATAATGCAACATGATCATGTTGATGACATGAGGACATAGTACGCACACGTGTACGAGACAACGCACTGTGTTACAAATGAATAACACTAACGGGTATATTGTAATACATCTGCACTGACATATAAGTGTTTTATATATTTTAATTCTTTTGAAAACTTTCTGTATGCCAAGTGCTAGCCGGTATAGGAAATCAAATGTTATTTTGTTAGCTCAAGTTTTATATTTTTCTTGACTTGATTAAAACTCCAATAACATTTGTCATTTTTATTCTGTCTTTCACTTTTTTGCACATATTTTATTTAGTATCTTTGACAGCATTCTGACTGTAGTTCACCTCAGTAAATTCTTCTGTGTATGTTTTAAGTTTAAGAGTGTATGGGCAGGATTCACGAAGGCTTGCACGGAGTGTAAGAGACGTGCAACACTCCATGCAAGCCTCGCGATCCAGGAACAGCCCTAAACTCCGTGTAAGAGACCAGCTAAAACGTCTCTTACACGGACTGGGCGTGGACATGCTAAATACCTCACTTGCATCCGAAAGGTATGCAAATGAGGTATATTAGCGATCCACGAAGCAGAAACCAGTCCGTGTAGGAGACGTTTTAGCTGCAGAAATGTACTCAGTTGACAACTGAGTACATTTCTGCAAAATCCACAACGGAGCGATGTCAGCTCCAAAAAAAGGTTGCATATGATTCAGGCAGCATGCCAATGGCCAAATATGTGGCCATTGGCAAGATAACCCGATGCAAAACTATTAAAAATATAAATTTTTTTTTTCGGCGATCGCCCATGTTTAAACCCAGCGCAGCCCCGCGCAAACGGGCTGCGCTGTATAAAACCATGAAAAAGAAGGTTATAAACCCACAAATGTGGGTTTCATGCAATACATGGAATGATAATGCAGGGACCAGCAGACTAAAACCAACATGGCCACCGTGTAGTGGTTGCTAAGGGGGGAAGCTGAGTCTAAGACATGTAACTAAGCATTAGTAGGCAATCTCATGTAAATGAGGGTTCGGATACTGAATCTCACAGTCACATACCAAATGAGCACAGTCTGAGTAGTGTAAGAGATACAAAAGGGGGAGGAATAGAGTAGGAGATAGGTGACATCACAGGGGGGAATGGTAGAAAGAAATGCAGTTCATTGGAGGCCAGTGTAACATGACAGATGACAGGCACAGATCATGGAAAGAGGTGTGCCACTAGATAAGTCATGGAAAGTCAAGAAATGGAAGGTGTACACTGTAACCTACACCAAAGTTTCTTGCTGGCCGTGCATGCGCACGTGTGCACGCCATGAAGGGTGAGTAGGACAGTGTGCACGCATGTAAGGCAGTCTGAGCATGTGGGAGCTTGTTGGGAGATGTTTAACACTGTTTGCGTGGGTGTGCACGTGTGTAAGGCAGGCTGAGTATGTTGGAGGCTGTTGGCAGACGTGTAACAGTGTTTGCGTGGGTGTACGCGCGTTTAAACCCGAATAAGTAGATTCTGAACCGTGTAAGCACGTGTGCGCGCGTGTAAGCCACTGTGAGCGTGTTTCAGATAGTATGCAAGTTGCTCCCCCCTGAGGAAACAGAGAGGAAAAAGGAAGCAACAGAATTAATAGGAAGCTAGCAGGGATAACTGCTGAAGCTAGCAGGTGAAAACAATTAGAAGCAGGCAATTACACAGGCAGAATAGTAGCCCAGCCCAGCACTTAAAACTCTGCAAACAGTAGTGCAGGATGTTTCCATTAAGAGACACTGCAAGACAGGAGTAAGCTAATAGAAGTGAAAACTGAAAAAGCTTCACTCAGAGCAGAAATGTTAGGGGCTGCCATAGCTGTCATAATGAGACATAGGCGACTTGCTGAGGGTGGTGACAATGCAGATGGTGCCAGACAACCCACAGTGAGGAGGCGGAGAAGAGTGTACAGGCCCAGGGTCACCTACCACGGGTTACATGAGCTGGAGATAGTAGAGCGCTATAGAGTGGACAGAGAGCTCCTGCAGCAAATTGTTGAGCTGTGCAGGCCACGCCTCACACACAGAACCAACAGAGGGAACCCATCCCAGTGGAAACCAAGGTATGTGTTGGCCTAAGAATACTAGCAACAGGTACCTTCCAGAGACCAACTGGCGATATGATGGGGATATCACAGGCATCAGCCTCCAGGGTACTACACCAGTTCCTGGATGCCATGTCAGCACATGTCGGTGATCATGTATATTTCCCCAATGCCCGTGAGGTATTGGCCAGCAATATCGTCTCTTCCAGCAAATAGCGGAATACCCTGAGGTACTGGGTGCTATAGACTGCACGCACATACGCATCAAAGCACCAGCAGGTGAGTGGGGTAGGGCCTACATTAACCACAAGGGCTTCCCCTCCATCAACTGCCAGGTCGTGTGTGATGCCCAGGGCATAATAATGAATGTGTGTGCTGGCTGCCCTGGGAGTTATCACGATTCCCACATCTGGCATTTGACGCAGCTGTACCAGACATTTGCCAATGGGGACATCCCACACGGACACCTAGTGGGGGATGCAGGTTATGCACTGGAGCCATGGCTGATGACACCCATCAGAAACGCACACACACCTGAACAGGAATGCCATAATGAGGCACACGCACAAACACGTAATGTGATAGAGCGTGTGTTTGGGCTGCTCAAGTCACGGTTCCGGTGTCTGGACACATCTGGTGGAGCCTTGCAGTACACACCAACTACATGTACCCAAATTGTCATGGTATGCGCTATGCTACATAATATGATCTTGCGAAAACAGCTGCAGCAGGACCAGCATAGGGCCGGGCCAAACAGCCCCCCACCATTGCCAAGGCCATCACAGGCAGAGCGTGACTCGGAGGAGGAACAACCTGAGCCTGCCCCAGTAGGCAGAAGGAGGCGTGCCCAGTATGCCCTGGCCTTGGCAAAGAGGCAACGCATAGCACATACACTGGCACAGTAGGAACCCTGGGAATGATACCCCTCTGACTCACTCATATAGTAACAGGGATGCCTAACATGACACAACCTGCTCTCAAACATGTACAGGGAGTGTAGTATGTGCATCCGACAGAGGCAGCCCTGCAGCACCACCTGAGGCATGATTGCCATGTGTTAAGCAATGTAACACCATCTAGTATATGCAAACATGAAGACCCTGCCTAACATCTCACCCTCACCAAGCATGATGCCACACTATGAAGACAAGAAGATCAAGTACAATAATTGGCTGAAGTAATGCAGTCAGTCAAAGGGGAGCCAATGTGTTACAGGCTGGGAAGATATGCAGAGTTTGACATGATGCACCACCTGCTAGGGGTGGCATGCACCTATCATGCCATGCCCCATGGATACTGGCAAAGGCTGTCAGTACCCACAGCATGCCCTGAATAGGTAAGTCTCAAAACACAAACCCAACCTCATAGGTTCTACAAGGGATAGGAACCTAGATGTAATACTACCCCATGACAGATGTACAAACAGCAAGATGTGTGCAGTGTAAACGCACACAGTAAGGAGAATGTAGATACCAGTCCTGTAATAGAGAACTGGGCAAGGCTCACAGCAGCACCCTAACACTACCAGGTCACACCTCATACTGTGCTGTACAGCCGCAAAACATGGAACAAGCTACAAAAGGAGGGTGACTAGCAAGAAATGGCAAGGATAACCACACCCACATGTTGGTACCACAACAAGAAGCAGCATGGAATATCCATGGTCAAATACCAATGGCTAAAACTGCCTCACAGTATATAGCCTGCTGCAGACCACTGTCCTAATACCAGGAACAGCACCTGGCCTATGTCGGAATACATGAATATATCAAGCCCCCAAACCACATTATATTGCTCGACTGAAAATACCCAGACATACACGGTAGCATTGTACTAGCACCAACACAGTAGGAGAAAATTACCCAGATTCCATAAACCAAAATGCCCAGGAACAATGTACTACCCCACAAGAGGGGTAAGCATACTGGATGTGATAATCAGCAACATGTGTACTGGATGGCAAGATGAGAAGTGTACCCCTCACTGGTAAGACCAGACCATAGAGTAAGCACACTGGATATACACTCCTGACCCCAGTCCCTGGCCAGAATACCACAGTGAAAAACATGTGTAAAGTATAGGTTGCAGCCCTCAAAACCGATGTTGAATCCACAAAAGGCCCTGTGCAAGTGCAGAATATGGGACACACCACAGAACATGTTATACAGGCATTCCATGAACACAGCCAGGAATGCTTGGAGTATGCAATCACAAATAACAACAACACACAATGCCATACACGCAGACATCTGGCATGCTGGGCTCCAGCCATTACCAAACCATGCAAGAGAATGAGGAAGATACCACATGATAGAGCAAACATAAAAAGGGAAGTAATCACTGACCAGTAGTATGGCAACAACATATGTCCACACATACAATCCACTAAGTCCAGCCACAACAAGTATAACCTATGAATCCAGAGGCAATGTGACGCCAGTACCAAGTACACAGACAACCACAACACCCCCGAATAAATACAAACATATGTGATAGATGCATCCATGTATCCAAAGCAGAGGTTGAGCTCCAACAAGTCAGTACTGTCAACACTAGTCAGGAGGAGAAGGTAACCACATACACCACAAACCCAGTCCCACATAGACCTACCACAACTGTAAACCAAACACATAAACACAGACAAATATTCCCGGAGGCCTTAATTACAAACACACCACACCAACAGATGCCTCCAAAGTAGATCACAAGCAACCACAACCTTCAAACATAGCACATGCAGCGAATAGTACGCAAAGCTGGTGTGCCAAACAGTCACAGGCCCGAAGGAGAAACAAATGCCTGATACAGTCGTAATAGGTGTCTGTATAGGCAGAAACACAGCTGTCCCACTCACCAGACTGAACAAGGGAAAGGGTAGAGTAAGCTGCTTGTAGGTAGCCACAAAATGCCACTTAACACAAGTACGCAGGTCACCCCAAAGCAAGCAGAAATATGATGCACTCAATGTCCATGCTGGTGTGAATTACCTGAGATGTACCTCCCTGGTCAACAACAAATGAGACATGGATGGTCCCTCTGAGTATGTACCCCAGGGCGGGATGACACTGGCTGTGTGCAGCATCCAACCCTCACCAAGAATGATGCCACAGTACAAACACAGAATGCTCATGTTTAACAGCTGGCACAGTTACAGCTGTCAGTCCAAGAGGGTGTAATGTGTGTCTGCTTGAGATGTCAAGCATGACAAGCCATGCTGCTGTTACAGGGGTGGCTGTCAGCTGTTACCCGTGTGCGTCTGGATACTGGATAAGGCCTTTGCCGCCTCCATAGAGCCGTATGTAGGCAAGGCCAAAAAGACTACCCACCACCCTAGAAAACATAAGTGGTAGGAAACATAAGGGTAATGCTGACCAATGCCAGATGTGTAAACTGCAATATGCATGCCCTGAGGCACTTCCCATTATGGAGAACATTGATGCCTGTCCAGTGACAGAAGCCTGCTGCAGGCCTAGTGATACCACACCAGCACTACTAGGTTATACCACATACCATGTGTTATGGCCCCAACACCTGCACCAAGACATCAAAGGAGGGGGAGTATCCATATGCAGCACAGACACCCATATAGCCAGGTAACTGACAATGCACAAAGCAGCGGACACCACCCATGTGCACATAACTGTAGTCAAAACTGCTGTACAGTCTGTAGCATGCGACAGACCACACTCTCACACACAAGAACCCCACCCAGACATCCGAAGACACTGGACAGTATGGATGTCCCACCAAATACCAGACAAGGTACACAAAGTACCACATAGGTGTCAAACCATTATGTATGCAAGGAGTCATCAGGGACCTAGGGACACAGGTCGACATTAATCTGTCATGTGACAGCCACAATGCCAATGTGGCTATGAAGACTGTTGATACTGGACACCGTATCATGAAAGGATTCACACCAACATCAACAGAGGTCACTGTGCCACTGTACTGTTCCCTTATCAGACCCATAATCTAGTACAATGACTCATATGGGATGTACCATACGTGACACCTGCAGCGGTTCGGAAGACCTCATAGTTACCCCACCAACAGGATAAAGGGTGCAAAATATATGTCATATGCTGCCTGGCTGTAGACACCCCAGCTGACTGCAGTCACACACTGCCTACACAGAGGCATTGTATGTCTGTTGTACCAGGCCATGTCCAACACAGGAGTAATGGACATGCTACACCACAGGAAATCAAAGCCATTGGAGCTGTGAGAGTCACAGATGTCAACCTCAACACATAATGAAATAAGATGTGCTGGAGGGACAGATACATAACCCATAGGCTCCCCACACCCAGAAACAGGATCCCAATCCATGGTAGGCAGAGCCCCTCACTGACACCCCTCAACAGGAATATTGCCAAGTGGATGGATGACCGTACATGTATACTGGGGTCCCCACTGTGTCACGACCAGACAGAGGCACAGTGAAGAACCTCATAAATGGCCATAATTGAACATAGCAAGGGGTGGCGAAAGACACACACACTCTAGCTAGGCTTACCAATGGCCTAGGGTGTCTAGCCTACTATGAACCCATGAACCTATGAAGATACAACACGTACAGGACACTAAGGATAATCACAAGGCTTACCCAACTGATGGTAGGAACCATGTTGGGCATCCACAGATATGCTCCGAATCACACAGATATTACAAACAACATACCAAACACACACACATATTGCTAACATACAACCTGTCAGGTGCAGTGCAAACACCCCCCGAGTGCAAAATACCTATCCCAGCAGATGGTCCCCTGACATTGCAGATGCTGAGGTAACAGCCATCATCTGCAAAGCAGAACACACAGCAGCAAAGGTATGTGATGGTGTCCTGTGCTGAGGCCAACATGGACCCCAAGAGTAATGGAATGCAAAATCACACTACTGGCCAATGTCAGCCTTACCACAGGGTATGTACCCAAAGAGCAGTGTACAACAACAGTGGTCCATCACAACAAAGGTGTTGCCTGAATGGATACTCCAAACTACCACCCCAGGATCCTGACAAGCTTGTTCTGCACAGCTATGGAAAGGATCAGTATGTACCGCAGACAGAAGGCTAATGTGGACCTACTGGACCCTACACATTGTGGCTGTTGTAACTGCAGAACCGGCCCCTAAACATGTCTGACCCATTTGAAGCAGTCATTAAGGTCATTGATGAGGGCTATGTGGTCCACACAGCGTAGCTGGACCGTGCACATGCTTCTAGACAATACCGTACATGTTCAGTATGGATATGTTCACCAGCTTAAATATACACCCCTATGTCAGTAGAGGGGTTGCAAAGCAGACCAAGGACAGAACTGACATGGTCAGACATGCTGCATCCATGTCAGACTACAAAGCGGATATGAGTGGCATCCCACAAGGCCTGGTCTTGGCCCCCACCACCACCGTTCTGTATACATGTCCCATAGGTATAGGCCAACATGGAAGGACTGTGACTGAGCATGTATGCAGAGGAGTACAAACAGCCCACCGTATCCGACCCCCAGCTGACACAAGCAACCCACAAAGGGCCACCTACAAACAGACAACTGTAGCCATAGCCATGTCAGCAAGCTAATCGCAGAACTGTGTATAGACAACCACTGTGGATATACAGTAAGTGCCCACAAATTACCACACAGGTGTTAACCCATGAGGCACCTAACATGTAATGTGAGACCTGGGTACAAAAGGTGATAAATAACCTGCACTGGACAAACATGTGTCTGTAGTGTTCGCAGAAACATGTACCATATACCCACCCAAACATGAAGGCTGGCAGATGTAGATAAGGGGAACTCACTCTGGCTCTGCAGCCATCCTCCATCAGCATCACAACTGACTACAATAGCCCCTGTGGGATATACCGCAGCAGACACCTCCAACAACTGTAAAGTCCACAACAGTACCCCACCAGGGGTAGCAAAGAGCCTGAACAGATGCCATGTGTTGCCTGAGTAAACAAACTGCAGCCCCACACACTGCCATCCTTCCCGGCTACAGGAAAGCTGTGCCTGATGTATGATGCCATGTCCAACCTGGAATGAATGAACATGTTGCACCTTGTACAATCTGAATGGCAGTGAGCTATGCACATGAGAGACCTGAACCCCAGCACTGACATACATAGGACAAGCTGTACAGAATGATCCATAACACAGAAGGCACCCCACACTTCAGTAAACTCCTGGTACAGGTCAGCCAGAGTGCCACATATCGACACCCCTCAAGAGGCATCCTGATGAGTGTATGGGAGATGGTAGGCTACCCTGGGTATCACTGTTATGTCAGAGGTAGACAGAGGCACAGTATACCAACCATGACATATGTAATGGCAAACTCCAGTTAGAATGTGTGTCGAAGGACAAACACACCCTGTGACTACCATCAGAAATGGCCTACGGAACATCGCTAGTGTTTGCCAATGTCCACCCATGTTGTGGAATACACTAGCAATGTTGGACGAGCCTGGTGTAGGTAGTCCATATCTGAACATATTGCAACATGGTCATATGTGCACAACTGGCCCCTACACAGTCTGTCGTGCTCACTATGAAGATGTCAAGCAGTGATAGGACTAAAGCCCAGGATACTGTCCACTACAGTGAAATACCGAACCAGTACACTATCACGGTACTACAGTGTTAGGTCATTATGAAAGTATGTTGAGAACTGTCTGCAAAGTATCCCATGCAATTCCTGCAGGCACAGTATAATCCCTGTTGTGGCAGACACGAAGCAGTTGGCCAGTTAGTACACAACATGACACCCAGCACACAATCATAAACGTGTGATAATGTCGAAGGTCACACACACCCAAATATGTGTTGGACTTCAGAGTACAACATATGGAAAGCTCACACTGGGCATGCTCGCACACTTTGATAAATGAGGCATATGTCAGACAACATGCCATGGAAAGGCTGAACTGGGCATGCTCACACACTTAGGCCATATCTCCGTGTAGCAGTTGGCCACACATATCTGGTATTTTATGCGTGTCAGTCCAGGAACCAACCACAACACAGCAATCAGCCCAGTGCACACAGTAAATGACCACAGAGACATAAGTGATATAGTGGATCGCCGTCATATGCAAACATCTGCCACAGATACACAAGTTGGTCATAGGAACAGGGAATGCTATGGCAATAAAGACCTGCAAACAGTAGAACAGCACAACAAATATTGTGCATCCGACAATTGAACATATGGGTGTAGAGGTCAATACTAGGCTTCTTGCCCCAGGGAATGGCAGCTCAGCCAGAGTGTGCTTGGCATCTGCATCCCCAGGATAGTAGGCTACCGTGCCACTGTAAAGTAGGTCACAGAAGGCGACATGTGAGGCTAGTGAGCTGTGCCTCTGTCAAGCAGGGGCACCGTGGAGGTCTCAGGGATTGAATGTGCTAAGCCACAGCCATGTTGTCGGTGTGTGCTGTGAGAGGGTTGCTGAGGATCTCTGACAGTAGGTGTCCGTCAATAACAGACTGGGGGAGCCCTATCTGCATTCTCTGGACGATTCCACTGTCAACACTGTGTTGTAATGAGTATGTGTGAATGAAGTGCCATGCTGGAACCGTCCACAGATGTCCTCCCTCTGTGGGCTACAGCTCTGCAATGTATTAGGTCGCTCTGTCTGTTGAGCAGGCGCATATATGGCGGTGTACAGCTGACAGGTGTCTTGTTGTGGAGCAGTCATGGGTATATGTGGGATAGCATGACCAATGCAAACTGTACACATGCTCATAGGATGCAAGTGTCAAGGATTATGCTGAGTGGCCAGTATAGTCCTCCAGCATGGGTCCTCTGAAGTCATCCACCCCAGTCTACACAAGTGTAGAGTCTGCTTGTGCTAAACACAGTTTGTGTGCAGTGACAACCTTGCCTGGGGTGGAGATGAGATATGGATGTCCAGGGAAAGGTGGACATGGGCAGATATCAACAATGGTGGTCTACCTCTGGTGTGGAACAGTGAGTACCCACGTTGCAGATGGACAGGTGCAATATGTATTCACCCATGTGGCTGTGGTGTGTGGTTCTGCCATAGCACATGGACCCACAAATTGTAGTGGCGGTAGGGTAAAGTGGTAGAGGCCTGAGTAGTTCTCACACACAATATGCCTGTACCTGATGTTAACAACTGGAATGGTGTATGTGAATACCTGCATATCCTGGCACTGTTCCCAGGAAGCTAAGTGTGTGTCCTGGATGTGGGTGTGGTGTTCTGGACTGGTTGTGTTGTGTGTTACAGGTCCTGTGGTCCCAAAGCATGGTATAGAACATAACCTGCCAGTGCGATGTGCATATCTGACCCTGACGTAGGTGGCTGCAAATGCATATATATGCTATCCCCACCTGACAGGTAGTACTACATCTACATACCTCTGTGGAAATAAAGATGTCAGCACCCTAGAAATACTACAGGTGCAGAACAGATGCCCAGTAATTCGGATAGTGCGCTCTGCTAATGCGTCACCCTCAAGTGTCATAATATAGTTAGGTAGGGGTTCGAATCCTGCAAATGCTCAGTGTGTGTGGGTGAGTGGGGTTTGTGTGTGTGAAAGGCTGTGAGAGAGAAATGTCCCTTTTGGCAACTGGGAGAACACACTACAGGATGCACACTCCCCTTTCTAAACACAGATGATGTCAGCACCCTATAAGTACAGCAGGAGAAGGGAAGCCTCCCAGTAATGTGAATAGCGCACTCTGCTAATGCATCCGTCTCGAGTGTCATAACATAGTTAGGTAGTGGTTTGAATCCTGCAAATGGCAAGTGTGTGTGTTTGGATGAGGGGGGTTACTGTGTGTGTGCAAATATGTATGAGGAAATGTCCCTTTTGGCAACTGGGAGAACACACTACAGGATGCACACTCCCCTTTCTAAACACAGATGATGTCAGCACCCTATAAGTACAGCAGGAGAAGAGAAGCCTCCCAGTAATGCGAATAGCGCGCTCTGCTAATGCATCCGTCTCAAGTGTCATAACATAGTTAGGTAGTGGTTTGAATCCTGCAAATGGCAAGTGTGTGTGTTTGGTGTGCAAATATGTATGAGGGAAATGTTCCTTTTGGCAACTGGGAGAACACACTACAGGATGCACACTCCCCTTTCTAAACACAGATGATGTCAGCACCCTATAAGTACAGCAGGAGAAAGGAAGCCTCCCAGTAATGTGAATAGCGCGCTCTGCTAATGCATCCGTCTCAAGTGTCATAACATAGTTAGGTAGTGGTTTGAATCCTGCAAATGGCAAGTGTGTGTGTTTGGATGAGGTGTGTGTGTGCAAATATGTGTGAGAGAAATGTCCCTTTTGGCAACTGGGAGAACACACTACAGGATGCACACTCCCCTTTCTAAACACAGATGATGTCAGCACCCTATAAGTACAGCAGGAGAAGGAAGCCTCCCAGTAATGCGAATAGCAGGCTCTGCTAATGCATCCATCTCAAGTGTCATAACATAGTTAGGTAGTGGTTTGAATCCTGCAAATGGCAAGTGTGTGTGTTTGGATGAGGGGGGTTATTGTGTGTGTGCAAATATGTATGAGGGAAATGTCCCTTTTGGCAACTGGGAGAACACACTACAGGATGCACACTCCCCTTTCTAAACACAGATGATGTCAGCACCCTATAAGTACAGCAGGAGAAGGGAAGCCTCCCAGTAATGTGAATAGCGCACTCTGCTAATGCGTTTCCCCTGCGTATCGTAATGTAGTTAGGTAGGAGTTTGAAACCTGTAAATGACATGTGTGTGTGTTTGCATGTGGGGAGTTTGTGTGTGTGCATTTCCGTATGAAAAACATGTTAGTTTTGGCAATCAGGAGATCACACTACCTGATGCACATTACCCTTTCAAAATACTGATGTTGTCAGCACCCTATAAGTATAGCCAGAGAAGATGAACTATCTAGTAAACCGAATAGTGCGCTTTGCTAATGCGTCCCTCTCACGTGTCATGACTTAGTTAGGTAGGGGAATGAATCCTGCAAATGGCAAGTGTGCATGTGTGTGGGGGTAGTAGGGTGTGTGTAAATGCAAGTGTGAGGAAACAGATCCTTTTGGCAAATACTACAATACACCAGATGCTGCATACTCCCCAGTAAACACAGGGGATGTCACCACACTATCAGCACAGCCAAACAGGGCTAGTTGGCTAGTAATGCCAATAGTGTGCTCTGCTACTGTGTCTATTACCATTGTCAGAGTACAGATAGGTATGTTTTGGTAACCCACAACTGTCACGTGTGGTTGTGTCACACAGTATGACCTTGTGTGGGTGTTTGTACATAACAATGCATGCCATTGCCTAAACCAGCAATGGCATTGCACACATGATGTATGTGTGTGACACATACACATAAATACCTGTGACCTGCAGTAGTTACCATGTCTGACACATGCTTCGTGTGGATAAATGGTATTAGCAATGTATACCAATATGACTGTGTCTTACTGTGCAGGGTCCGCACGTGGTATGTCCCTATACAGTGTGGGTGTCTATGGTGAAAGACCTACAGCAGGGGATACACATCTGGTCTGGGCCATATAGTGTACATGTAGTCGATGTACAGGTGCTGCATGTTCCCACCTGTTGTGGTAGTGGTAACATGTCATTCCACTGCAATTCGGTGACCACATGCTGTGAACTCTTCAACTAGAGTGTTGTAGCTACAGTAATGCTCACACACAATGTTTGGCTGGATGCAGTACGGCCTTATAAACACAGTTCATGAGACTGTCATATTGCCGGTGTTGTTATGGAGGATAGGTGGTCTTCCTGTGTATGTGAGGGTTGTGTGTGCCAGGCTATGAACCAGATGGCAGTCCGACACACTGTCAGCTGCACATGAGTAGGCCCTGATGGTTTGTGCTGTGCCAACAACCTGGAGGTGTGTGTATCTGTGTTACCTTGGGATACCACCCCTATCCATGTGTGTTACATGTGTAGGGGACGACAGGCATGGTATGGGGCATAACCTGTCAGTGATGGGTAACACCTGTGAGCCATGAATCATGAATCTGGTACTGCACAGACATTGCAGTTCACCGTGCTGAGGGCAGTGTCTGGTGCATGCATCTTCCGGTGTACACTGCTGTTGTTGTGTAGCAGCACTGTTAGTGTCCTAACCTGTGTGATACCCACGGAGGTCGCTATGTAAACCATGTCCTGCAGCATAAGGCAGTATGTGTGTACCAAGGAGCCTTGCCATTATACATCGGGCCATGGGTGTCACGTGCAAGATGACCCGTGCACATCATTGTGGCTTCCCTAGCATGTAAGCACACGTTGACAGCCAGTGGATACCCTATGAATGACAGTGGAGACTGAGCATAATGTAGACATACAACACCCTTCCCACATATAGTGGTAGAATACCTGGTGAGGGTATGTTGGCAACCAACATCAGGCTCATACTGGCCTGTGCCACATGCTGAGAGATCCATTCTATGTTCCCTATCATGTAGTCCAGGGAGGTATGTCTCAGGCAGCCACACTGGCATGGTCAATGAGTGAGTCATATCTGTCCATGCCTCTGACTGACCTGTATGCATGTGTGCTGTGGTGGACCATAGTGCCCCTGAGTCATATCACTGTGACCTTCACCAGATACAGCCTGTTGAGCGGGACCCCAGTGCAGCACACATGACAGGTACCTGACACGTCTGTAGCAGGTGTGTTGTGTAGCCCTACAGGCTGTGAGTGTGTGGCACAGGGGATGTGCGTGCCATGTGTGGCATGTGCTCTGTTCCGACGGAACATATGCCTGTGTGCCAGCTGCGGAGGTGTGTGATGCCCAGGCAGGCTGCTAGTCTGAGTCCCCACGTATGCCCCAGTGTGTTCAGCATGCTGTCAGTGTGTGTCAATGTCTGACTGGTATTGTCGTCACTGTAATATATTGTATTGATTTATTTATTTATCCTACATTTGTTGACTGGGATAGCCCAACTGGATGCATGTCCATTTCAGGGAGGCCCGTGGAGACAAGCTACGAGGGTAGCAGATACAGCATTACATAATACTAGCATTACATATTACAAACAGATTATTTACAGAGATTACATAAGTAAGCAAGTCAAACATGTTCCACAGGTTAATGTTAGACCTGAGCACAAGCCAGGATTAAATTAAAATTACACAGTAAAGTGGTTCACAGAAGTTACACATTCGAGTTAGCCAGGCTTGATACATTGACATAGCCAGTTAAGTGACAAATGTTGTTTGAGTCTACTGTTAAATTGACCTAAGGTGGACAGTAGGGTAATATCAGCTGGAAGTGAGTTCCAGGATCTACTTACAGGGTTTGCAAAGAGAGAATCACCAGCTGTGTTATTAAACTTGCTAGTCTGAAGTAGTACTTTGTTAGAGGATCGAAGCGGTCTAGGATTGTTATAGGGGGTGATAATATTTGAAGTGCAGGAGTATTGTCTGGATTATAGAGGATTTTATAGGCCATAATCAGTTGGTTATACTGTATTAGGCTGGGTATTGCAAGCCAACCAAGCTGATTTAGATTGATGCAATGATGTGTCCTAAAAGGCGGGCCAGTGGCAAACCTGGCAATGTGGTTGTAGCAAATCGAGTGTTTGTTAAGGACAGTCTTGTTCATATTCGAGTAGAGGGATACATACAGAAGGGTTGAAACAAGGTGTGAGCGAGCTATGGCACCTTTAGCTGGAGGGGCTAGGAAGGCTTTAATTCTGTAAAGTGACCCTAGTTTTCTATTGATGGCTTTGCTAATCTGGTTAACATGTATGTCACATATGAGATTATTGTCTATGATGACACCTAATAGTTTCGGAGATGGGTCGGGGAGATTATTGTGCCATCAGTTGATGTTATGGTAACGGTGAAAGTGGTAGACCTACGTGTTGGTGAAATAACAGCAGTTTAGTTTGATTGGGATTTAGGATCAGACGATGTTCAGAAAGCCAGTTTGCTATTGTATTAAAGGTGGTCTGGGTAGCTGACCATAACTCTACTGGAGATGTGGCTGAGCAGATCAGAGTAGAGTATACAGCATATTGGATACAGCTGACTTTTGGGATGACAGTATAACGGTCGTTAATGAAGATGGAGGACAGCAAGGGCCCTAGTATAGAGCCTTGTGGTACTCTGAGGGTGTTAGGTAGAAGGTTAGAGAGTTTGTTCTGCCAGAGGCCAGCCTGCTGTCGACCATGCAGGTAGGATTGACACCATTGGAAGGCTCCAGTATCTAGACAGTCTTTGCAGGGTGTGGAGTACAAGTTGGTGATCAACCATATCGTATGCCTTTGAATTATCCAAAAAGAGGGCTGTGGATATATAATTATTGTTGCAAGTATGGCTTATGGTGTTAGTAAAGGCTAGGAGGCCTGACGTAGTGCTGTGATGAGGACGTAAGCCATGCTGAGTGTCTGCCATAATGCGAGTTTGGATTAGGTGGTGCATGACTTGTCTATGACGAAAGTTTCCATAATCTCTGCAAGTGGAGAGAGTATAGCTATTGGCCTATAATTGGAGACTTCAGTAGAGCTGCCTCCTGTGTGAAGTGGGATTACATATGACATTTTCCAGATGGTGGGAAAGTTAGATTCTAACATGGTTCCTTTGATTACCTTTGAGACGGGTAAGCAATAGCATCATCTGGTTTTGATAGGTACTCGGCAGGGAGTTGATCAGCAGAAAGTGTAGTGGGTTTCACTGTTACAATCAAGGTACGGAGAAGTGAAGTGGCGACTGGTTGGCAGCTGGACGCAAGTAGTTTTCTAGGGTGCTGCTTTCAGGACCAGGGGAGCTAGGAGGTAGATGGCTAGCTAGGGCCTGAAATGTCTCAGTAAAGGACTGGTCAAAACTATCAGGAACATCTTCAGGGGTATTATCAATAGTAGCAGCAGGGATTGGGGTTGACGTTTGTCCTGGACGTAGTATATATGACATGCCACCTGACAGGGTATGGCATTACTGGGTTCAGAGAGACCAGTCCCCAGATTGGCTGTGTGGTGGCATCCCACACATGTGTTGTACGTTCCTGGCCAAGGGTGATGGCTGACTGCATACATGTGGCAGCTGTGACAATGACACATGACTCACATAAACCACGACTGGACCATAGAGGCGATTCACAGGTTACCTTTGCACATGCCACCCTAGTAGTGTGATTGCCATGGTGAGTACCAACACATAGGGCCAATGGGGAACAACATACTGAAGGTGTGTATGTGTGGGTGGACTGCTACTGTTTCATAGCACTGACATATATGACTGCACACGTGGGTAAATGCCAGGTAAGACGTGTGCAATGTGTCACAGGCAACGTACATGCGTACAGGACAGACAGTGACGTTCTGTCATGTGTAAAGTTGACATACATATCGTACGCTATGCAGATGTCACTAGCAGTCTACAGAAGCACTGTAACTCTGCATTGCAGGTGTAAGCAGTGTTCCAGGGACCCCAAGCGAACATGCATGCAAACAAAGCTACAGTAAACAGGGCTGGAAGTAGTGCATTATACAACAAAGAAGGGGTAACAATAACAGTAAGTAACAATGCAAATATGTAGGCACTATCAACATGTACCCAGGAATACGCAGCACAGATGCCCATGGTAGAACCGATATTATGTCATACTTATTTGTGATTTGGATTACATTGGTACTGCACACATATCTACATGCGTGAACATCCACATGGCATAGTCGTTGTGGGCAACTTGACACCATTACTGTACATGTCCACCATTGCATATCACTACTTGCGTTAGCTTTCCCCCTGTGCTACCCATGTATGCGGCTATCTGTTGACAACCTTACCACCGGCATGCAATTATGTGCAGCTGTTATACTTTGGTATGTACTATGGGTGCAGATAACAATTCAGGACATTCATACAGTTACTACAGCAGGCATGCTGGGATAAACACACAGTCATAGCAGCACACTGTACTGTTACCAACATGATACTACTAATACACGTCTATGTAGTCACCCTGTGCATCAGCAACGTGTTTACCTGTTCCGCAATGATGTTGGAGATTGCAGGAGGTGGCACAGTGTCATCATATGCACAGGGTGTGGATTAGGTATGCCTGAGTCAGCCACTGATACCACCAATTGACATGTGTGTGTATGTGTGTTGGTGAGGGGCAGCAGTACAGGGTGGGGCAGTGTTGGTGCAGTGTGTGCATGTATGTGGTTGCCCTAAGTGTTAACATTTCGCATGTGTGTATGCACGCACACAGTTCCACCTCATGGCTGCCATATACAGGGGTTTGTGGACAGCCACAGACTGCACCTGGCAGGCCATACAGATCAGTGTCTGTGTGCACGGACACGGTACCTGTGCCTGGCAGGGGTGCTACGGACCGTATCCAGTACAAAGCCAGACTGGGTACTGTCATCAGAAGCGGGGGTGTGTTGACTGGACACATGTCCCTGTTGGGACTGTCCAGAGCCACGTGCACGTGGTCTCCTGGGGCGTTCCGATGACAGCACAGACCCAGCATTGCTGGGGCTGCTGCTGGCACTATGGGGGCGTGCGCGAGCCTGTTGTCGTCCGCGCCGACTGCCAGCTGCTGCTGCTGCCGGCATACGGCCACGTCGATGCCGCAAACGCCCACCATTGCCCTGGCTCATGGACATCTGGTTGTGGAACTGCTGTAATATGTCCCCACAACGTCTGTCTATGACATCGGTGAAGTTACGGATAGCATCCGCAATGTCACGCATACTGTCTGTCATGGCTGTGCGACATGCTCTGAGCTCCCTCAGACCCTGTCTGGTGTACCTTTCCATACGTGACTGAGCCTGCATGACAGTCCGAAACATAGCTGAGGTTGACAGACCTCTTTGGGCACGTCGGCCAGAGGCAGTACGCCCACGGATGCTCCCACGAGAACCCATGGGCAACTGTCTGTGTGGTACCATCGGAGGACCCTGCCCATGGCTGCTGTGTGGGGACGCATGTGCCACAGGTACCACATTACCCTGGTCTATGCCCGCTGTATCCTGTCCATCACCTAGGGACAATGGTGACAAAGGATGTACAGGCAGGATGACTGTGCGCAATGATGGGGTTGACAGCTGTGTACTGTCAATTGGCTGACCAATGGCAGACCCTGACACACCTTCCTGTACCATTACACAAATATCATCATTACCAGTAGCCGTGGCACAGGATTCAGGTTCCCTGCTGCAGGTCACCAGAGCAGCCCCAGAACCTGTGGGATGAAGACAGGAAACACAGTTTACAGTCTCCAGACATTGTTACCAGTGATGCACTTATACACACATGCACACATGCACACATGGACACATGCACACATGCACACATGCACACATGCACACAGGCACACATGCACACATGCACACGTGGACACATGCACACGTGGACACATGCACACATGGACACATGCACACATGCACACGTGTTCACATACACACATGGGCACATGCACACATGCACACATGCATACATGCACACATGCACACATGGTCACGTGTACACATGCACACATGCACACATGGACACAGGCACACATGCACACATGCACACGTGGACACAGGCACACATGCACAGATGCACACGTGGACACAGGCACACCTGCACACATGCACACATGGGCACAGGCACACCTGCACACATGCACACATGCACACCCCGCAGTATACACACAGAGCACTACTGAGTTACACTACTGTTACTAGCATTATCAGGACTATTATAGGTTATGTTAAACACACTCACCAGCATGGATGGCCTGTCTCGCTGTAACCCTGGAGGGACCTGCAGAAATGATGAGATTAATGTCAGTGGGCACATCTGTGCCATTGATATTGCATATGATACAGTGTACAGAACAGTCAGGTGTACATATGGCATATTACCTGCACGCTCCATGTCGTGCTGCTGTGTGGAACCAGCCTCCATCATAATGCAGGTGTACTGCTGTTGGTGTTCGGGGCTGGAGCCACAACACTTAGGAGTAGCCCCTCCAGTCTGGTGAGGGGGGGATGTGTGGCCACCCCACCTCCTGTGGCGACCTGTTGCCTGTGGATATCTGATGCACGCTGCGGACACTTCGGATTAAATCACTGCAGTGATGTCGTACCTGCTCATATGTCCTGTTATGCGTGCCAATATCATTTACCCTACGGACAAGGTCTTGCCACAGTGCGGCCCTCTCCTGCTGATTCTGACTGGTGCGGGAAAACAGGATGTCATACTCCCGCACCAGGCTCTGGTGGATCTCCTCATCTTCCGCCACAGAGTAGGCGGGGTTACGCTGTCGCGCCATCTCCTGGAAGAGAACACAGACAGGATATCAGCAGACCATGTCAGCAATATATGGCACACATACTATACATGATACTCATGTGTAGTGATATACTACTACTCCCATATGTTGCATGTGTGTGTGTCGTGGTGGATACACAGGTACATGGCCAGATATCAGTGCTCAGCCAACACCTGTGCAACAATACCTGCCACATTCCACACAACATAGTAGCATGCCCCATCGGTCAGCACACACTGACAGGTGCAATGCACAACCTCACTCTGGGGTTCATCCCAAGGTACTGTATGTGGGACACCGTCCACTACTGTGATGTGGACAGATGTTACTCGGCCTGGATATACATATCCCACCACCACCACCAGCACAGTAGACTACTTTGATATGTATGTGATTAGACAGTTATTCACTTGCTGGGACTGAGATGGTATCCATGCAGCACACTGGGCCAGTGGAAGCCACAAGCCACACTGCTGACCCCTTTGCAAATGCTTACCACGGACATGCCATGGATTGCATGACACTTGCACACACATGTCTAACCCAGACCCTATGCACAAAGGTTAGGCATCCTGTCCGGTGGACCCCAGACAGAGGCAGATTGTATAACAATAGCAGGAGGCTACTGCAGGACAGAGCACATTCACATTAAGGGTAGGCATCTGTGGTCAGCACTGGTACTACGCTACGGTCCATCATAACAACAGCCACGGCCTACTCTGGGAGGGAAATGGACACAAACACTATGGATGACCACAAGGCCTTCTTCAGTTATGTTACACATATGGACCACATGCCTCAGATATGCTCTGTGTTAATCCACACCTACTTAACATTCACCAAACACACGGATATTGGCAACAATCCTGCAGACATGTTCGGTGCACATATCCCCCCTCCTTCTCCCCACCTTTGAAATATTTATCCCAGCTGGATGTAACCTCCCTATCATCTCACATGTCCAGGTGAGGGCCGCCCTCAGCAGAGGAGAACACACAGCATCACTGTGACCTCGTGGTCCCCCTGGATGTGTGCTACCGGCACTCTGAGAGGACATACCACCGCATGTAACACTGATAGTTTATCTTGGCCGTGCTACAGGATATGTACCTGGACAGTGGCATACAGCAACAGTGGTCCCACACCACTAAGAGGGCACCTCGACTGACCCTGGGAATTACCACATCATATGCATAATGGGCCTGGTCTGCTAAGCTATGGAATTATGCAGTATGGGATGCATATGCAGTGACATCAGGTACCTGCAGACACTTGTTCCCAGCCAGTGTGCCTTTGGGATGGGCTGATCCTGACTTTTGAGCCTGGCTGACATTTCAAAGCAGTCACTACAGCCATTGCTGGGCCAACGCACAGACACATGCTGCCAGGATCCTGGCCTATGACTGATTGACATGTGATGTATGGTCATCCCCTTTTGGTGGAACTACGTACACACAACATATCACATGGACATACCTATGGATACAGACCTATGACACATTTGGAGGGTTCACAGTATGCACACTATTAACCTGCTACTTTGCATTACCTCTGTTTGTCGCAGCTGGTTGCGTTACCACAGCTTCTGCTTGCTGCTGCTACTGTCAGTGCTGACAGCTTCGGGTTACAGAGTCACAGTGTCTGGTTTTTATTTTTTTGCTCTCTCTCTCTCTCTCTCTCTCACTTCTCGCTCTCCCTCTGTCTGCTTACAGACAATGCAATGAATGTATTGCATGTGGGGAGTGTTAGCACTGGATGCTTTTGTAGGTATCTGCATAGGTCCATGTGATGGCCTCTGCACCAATTGTAAGCCAGCATTTGCTAATTGCATACAGCCAGTTGTGTACTGATTGCAGTTCTCACTGTGATTTCAGGTCAGTGCTATAAAAGGGTATGTGGGATAGGCGTTGCCCTTTCAGATTGTGAGGGCGGGGACCATGCTGGTATGCTGTGGACAGTGTTCTGTGACTGTAAAGGTTAGTATCTCTCTCATGCTTCAGGCTGTGTTGTATATTCACAATTCTCCATTCCTCTCTCATGTTCCCTGTAGCAAGTGTGTATGCACATTGACTCCTACAACTATATATAGATATATTTATATATATATATATATATATATATATATATATATATATATATATATATATATATATGTACATATGCATACATATATCTATGTACTTTAACTGACCTTATTATCTACAAGCTGCCAACTAGCATGGCTGTTTCTGTTCACACACTACTATTATGGAAATCCAGTAGTTTTGACATTTATTTTAAATGACATGCTTTGTGTACTACACATCCTATATTCCCTTTACATTCATCCCTACTATTACATGTTATATTTATTTTAGCACAATGTTTTTGTATAAGAGTCATGGCTTAGTGGTAGGTCGTACAGACTAGTGTTTCCAAGGTCCTGGGTTCGGGACTGACAGTGGGATTTTATTTTGTTTTTGAACTGAGTACAGGACCTGTCAATCAAAGTGACTAAGGCACTTTTAAGCAGTTGTAGCTGGGCTAGCGCTGGTTTGCGGAGCTCACGCGCACTGGCGGTTAGCTCTGCACACCCGCTTACAACCGCTTAACGGTGCTTACTCTGGCGCACACCAGCGCTATTTTCTTTGAAAGAAAAGAAAATGGGGAGACAGGAAAGTGGTGAAAAGGGGTCACAAAGAGGGTAAGACAGTAGGGAAACAAGCTTGGGATGTGCAGGAGGGATGTAGGTAAGGCCCATAGCTGCCCATTTCTTCATCAGCAACAGCTGTGCATATGTATGTAATTTGGTGTGACATTTGAAACCTTCCACCCTGAGAGAGGTGTCAGGACAACAATAATACTTGTTGTACAGCCAATTGTAATTGATAGGTTCCATGTCCAGCAGACATGTGTGTGGAATGGGCAGCTATGTATGGGGCGTAATTTTTTGTGGGTACAGAGTGCCCTTTTTTTTTTTTTTTCAGGTGAGAGTGGTATGTCAGGTGAAGGAAGTCGGTACAGCTGGGGAGGTAGGTTGGGTAGGTAAACAGACAAGACAAACAAGACGCATACAGGGGCGGTGTATGACACGTGTGGGGGTTACACAATTGACAGGGACGGAGGTTTGGATATCCAGAGCCCATGAGCCCACAGATGGCAACAGTGGAACTGATATCCCCACCCATAGGCAGTTGCCACTGTTCCTTCACTGCCCAGGACGGGGCTGTGCTGGGGGCTGTGTAGGCGGGGCAACAGGCATGCCCGTTAGTTGCGCCACCCGTGCCTCGAGCTGGCGTAGGGGCTCAAGGACAGAGTCCCGAATCTCCCTACGCACCACAGTCCGGACGCTACGGAGGGTGAGTGGTGGTTCTCCTCCAGCCACACTTGCAGAGGGGGGGCGAGCCCCATCCCCTGCAGCGCTTCCACCCGCAGGTGGCACAGGGCCACCGGAGGAGGGTCCGGACTCGGCACTAGTGCCAGGTGCACTCGCCAGCTGAGGTGGGAGAGGTGGGTCCGCTGGAACCCGCCTTCCCTGTCATCCTATGTTTTGCATTATGTCATGACAGTTTGGGTTAGTGACATATAATACCATTCACAATTAGTTGTAACAGCATGCATTAGTATTCCCATTAACCAAACACCCAGATATTCACACCATTGAACAGCGTGCATAACACATGCATAATTTGAACAGAAATACACAGTCCAACAACATGCAGGGTTAATTGATGGCAACAGGCCATCAGGTGCGGATGTATGAACAGGGCAGATGCATCAACAGACATGCAGATATATATGACCCAACAGGACAAACGTCCAGGGGTGTTAATTGTGATTGCACATACCATTTTCACGTGGAATGGGTTATATGTGGTTATAGGGTGGGGTAAAGACAGTAATATTAACACCTTGAATAACAATACATATGCTGTACATTTCTAATAGCTACAGTTATATACACACTACTGTTCTAACTACAGTTTCCTATATGATAACTATTTCACCTTGGTGATAGGACTGTTACTGCAACATCAATATACATTTTAGTGTTCTTCATACACATTCATATCTAGCTTTGTTCAGCTACATCATCTTGCTACATTTGCTTTATATAGCTGTAGACAAGTGTGGATGTTTGGTATATCAGACAATCATCCTATCTGCGTATTTCAGACTGAGAGCAACATATCCAGATTTTGGGATACACATTCCACATGCAGCAACACTTTGAACAGATTTCGCTGTTTGGTTTTGAATCTCACATGCATTTCATTCTGTCTTGACTGCAGTATACTTTATTCAGGGGTTATTACTACTGTATTGCTGGATTCATGACACTTTCTCACACTCTCTCACTTGCTTTCATTTTACTATTCAGGATGGTACTTCTAGGCTTTATTGACATGTTTTAACAGTAGTTATTACAATCCTTTCCAGCAGTCTCACTTCTGTCATGTTTCAGTATTTCCACAGGGATATATTTCACACATGTGATTTCATCATCTTCTGCAGCTATACTTTTCAGCCTGCTGCAGGTTGTGTACTATTTTCTTACAGGCAGGGCATTTTTATTTCAGAATATATGTCGGACAGTTTCATGTTTAGGTTAAACTTACAGGCTGAAAACTCTTGTAATCAAGCAATACTTGCATACACTTTCACACTGTTACTTGCAGATTTTATTCCTTACTGACTACACTGCACTCTTTTGCTGACTGTCATACTTTTATATTTCTTTACAGTTACTGGTAGTGGATTACTGACCTGCCTGGTGGCGCAACCGCACCAGCCTATCGCCATAGGCTCTGCGGTTCGCAGAACGGACACCTGCAGCTGTAATATAAATGAAGTAATATTGGAATACACATCTCCATAATATCAGCTAGTTTAATTTTTACATACATAATTAAATGTTACTTACTCAGTAGTGGGGCGTTGGGTGTTTGCCGGGCCTCCTGGATCCAAAGGTTCAGTTGGTCCTGCTTGCGTCTCTTCAGGTCCACATGGTGGTGACGGACCTGCTCACCAGTCCTTGGAATCCCTGTGGCACTGGTGAGATCATGAGCCAACCGGTCCCACGCCTCAGCCCTGTATGCTCCCCAGAGGACCTGGCCCTGCATGAGTTGGGCCTCATGATTATGGACTAGGAGCCAGGCCATGTACCTGGACTCCTCAACACCCCACCTCTGTGCTCGAAAGCGACTACCCTCTCCTACTCCTGTCATTCTGCCTGCAGGTCAGTTCTACAATCGTTTATGCTGTGTATTCCCGCCTATGGGGCTTATATAGTCCGTTTTTCCCGCACATATCTGTGATTGGCCATTTTGGAATTGTATCAACTTCAGTAAACCTGCATTGTCATGCTCTAGTTTGTATTCATTCCTATATATTAGCTATTATTGCATTTACAGGTACTGCTGTCGTGGCTTAGTGGTTCTGTACCTTGACTATGGTGTATAGTATCCTGGGTTTGAACCTGGCCACTGCTTTTTATTTTTCATGACTGTCTAGACATGCTGAGGGGTGTGTCTGTGTAAAGGCAGTTTTGATACGGCTTGCTCAATGTTGCCCATCGGTTAGCTCATTTGCGTGGTGCGCAGCTCCGCGCAAACGGGGTACGCTGCTTTATGCCTCATTTGGCTATCGGCACGCATATTCCGCTCAGCTCAGTTAGGGGCACATAGATTTAGCGTGTTAGACCACTGCTCAGCTACGGGCACTCATTTTGCACCAGTTAAACCACTGCTCATCTACGGGCAGATGCACTCACTCTGTTAAACTGTAGCTCAGCTATGAGCACATCTGGCATTTTTTATTCTTTTGTTACCTCACATGTCTTCAATATAAATGGGCTATTTCATTACATTTTACATAACTTGTGGTTTTATGTGTACATATTTGTCAGGGACTTGTTTCCTGCTTATTTTGCAAAAAAAATTGGTGTTGTGGGGGCTCAAACCATGAATGCCTGCTCTTCAGCCAACATCTCTACCGCTACGCTATTGCTTCCTGGCTTATTTTGCATATTTAGTTCTTATATGCTTTCCCACTGACTGCTAACTGTAGCTGCGCTACGGGCATGCCCGCGCAAACGAGCGCACTCACGGTTAAACATTTTTACAATTTAAAAAAAATATGAAACATGTTTATTTATATGTTTTCTGTTCATAGTCTGTGGGGGCATGTGTTGTGTTCTGTTTATTCACATTTCCGTGGACTCTGTCGTGGGTGTTTCCTTTGGGTACTTTTCCTCTTCTGGGGGCGTGTCCGCTTACAGGGCTCGGCCTACGGACACGCCCCCTACTGTCTTACATGGACCATGTTGGCCTTCAGTGTGATTCAGCATGCTCTCATTAATATGCAGAGCATGCTGACATCACTCAGTTTAACTGCAGCCTCCGTGTATGAGTTATAACTCTTACACGGAGGCTTCGTGAATCCTGCCCTATATCTCTGTCCACGTGTCCTAAACTAGTGAACAGTACGTATCCTTCTTAGAAGATAGAAGGAATGTTACTTTATGCTTGTGAACAGGTTGACACTTATTTTGTCAGTTCACGTTTTATCTGTCTTGTAAAATATGTCATATGGTAATTGTAAGCCAGACTGCATTATTAATTAAATAGTGTAGCGTCACTGGCGTTTTGATCCAATAAAGGCAAATGAGAATAAAGTAGAATCTACCTCTTTAACTCATTTTTATTTGAGAACACATGTTGAAAACAAATGAATATCAAGAAACACATTTCCAAGAAGGAAAATTTTACTTGGCTAATGCTGTATGAAGTTACAGTTAGATTAAGCCAACAGACAAAGTTGAGTTTGTATGTACTGCAAGTGATTAAGGTGACAGAAGAGTGATTTTTTTTATTAGGATTGTGGCTAAGGAGGTGATTGGGAAGCTTAGCCACATTACATAGTACTGATGGCAGACTAACTGAAACCCCCGTTAAGTAGATTTTCCTAACACTTTTCTAGGTGAAAGTTTGTGATCACCTTTCCAGTCATTTAACATTGTTTTAAATGCTACTAGTGAAGTATTTTTCTTGCTGTGTAAGGGCAAACTATTCCAGAAATAGGGAAAACATTGGGTTATACACCTGTTATAACATCTGGAGTTACTGTTGTAGATTTAGGTCTCTAAAGTGGATGTCTGATTTACCACAGGTTCTGTTTATGTATAGGAGTTCACATTTATTTATTTATTTATTGACATTTGTTAACTGGGTTTGTCCAACTGGGCTTGTGGCCCATTTTCAGTGGAGACCCGAGGAGAAAAGCTCCAGTAGTACATTTTTAAACAAGTACAATTTTAAACAATATTAATATAATAGCAGTTATAGCAAAAAGATTCACATATGTTGGGTTACATGCATAAAGTTAAAGTTGCATTAAAAAGAAGCTAAGTAACAATTTTACATTTATATAGTTCAATAGGCCAACAATAAAAATTTTGTTTGTATAAAATTATGCAAATGCATAGTAGACACATTGGAGAGAGAGGTGTAATGAGGTACTAAGTATGGTCCTTTTGAGGGTACATAAAGGGAAGGAAGACTAGGTGGGGTCATGGCAACGGCAGGTTCTGGAATTGAGAAGATAAGCTTTTAATTCATTTTTAAAGTGTGAGGTATGGGAGATTGAACGTAAGTCAAGGGGAAGTTTGTTCCAAGCAGGGGCAAGGGAGTGTTTGTAGAGTAGTTTGCCTACTGACCTTTTTGGGTGGCAGATATTAAGTAATTATTGGTTAGAAGTGCGGAGGATCTGGGATGGGATGTAGATGGAAACTAAGGAAGATAGTGATGGACAGAAGGAGGGTTTATAAAGAATAGAGTGTAGCATATGAAATTGATAAGATAGAAATTGGGGAAGTTCAAGTCATTGAAGAGAGTTTAAAGAAATGCAGTGGTGTGAGTTGTATGGGGAGTTAATAATGAATCTGGCTATTTTATGGTAAGTCTGTTGGAGTTTGTTTAGAGTGGACACCTGGATATTGGTAAGAACTGGGGTGGCGTATAAGAGAGAGGGGAGGAGGAGTGCCTGGCCCAGGGTAAGTCTAGATTCAGGGGTTAGGAATTTTTTGTTCCGATATAGCAGACTTAGTTTCTGGTTTGTTTTTTTTATACATTGGAGTATGTGTAGGTTGAACTTTAGTTCATCATCGATAATGACCCCTAGGAGTTTTCTGTGGGTGTCAGGTTGGATAGTTGTATTGTTAGAAGATGTAATACAAAAGGAGGTTTTGTGATGAGAAAGAGAACGGGGAAGGAAAAGTAGGAGTTTGGTCTTTTTGGGATTTAGGATCAATAGGTTGTGAGAGAGCCATTGCTCAGTTGATAGTAGGGCCTGTTGGGTCAGGGAGTGTAGTTCAGGAATGTTATTTGAGATCGATATAAGTGTGGAGTCATCAGCATACTGAATAAGGGAGGATTTTTTGCATGAGGTGTAAAGATCATTGGTGAAGATGTTAAACAAAAGGGGTCCCAAGATGGAGCCTTGGGGAACACCAGTGGAGATGGGAAGGAAAGGTGAGGAGGATGAGAGCCATTTGACAGATTGTTCCCTGCCAGATAGGTAACTATTAAACAGGCAAGTGAGGAGAGGGTTAGGTGGAGAGTTGCGAGTTTGGATAGTAGTAGGGGATGAGAGACAGTATTGAAGGCTTTGGAGAGATCTAGGAAGAGACAGGAAATGAGTTTATTGTTGTCTAGGGCCTCTGCAATGATATGAATGAAGGAGAGGAGGGCAGTGGTGGTGCTGTGGTGAGGACAAAATCCATGTTGGGTAGGGGTAAGTAAGTGGTGCATGAGGAGGTGATTGAGAAGATGCGAGTGAATACATTTTTCTAATATCTTGGAGAGGGGGGACAGAATGGCAATGGGTTGGTAGTTTGAGGAGTCAGTGGAGTTTCCAACTTTATGAAGAGGGATAGTGAAGAAAGATTTCCAAAGGGTGGGGACAGTTGATTCCAGAACAGATCGATTAATTAGTATAGATATGGGATAGGCAATTGAGTCAGCAGCAACTTTGAGGAATGTAGGAGATAGATTGTCAGTGGAAGGAGAGCAAGGTTTTAGACTGAGTAGTAGAGATTTGATGTAAGTAATGGGAACTGGCTCAAAAGAAAACAAAGTCGTGTTAGTGAGACTTGGAGGAGTGGGTGTCGAAGTAGAGTTTGGCTTAGAGGTTACCAGATTTTGGATGGAAGAGATAAAGTGTTTATTCAGGAGGGTAGCTGTTTCCTGAGAGGAAGAGTTAGGGTATGGGGAGGGATTAGAGGGTTTTCCAGGATAGAGGATGTTGTTGAGAATTGACCAAAATTTTTGAGGATTGGATTTGTTGTTAAGCTGAGCAGAGCTATCGTATAACTTTTTCTCATTAGTTGTATTTTTTTTGCAAGGTTCCTCAGTTGCCTGTATTTTTGAAGAAGAGGTGGTTGTTTAGTTTTAGTCCAGGTTTTCTAAGCAGGATCTCTTTGTTTCATAAGGGACCTAGTCTCCTTGGAGAGCCAGGGAGCATGATTTGATTTTACTCTGATCTTCCTAGATGGAGTTAAGGAGTTTAGAGTACTCATAAAGATGCTATTGAAAGTGCTTACAGCATCGTTTAGGGGGAGGTGTTTTAGGATGGACCAATCTATGTTGCGGAGAATGGAGTTAAATTGGGATGAATTGAAAGTCGATAGTTTTTGACAGTCTTTGATAAGGTGGGGTTTAGGAATATGGGAGTAGTGTCTTAAGATGGTGGTAGGAAGATGATCACTGAGGGAGTCAGGTAAGGTGGTGGGATTGTGGTATTGGTGGGGGGAATTGGTGAGGATCCAATCTATGATGGAGCTGGAAGTGGAATTTTTATGGAAGTGAGTGGGAGATGTTATAAGTTGGTGGAAGCCGTGTAGGTGGATACTGAGTTGGGGGGAGTCAGTTGTGAGTTTGGACCAATCAATGTTGACATCACCAAGGATAAGTGTCTCATATGGTATGTTGTGGGAGAACCAGGATAGGATGTTTTCAAGAATGGGCAGATTGTTACCAGGAGGAAGGTAGATAGAGGCAATTGCAAGTTTTTTGTGGGGATTCAGATGGTAGTTAAGGATGATGATTTCAGCTGGGAGGAAGTCAGGAATTGGGGAAGGGTATGGTGAGAGGTTAAGGTTGTTTGAGTAGAGGATGGCCACGCCACCCCCTTTTTATACAGGTCTATCAGATCGGAAAATATTATAAATTGGTGGGAGTATTTCATTATTTGAGATTTGTGGCTTGAGCCAGGTTTTAGATAGGGAGAGGATATGAGGGGTATTGAGAGCTATCCATGAGTGCAGCTCAGTAACTTTATTTGCTAGACTCTGAATATTCAATGAGTAAATAGTTAAGTATTTGGATGGGGATGATTGTTGTGACGGAGTTTGGTGACTGTTAGAGGAGTAAGATGGGAGCAGTGTAGAGGTAGTTTTGGGGAGAGAAGAGGGGCCAGGGTTGGGATGGATATCTCCAGAACAAAGTAGGTTTTTAGTGAAGAGAGAGTGTGTAGTAGATGCTAGATGGGGGTTGTATAGTTTTGAATTAGCTTTGTGGGAAAGTTTAAAAACCTGTATTATGGATAGTTTATATAGACTTGAGATGGAGATGGTAAAGAGATTAGGGGAGATAGTAAAAGATGAAGTAGTTGGATATATGTTGTATGAGTGAGAAGTTGGTGAACATAGGAGTGGGTCAGAGAGATTGGAGTAGTAAAAGGTGGAGATAGAGAGAATAAGAAGTAGTCTAGTTCTCTAAGATATTAGAAAATAATACATGGAATAAAATATGGTCAGATAGAGTAGGTAGAGACAGTGGTATAGAGGAAGTGGTGTTGACAAGATTGACAGATTAGTAAGGTGGTTGTGGCAATAAGCAGGAAGTGGAATTGTAGTGGCTAGTGGGACAGGAAGGGGAGGGATAGTTAGGTATAAAGGTAATTGTAATGGGGTGGGTGGGAATGGGGGTAGGGGAGCGAACCGAGCAGGGCTAGCACCCTGGTCAAGATGAAGTCAGAGAAGCAATCAGAAAAAAATAGTGAATAACTAGCTTGAGAGATGAGGATATAACGTTTCTAAAGGTATAGTCACCAGAAATAAAATAAAAAGAAATAAAATATGAACAGAAGTATGCTTACAAAAGGACACTGGCCTCAAGCTACACAAGTAAATTTACTTGAAGCAAACCCAGTGCTGTATGGTTAAAATAAGCTGCAATAGAGAGGGGCTTTGGAAGGGGAGAGAGGTATTACTAGCAGCTAAAAGCAATGGAAAAAAAACATTAATATGTAAGAGTCTGAATACAGTAAAATAGGGCAGGTGCACTAGGAAAGGCAGTTATGAGTGAGGCTAGAAATTAATTCAGGGAAGGGTAAAGTATAGAACAGAAGAATATACACAGAAACAGTATGAGGATAGTGGGTAACCAAAGAGAAAGGATAGGAGCTGCTGGTGTCTGCTTTTCATGGCGACTAGCAAAAAAAAAAAAACACTGTAAATTGTTGTTGTGCTTATAAAGTCTAGCATTAAGTAAAAGATTAGCTTATCATGTAGTAGTTATTCACTGGGACACATACTTCAGTGGTATTATTTTAAGCTTAAAACGGTGGCTTCCGGACCGATGGTTAGAGTTGCAGGGTATCTGTTAAGGTCCTCAAACCTGTGTTGCCTGTACTGTGGCCAGGAGAAAACCGCAGGGAAAAATCCACTAGGGTTCAGTGGTATTATTTTAAGCTTAAAATGGTGGCTTCCAGACCGATGGTTAGAGTTGCGGGGTATCTGTTAAGGTCCTCAAACCTGTGTTGCCTGTACTGTGGACAGGAGAAAACCGCAGGGAAAAATCCACTAGGGTTCAGTGGTATTATTTTATGCTTAAAATGGTGGCTTCCAGACCAATGGTTAGAGTTGCAGGGTATCTGTTAAGGTCCTCAAACCTGTGTTGCCTGTACTGTGGCCAGGAGAAAACCGCAGGGAAAAATCCACTAGGGCTTACACAGAGCAGCACATGCTCATCAGCACGAAGGGGAAAGAAATATTACTGAGTTGCTCGTAGCATTGAAGGCTAAGCAGACATCAATTCTTATGAGTCTGCATGATTCTAATTAGAGGGTCAGGTCTTTTAGTCTAGCAAATTAGTGAAGAGTACTGACACCTGAAGTTTTTATGGTGAGGAAACTGAATTCTATTGAGTTGATTTAGGTACTTAGTGAAGTATATGCCAAAGGGGATTCTACATTCAATGATGGCCTTGGTAAAGGGGAAATAAACTGAGAGTAGAACTTTTTGGACCCTGAGAAGATGTCCAGAAAGATGAGTTGTGCAAACAGAATGATTTTCAAATCACCAGAGAGATGTGATAGTCAAAAGAAAGCATGCTATCAACATACGTACCCAAATTCCTGATGACTGTGTGAGACTGAACTGGAACTGCTTGGATCCAGGAAAAAAAGACGTCACCATTCCCCTCTACTTGACACTCATTAGACCCATTATAGAGTACAATACCCCTTTTGGAATGTACCTCACAAGGCATTTGCAGCAGCTGGAAAGGCCAAAGAAGTACCTCACAAAGAGGATTATTGGCCTCAAACAGATGCCCTACACTGACTATCTCAGAAAAAACTCCAGCTTTACTCTGTAGCATATTGCCTACTCCAAGGAGATCTCTGCCTAACATATAAAGCTATGTTAATCCCAGAGCTGTTGGACATGCTACACCTAAAGAAATCCCAATCCCTCCAAGCTACAGACACTAGGGACCTAAACCTTGTCACCACAATAAACAGGGCATGCTGGAGGGATAGATTCCTGTCCCAGAGAATTCCTATACTCTGGAACAAGCTACCCATCTATATCAAGCAAAGTTCCTCATTAGCACTCTTCAAGAAAAATCTTGATGAGTGGATGGGAAATAGGAAATACACCCCAGGGATCACTTCTGTGGCTCTGCTCGACAGTGGCACAGGAAATTAACCTTCTTGGATGGCATACGCGAGGGAAACTTGTTGGCTAGGCTTACTTAGGCCCTTGGGCCGATAGCCTAGTACCTACCTATGAACCTATGAATAGAGGGTGTGGTTTATGTAGCCCAATCTACAGTATTTTATGTAAGAGGGTGTGGCTTATGTAGCTCAAAGTTCTCAGTGTACATCATTTTATGTAAACATGACCATGAGAAAATTGGAAAAGAGTGTTAAAGAACATTTATATTCTAACAACTGTGGTGATAACAATAAACATTCACAGTTATGCAATGATTTTGAAACATTTTTATTTTAGATAATTTACCATTTGACATAAGAGGAGAGGATTATAAAGTCTCCTGCAAACTAAGGAGTTTGGTGTGGCAGCTCAGGTTAAGGGCATAAAAGAAGTCTGGATTAAATGAACACATTAATATCAAATGTGTTTTAAAAGGAAGTTATTGAAAATACATCTGAGAAAAAACAAAGTAATGAAAAATGAGCTAGTTTATCTAATATATTTTAACATTATATTTTTAATCATACATTTTGTAACTTTTTAGTACAATATTTAGTCTTTATAATATGTGGACTATATTTTTGTTTGATCATGTGATTTTTGTAAGATCATGTGATTTGATCATGATGAATCAACACGTGATGAATTTTATCTTTATAAGAAATGTTTCCAACAATGATGTAATTTTGTTAGATGACAAAACTTGATCTTGTGATGAATTTTAGCTTGATAAGGAAGGTTTCTAATGGTTTTATTCATTCTGAATAAGTCTGGTGGATGTTACTTGATGAAAGCATTGGATTAAAGAATGTTACGCTAGCATTACACCTACTTTTTCCCTCAGAGTTTTGGTGCCTTTTAGTGACACTAGATTTACCAAAGGAAACTATGCTGTATATTTTGGCATTGTGGGTTAGCCCATGCTAAACATACCAAGCATCACTTTGGTCTAGCCTTTGCTGGAGAATTAGAGTATCAGAATGACTTTTGATAACCTCCCTCCAGTTTGCAATCATTGCAAATGTGATTAGTGATAGTCCAATGATACCTGGATTTTACATATATTATTTACATATATTATTATTTGATAAGTGCCCACTAAAATACCTAGGGTATTGGGGAAGTTAATAAATATTGATTTTTAATATGGTTATATTGCTGCTGAATATGCACTGTACCTTTATGTGTTTTGGCGCACTTTTTTAAATGAGTGTATTGGTTTACGTATATAAAAGGATGTTATGGTGCTTTTTGACTGTTCTGAAGAAGACTGGGTTCCAGTTGAAAGCGCTTAACTGTTATAGGATTGTGGAATAAAGAATTTACACTCTATCGTGCACGAGTTTCTTTGGAAGGTTCCTGTTCTCATTACATTTGGAGTTGTTGAATTTTCATTTTACTTGTTGGTTGATATGGCTGAACAGGAGACTACCTTAGAGGCTTCATTGTCTCGAGAGGAGTTTAATGGACTTCGGGCTGAAGTATCAGCCGTGCAGAGTGAGATACGTAAACTGTTTGAACTTCTAAACAGCATTGCTTCCAATAAGGTACTTCAGGCTTCCAATGATATATTTCAGACTAAAATATTGACTTGTTCGTATTCACCACAAGGTGATGTTTGTCCACCGAATGAAAGCTTGTTGGCGTTTAGAAGGGAAGGGGAAGTCCCTGAAGTAAACCGGAAGGTGTCTGGCGTTGATACATCTGAACATGAGGCAGTTAGTTCCAGGAGGAGGTTACCTACACCCGAACGTGGGTTTCCCGCAGTCTTACTACCTTCAGAGGATGCAGCTCACAATACCAAAGCCGCAATAGATTTACCAGACACCAGTGACGGCTTTGTCGTATCTCCCAAAGAACAGCGGCGGTTTGTTTTTCACGATGAAGCACATAATATCTTTGAACCATCGAGACTCACACCAGCCCAGGATTTTACCTTTGATTTCAGTATTTCAAGGGCAAGACGTGAGGCCGAACGAAATGGGGCTAGACCAAAGACGGTATATACGAACAAACCTAACGGATGTATCCAGCAGAAACTCCATTTTGATAAAAAAGGTACTGTTGCCTATATTATATCTAGTCCTAAACAAAAACAAAGGACTTTTGATCGACATGAATACAATAAATTAATTAGTAGTGATTTGCTTATCACAAAAACAAATGAAAGAGAGCTTTTTGATAATGTTCTAAATGGACATGGTGATATGTATGATTTTGGAAAAAAAGAATTATAATAACAAATTTAATGAGAAAAATCATATTTACAGCTCTCTTAAAGAAATTATTTTTGACTTCGGTAAGAAACTTACTGCATATAATAATGCTAAAATAGATGTTAGTTATTTAAAAAATTGTATAAACTCTAAGATGGTACCTAAAGGTTTACGATTTTTTAAATTACCATTAGGCATATTATACAATGTGGAAGTGATGAATGAATTTAACAGTTTGTTTGATGGTTTTGGAATTGCTTTCATGGAATTGTTACTGAAATATCAACAAGAGAAATGTGACTCCTTAGGAGTTGAGTTAGAAGTTATGTATGAGACCATTTGTAATGATGTAGAATATGAGACTTGGAATGATCTTTTTAAAAAACAATTTTTTCAAGCTGAGAGTAGAGCCAATAATATTTTTGAGAGGAAAAGTAAGAAGCTAACTAGGGACCATGAAGCATATAGCAACAACAGAGCTTATATATGGCCTAAAGTTAAAGAGTCAGAAGTAGGTTATATATCTACCCCCCTTCGGTCCACACATAGGGATTTTCAGAGTGCCAAGCCTCTTTTTGCCAGACATCCCAACAAACAGTGGACCCAACACAAAAAATAGATCAACATTTCCACACATGTGCTAGTGTAGTTATAGATGACAAGACTTATGAAACAGATTCTGTGACATTTACTCCTATTATTGATCAGAACATTGTTTTGGAGGGAAACATAACTTGTAGTAGGATGTCATCCTTGAAATATCCTATGGTTACATGTTACGAAGGTTTCAAAGTCTATAACTACACAGACGTGGAGGTAAATGACGACTTTATTCGTGTCATGCACAAAGGTATGAAGTTCATTCCTACCGTTTGCAACAATTTAGTTGACAATATTAAGCAGGTGAAACTTTTTTGTCGCAAACTCAATTTGGCCGTGATTTATGATGACTCAACGGATCAGGTAGTTAGCAAGGATAACATGCAGTTGTGCAAAAAGAGTTCTTATGTACCTGTATCTCATCCTAGTATATCCAATTTTGAGAAATTGGTTAGTCAAGACATCTACAGACTACATAGGGACCTCAGACACAGGAATTCGTTGTACAATGGCCCACTATACAATCTCACCCAGTCGGAAAAGGAATGTCTCAATAAAGTGATGCAAAACAAAGAGGTACGCATTATGAAACCCGATAAGGGTGGGGGGATAGCACTATTTTATGCTGAAGCATACAAGTCTTGTATCTATGACATCTTACATCAGGCAGACACCTATGAAAATGTCTCTTTAAATCAGATTAACATCGGACATCATCGTATTGATCTGGCTATAGAGGAATATTTAATAGATAATAGGATAACAAATGACACTTACATGTTTTTGAAAAATGATCACCCCATTTTGGCAACCATTGTTGGCATACCCAAACTTCACAAATCTTTGGAGCAACCACCCTTCAGACCCATCATTTCCGGTTCCCATTCCAAGACATACAATATAGGGAAATGGATAGATCACCAGCTTAAACATATTTATGGAAACATCCCACACATCATGAAAGATTCGTGGAGTTTTCTGGGCAAATTACAACATGAATATTGGAGACCAGACCTCATCTTAGTCACCATAGATGTGGTCGATCTTTTCTCCAGTATACCCAGAGAACTAGGAATCGAACATTTCTCAAACAGCCTCAGGAAACATGCAGGGGTTAGTTGGGACAGGGTTGTGCTGCTGTGTGACATGATGGGACTCGTGTTAGAACACAATTATATTGTGTTTCAAGGGGAATATTTCAAGCAAACAAAAGGTGTTGCTATGGGTGCGTCGTGTGCCCCAATTTTTGCCAACATGGTGATGCTGGAATGGGAAGAGGAAGTGTTATTCAAGAGTCATTTTTATACCAACATCTCATTCTATGCCAGATATTTGGATGACATTTTCATTTTGTGGCAAGCCTCTATAGAAGAATTACAAGAATTTATGTCTTTCATCAACAATTCTTCTACATTTTTGAAATTCACTTATCAAACTAGTACTGTGGACATTGCCTATTTGGATGTCTTGGTTGGTCTTGATCAACATGAATTCACCTCTAGAATCTTCCGCAAACCAACATTCTCCAATGATTACCTACATTTTACAAGTAACCATCCTCCCCACATTTTTAAAAACATTGTCAAGGGGCAGTGTATCCGTGCAGCGAGGATGTCTTCGACGGAAGCTGTGATGAGAATGGAACTCGATACAATTAGGAAATTATTTAGTAATCGCGGATACCCGGACAATATGCTCCAGGACATAACAGACTATGTGGGTAATGAATGGGGTAAGAAATACCCCCCTTTATTAGGAAAATATGTGGTAAATGGAAAATATGAAAGGCAATTATCTAGTTATTCTAGTCGAGCTTGCATTTTGACTTATACTCCACACACGTGTTTTATTAAGGATATATTACGACAACATTGGAACATACTTGTTAGTTCGAATTTGGAACGTATTGTGGGAAATTCTCCTGAATTTGTATATAAGACAGGCACTAATTTAAAAAGATTATTAGAGAAAGCTAATTATGACACTGCCACAAAGGATATGTACAAAGGTACAACCAAATGTGGCAGATGTAAACAGTGTAAGCATATTAATGAATCTAGATACATTCGACTCAAAAATATAAACTCTACATGTATCAGAACTAGAACTGGAAATTGCAACACAAATAGGGTGATATATATAGCTACATGTCTTTCTTGTCCTATGTATTACATAGGCAAGACTGAAAGAGTTTTTAAAAAGCGTATATATGAACATTTTTACCGTATTCAGAGGAAGGACATGAAGAACGCATTGTTCAAACACATCCATGAATATGGTATAGAGCACACTTTTCACTTTGCTATCATAGATACCATTAGGTATTCAACATTTGGGGGGAATTGGAAGATGCAATTAGCGGCCTTGGAAAGTAGATGGCAGATTTTATTAGATGCCACTAGACCCCCAGGACTAAATGAGTCCATTAGTATTAAGCCTTTCTTGGTCCTCTCTTAGTACAAGTTATTGTGTAATTACATTATTAGTAATTTAGTGTCATGTGTTCAAATTTTAAAAAATGTCTTATAAGTTTTTAAACATATGATTGTAAGCATCAATTTGAATTAGAGACTACAGTTTTCATACATTATATATATTAAATATATACATTTTTATAAATATATTTTTATAAATATTTTATATATTTTATATATATATTTTACATATATTATTTACATATATTATTATTATTTGATAAGTGCCCACTAAAATACCTAGGGTATTGGGGAAGTTAATAAATATTGATTTTTAATATGGTTATTTGCTGCTGAATATGCACTGTACCTTTATGTGTTTTGGCGCACTTTTTTAAATGAGTGTATTGGTTTACGTATATAAAGGATGTTATGGTGCTTTTTGACTGTTCTGAAGAAGACTGGGTTCCAGTTGAAAGCGCTTAACTGTTATAGGATTGTGGAATAAAGAATTTACACTCCATCGTGCACGAGTTTCTTTGGAAGGTTCCTGTTCTCATTACATTTGGAGTTGTTGAATTTTAATTTTGTTAGATGACAAAACTTGATCTTGTGATGAATTTTAGCTTGATAAGGAAGGTTTCTAATGGTTTTATTCATTCTGAATAAGTCTGGTGGATGTTACTTGATGAAAGCATTGGATTAAAGAATGTTACGCTAGCATTACACCTACTTTTTCCCTCAGAGTTTTGGTGTCTTTTAGTGACACTAGATTTACCAAAGGAAACTATGCTGTATATTTTGGCATTGTGGGTTAGCCCATGCTAAACATACCAAGCATCACTTTGGTCTAGCCTTTGCTGGAGAATTAGAGTATCAGAATGACTTTTGATAACCTCCCTCCAGTTTGCAATCATTGCAAATGTGATTAGTGATAGTCCAATGATACCTGCTTTCCTGGCACAGAAGTGTATACCAGGGAGGAGGGGGCCCATGACCTAGCCCTGTGGGACCTTATGCTTTCTTCTCTAGGGATAACACTCCTGACTTAAAAATATAGGTTTTATCAGACATCTGTCCAGCAAACTAGGTATGGGCTAATGTTGAGTTGGAAGAGTTTGCCAATAATCCCAGCATGGGGATAATGTTATAAGTCTTGGCAAGGTCCTGCTAGGCAGAATGGACTGTGTACCCTTATCCATGGTCTCAGTTATCCTTTCAAGTAGCTTAACCAGGTTAAATAGGCATGGTCCACATTTTACAAAACCAAACTGCTGTGTATCCAGGTTTATAAGGTCACCTATGCTGTTGTTAATTAGTTCATATTTAATCCATTACATATCCTTTCAAGTAAAATTAAAGAGGCTAATAGGCCTATAATTCCTAGGGTCAGGAAAGGGATCACCTTTTGCAATGGAAGAGCCATAGGTATCTTATTTAGTGCCTGGTGCAGTTATTTGAACTGGCATCTTGTAAACTTTGAGTTGGAGAGCAAAAAAAGTCCCCTCTTAGCATTGATTTTTGAAAGCTGGTACCGCAGTGCTACTCCACTAAAAACAGCTGATTGTGCCCCTTACCATCTTCTACTTGGGTGGCTTCCCTCCCTAGCTATACCTCTGTACAAGAGCACAAAAACTCCTGCTCTCTGCACTTTAGGGATGCAATGATCATAGTCTATAGATATTGTTAGGACCCATGGAACTGGTATGTTTACATTTGGGGGAGGGGAGTTTAGGAGGCTGAGGGGGAAAGGGGGAGAGAAAGCAAAAAAAGATACAGTGAAAGAGCATCAAAAAGACTATGAAATTTCCCAGTTAAAATTTAGCAGGAGACAAGTTCTTTACTTGTATGCGTGTGTGTCTATACAGGGAGATCCACATCCTGCTTTCTCCTAGGGTTGCCACCTTTTAACAAGGCCAAAGTGGGACATGGGGGTGTGGCCAATAGGACAGGGGGTGTGGCCAACATGACACTGGCCACACCCCTACCACGGCATCACCAGAGGTGTTAAAGGAGATGCAGTATTACAGTTATGGATACAACATTGTGACATTACAGCATACTGAAAACTCAATCCATTTAAATGAAGTGAACTATTACTGCAAAAACGCACATTACTCAGTTGTAACAATAAATAAACTTTAAAGGAATAAAAAACACACTACTCATTAAACAGACACTTGTTTATTTAAAAAGTTAAAAAATTCATAAACCAACCATGACTATTCAGAAAGAAAATTTAAAAAAATTTACATACCACATACAAGCCAAGTATAAAATTAAGACTTTTTATAGTCAATTAAAGCTAAAGCAAAGTAAAAACACAACACTACATACTGTACCCTAGTACTACATACTGCACACTAGCAAATTAATGCTAAACAAAGAAAAACACAAAATTGCAAACTGCACCCTAGTACACTAAATCACTTTTTTTAAAAAGTGTATTTCGAATTAGATTTTATGGCTTCAAAAAGGGCCCAATTTGAAATAATATTTGAGTAAAAGTCACAACATTTCATCCGGTAATTTACAGTCATCATTAGTTTGGCTTTTAACAAGTCCACACTCCATTGGTTTCGCACATCTGTTCATTTACCTTTCACCAAAGAAAAAACTCTTTCTGCAAATGAGGTTGGTATAGATAAAACCCTAGCAATTACCGGATATAGTGTAGTCAGTTCAGGCCCTTCTTTGAAAAACTTCAGCCACTTCTCTCCTGGGGTCAAGCTTGTGTTATATAACTGTTCGAGAAAGGGCCTAATTGGCAACTAATCCCTAAAAAGATAGTCTTCATCTACATCCTGCAGACTCAGGGCAGTGGTCACATTAAGTAAGTCACTGAAAGCAAAGGGCTCATTTGGAGATAATTTAGATAGTGTAAACAAGTAGTTGCTTTCAGTGTAATCAAACCGCTGTTCCAGGTATTTCACTGCTGTCTCCAAGAACACAATGAAGTCTCTTTTCAGTTTATTAGCAGAAGTGCTATCTAATGTGCTCATAAGTGCCCTAAGTTTCCCTCCAAAGAAAGCACCTTCAGCTCTTGTCTGCATTTTTTGCTTCAGAGAGACCATTACACAAAAAGTTTCCATGGCAGTAAGTGCTGATTTTTCTAATGTACTTATATGTTCATTAAAATCAACAAGAACAGCACAGAGAAAGTGCAAATAGTACTGGGGCAGTGTGGGCAATTCATTCTCACCATGCTCATTAGCTGAAAAGTACTGCCATATCTGCCGAGGGGTCTGGAGCACTGGGAGATTTGTCACTACTCTTTCAATGGCTGGGAGTAGTGACAGCCACCTTGTTGGCACATGTCTTAACAGACTCTCAAATTCCATGCCACAAAACTCAAAGAAGTCTTTCAAGTCTCTGGTCCTTGTGGCAGAACCTGAGAAGTGACTGAAAAGTTTCATTACAAATACTTCCACGTCATACGGTAGTTGTCCTGCAGCTTTTTTGGCTGCATTGTGAATGATGTGGGCAACACAGTTAGCTTTCTGGAGTGATGGGCACTTTTCTTTTAATCTGGTATACACACCAGATTTCTTCCCATAGTTCACACTGGCATTATCAGCCCCATAAGCTGAAATGCTGTTCCAGGGCAAGGAGTGCCTTTCCATAATGTTGGAAATTTGTTGTGAAATAGCCTGTGCAGATTCATCAGGGTCTTCATAGCAGTCCAAAAGACCATTCACCACCCCTTCTTCTTTAGAAAAATACCTCACAACAAGTGGAAATAATTTTATATTCCCCTTGTTGGAAGCATCTGATGAAATTGCAAATGAAGTGCCTGGTTTTTGAAGGTCATGCAGGAGGCATTCCAATGAGTGCGGTCCCAAAACATTTTCGACTGTGGCTTCAGCCTTGGTTCTTCCATGAGATACTTTCTTTGCAGTGTCCGAGTCACTGTACAACTGGCTGGCCAACTTTACTGCGCAGTCCAAGCTGTTATAGGAAATATTGTGCTTAACAGCATGGAACACCTCAGAGGCTTCTGCTGCAATGATCCTAAGTTCTGGTCCCTCAAGGTTTGTGCTCCTTGCCCACTTTGTCATCAGGTGACTGGATTTAGCTTGAAGAATAGCAGTCTTATGTTGTTCAGTTGCCTCATGTCGTGCAACATCGTTTCTTCCACCATGGGTCACTAGAAATTCTCTCTTGCAGTACCTGCAGAATGCTTTGACATCACTGCATCTCTCGATCCAGTCGAATTCTGTTTTCCAAACATCCTGCCACTTGCACATTCTCTTGCTGCTGGTTGACTGTGATGAAGCTGCTGCTCTCTTCATGGTTGAATCTGTACTTACCTGATATGCAACATATTTACCAAAACTGTGTTAGTAGGGTGCAGTAACATACTGGCTCAAAAACATTGGCACATGAAAGAACTGGCTCAAAAAACATTGGCACGCAAAAGAACTGGCTCGAAAGACATTGGCACGCAAAAGAACTGGCTTGAAAAACATTGGCATGCAAAAGAACTGGCTTGAAAAACATTGGCATGTGAAAGAACTGGCTTGAAAAACACTGGTACTTGAAAGAACTGGCTTGAAAAACATTGGCATGCGAAAGAACTGGCTTGAAAAACATTGGCATGTGAACGAACTGGCTTGAAAAACATTGGCATGCAAAAGAACTGGCTTGAAAAACATTGGTACTTGAAAGAACTGGCTTGAAAAACATTGGCATGCGAAAGAACTGGCTTGAAAAACATTGGCACTTGAAAGAACTGGCTTGAAGAACATTGGCATGCAAAAAAATGGCTTGAAAAACAGTGACACTCAAAAAGAACTGGCTTGAAAAACAGTGGCACTCAAAAAAACTGGCTTGAAAAACAGTGGCACTTGAATAAACTGTCTTGAAAAACATTGGCACTCAAAAGAACTGGCTCAAAAGGCATTGGCATGCAAAAGAACTGAGGAATGGAGCAGAAAAGAGTTATTGCAAGCAGTTTGAAATAGGTCAAATAGTAAATGAGGTAATGTAGGGGGCATTTTGGCACTCAAAAAAACTGGCTTGAAAAACAGTGGCACTTGAATAAACTGGCTTGAAAAACATTGGCACTCAAAAGAACTGGCTCAAAAAGCATTGGCATGCAAAAGAACTGAGGAATGGAGCAGAAAAGAGTTATTGCAAGCAGTTTGAAATAGGTCAAATAGTAAATGAGGTAATGTAGGGGGCATTTTGGCCATTGAAAACTAACATTAGCATAGCTTGTAGAAAATGAAATGCATTATTTTTACCACTGAACATGCCCCCCACCTCACCCCATCCCTCAAGAAAAAAAAGTTAACCACTTTCACTGAACCAAAAAAACACTAAAATGAATGAGAATGCACAGTGGATACCATAGACCCGATTTAGCTTTTGACCACAGCAGTTAAAAGAAATGTATGGCACTAATTTACACAGTGTAATGATCTATTAATGAACATGACCAACAGCAGCAATGGTCACAATCAGATTATAATGAAAACAGTACATTGTAAGTTTATCGAAGACACCACTAAAACACAAAATACAAACTTTGCTACTTATAAAAGCAAACTACCCTGTAACAATGACATGGTTTAGCACAATCTCAAATACACTGCATTAACTTCTGAGCATGCATCCACAAAAAAAAAGAAATAGATAAACAGGAATAAAGTCCATAAACATTTTACCTTTTAAAAATACTTCTTGCAAGAGAAGTAAAATAAACTACAATGTACAGCAGACTCTATGGGCTCCTTTTACCTCAAAACATAGCAATTAAGAGTAATTTACCCAGCACAGCGATGCAATAAACAGGCCCAAGTAAAAGCAGCACATATTCACATTACAAGCAAAGCAGGACATTTTAACCTTATTAAAAATGCATAAAAAATTAAATGCACACATTTATAAGTATAAATGAAAACAATCTTGAAACAGCTTCGGCAATGCGGCAATATGTACCTACTAGAATAATAAATGCACTACATTAACTATTAACATTCCTCCTCAAAAGGTAGACTTGAACCACACACACATTGACTTGCAAGAACTAACAGGAAAAATTACCCAAACAGTATATCCTAACTTCCTGAAAACAGCATTAAATTGCATACATTTCCACACAAAAAAGTGCAAACTATGCTCGAACATTTTCTATCTGCAAACAGAAAATACCCAGAAAAAGCTACGACAATAGAAATACATCACACTAAATTTATATTTCACTGCCCCCCACCAGAAATAAACAAAACTTCTATACACACAGTTCAGCCTTTTAAAAGTAATACTTCCAAATCATGCCCCCAAGAACAATAACAATTACATATACATACAGGTTTTATACCTTTAAAAATTACTACTCAAAAATCTCAAAATAACCACTGCACAGATTTAAATACTGCATACTGCACCCCCATCTACCTCTAAACATTAAAAACTTAAACCACAATATATTCCCGTTTTGAACTACTACTCAAAAATCTCAAAATAACCACTGCACATATTTAAATACTGCAATACTACATCCCCATCTACTTCTAAACATTAAAAACTTAAATAAAGCACAATATTCCCATTTTATACAACTAAAGCCACAAAATACTATGTCATGTACTTACCACCATCACAGTTTTTGCTGGGCTAGCTTGCTTCCTTTCTGCTGGAATGGCTAGTTGGATGACTGACTCTGTCTGTTCAAGTGGCTGGGCTGGCTGGCAGACTCCCTTGCAAGCTGGCTTCTTTGCTTGCTGGCAGGCTGGCTTCTTTGCTGGCTGGCTGGCTGGCTGGATTCTTTGCTGGCTGGCTGGCTGGCTGGATTCTTTGCTGACTGGCTCGATTCTTTGCTGACTGGCTCGATTCTTTGCTGGCTAGGATTAGAAATTTCAGACCTTAAAACAAGTATTTCCTTCGCAGCTGTAGAGCACTAGGACAAAACTGCTCTACAGCTGCAACCTTTATTGGGCTTTTCCAGGTGAATCCCCACCCCCTCCAATCCCTGCAGCCAATTACTGTTTGAATTACACCACCCGGACCTAGCAGGGAATCCCTCTAACTGCATGTCCGGGTTGGTGACGTAGCCACATTGCCGTGGAAAAACCGGAAGTATTTTCGGCTTTTCCTCGGCAACGGCAATTCATGAGTGTGAAAATGGGAAAATGGGACTTTTAAAGTGCCACTGTCTGTGAATGTGGGAAACGGGATGAGAAGGCTCAACCCGTGAGTGTCCCGCTGACAACGGGATGGGTGACAACCATACTTCCTCCTCCACTACATATGACAGTGCTCACTAAATTGACAAGCAGCATATATTCACATGAAAGCGGTGTATTTCCAAATTTTAGTTATCCTGTTGTATGCAGGGCACTGACTTCCTATTTCAGACAGTTGGACTAGTCTAAAGCTGGAGTACCTTCACTCAGAGACTGTATAAACCATGCATGTTGGCCTTCTTATTGCAAAACGTCCAAATTATATCATGAATATATTATTCATTATCAATAAGTTTAGTCCTTGATTCCTATTTGCTATATGATTCCTGTGGAATAAAACTAAACAAAAATATTGGCACAGAAGTTTAGATAAGAACAGCAGGAAGGAAAAAAAGAGTAAGGTATGAGCTTTTGGAACTGAAAACTAGAAACTAAAACTTTATAAATAAACTTTGTTTTGTTTGTTGTTTCTGTTAAGTACGTTTTTGATGTTTGATTTAATTACTGAGAACTTAGTTTAGATTCATAGTTCATTAGATACTTGGCTTAGCAGTCCACTGGACCACTGAGGAGTCTAGCACAATTCCTAGTTCTCCCCAACCACTGTCTGGGTAAGTAGCTTAACATCTGCCAGACTTTGGAACTTAATTTGTGGTACCTTGCAGACTGCTTGTTTGTACCACTGTTTCTACAGTGATTTAAATATAAAGACTTTGCATGTTTAATTCCAGACTTACAGGTCAGGTACAATATTTGTATATTGAAATCCAGTGATTGTAACCCCTTTAGTGGCATTTGTTGGGTTGATTCAAATTCTGCTCAAGTGACCATCTCACATGTTTTACACCTCTCAACTACAGAGGCCCAGAAATTGGCAGTAGGTTTAGAGAGAACTCACAAAGTATGTATGAACAATTTTAAAATTTTAAATTTGTCTAGTAGAGTTTTATTGGACACTGAAACAGTTGTGCTATAAAAAAAGACTTAGATTTGCACCTTCTAAGATGGCAACTATTACAGATACTTTGACTGCAGTTTGGTTGTATACAGGAAATTAAGATTACCCTTTTATTTTAAAGTGCAAGAGATTACAAATAGTAAAACCGAGTACTTTGATACCACTCATTTGTAATGCCATTGATTCATTTGAAAAAAGAAATGTCTGAACAGGAGATTAGGAATGTTTTATTAAAATCCTGCAAAAACTCTGGATTTACCAATAAAGCTGTATCTTTAAAGAGCATTGTTTCAGTACCTTTTGCTTGTGTAAAATGGAATTTCATTTTTATATTTAAAAAATAATAATATTTACAAAAAAAGTAAAAATAAGCAAGTTATTCAGCATTCACTCCTCTTCACAATGGACATATTAATATGTCAGCCTGACATAATAATAATTTTATACTGAACAAGTATTTAGATTATGTACATTTACTTATTATACTTATGCAAATGAACATTAGTATCTCTGTAACAATAGTACAGAAACACCAACTATCAGTGTGACTTTGGTTCAGGCAGATGGGATCTTCATTTCACTACATGCAAGTCGTGTAGATGCCATACCATTATTGAGATATTAGCATAATTATGAATGGTATGCATAGTTGCATATTTAATTGACAAGTAAATGTAAATTTCTGCCACACAGTGCTATTTAGGCACCAACTATCAGTGCAAAGATTTTTCCGCATTATGCATACTTTTATTTGACACCATAGAGTACCATGTAAACTCCCTCCAGTTTAAGTTATTAATATAATTTTGAACATATGCCATACACTCATAATATTTCCAAGAAAAAAATAAATTCTTAGGGTACCAAGTGCCCCACTGGTGGCATGAGAAGATTGCAACTCATTTAACTCTTGGGACTGCTGGAAGGATGGAAGACTGAAAACTAAGTATTTGGACTACATTTTCATCCATGAAAGTACATTTAAACTGCATTTAAAATGCTACACTTACCTTACAATTTAAATTAGATTTTGTGTGTTTCCTGTGTGTTGAGTTTGTTATGTACCTGAAGTTAAAGCTATTAACTGAAGGCATTTTGATAATTCAGTGCTTTAGAGTATAGTAATTTCAAGTGGTTTCTGTGCTCTGCCTCTGTGTTTAAATAATTTCTGAGTAAGCTCTCATTTTATTGCATTTTTACTATCTCTATCTTCTGAATCTGAAGTTACAGGTCTAAACTGATTTGGGTTTTACAGTATCAATTGTTATTTGTCTGAGCTCTTAAGTGGATTATTGGCATTGGCTCATCTAAGTCCTTGTTTTAGTCACATTTCAAACAGTATCCATTGTTCATTTCTGAGCTCTTAAAGGAAAAAAATCCACCCTTTCCTACAGTTTAACTCAATCCTTAGGTTTATTTTCTCCCTACAATATGGTTCCAGTATTGTGTAGGTATCAGAAACCTAAGTGTACTTTTTAAAACTTTCATTTACTTGCACTGTAATCAAGGGAAGAGAAAGCCTTTTTAACTTCTCACATACTTTGCAAAAGAGTTTGTCTCCACCTGCATGACATATCATACACACAGATAAATCTCTAGTTTACCCTGTCAGGTACTGTTGTCAATCTTAGTCAACCAATTAATCTTGCTAATGTCAGGAACACAGCAGCTGATATAAAAAAATACAGAAAGCTGTGGAACTGTTTTTATTGCAGAGAGGAGAACTTAACACCCCCCTTTCATAGCAGAACAGAGCAATTAGATCAGTCAGGGATTTAAAGGCACTTATCACCTCTTCTGACAAATTTACATAAGCAGCAACACAGTATTCAAATGCTAAGCTTTAAATGTTTATTTATAATAGTTTATATGTTAAGTTAACTTAAATGTAGTATCATTTACTATGTGCTTTTGCATTAAAAACATTAAGAAAAGGAAATCAGAAGTACTTAACTGTGTTTAAATGCACACACAGTCAGACATGCTTTTAAGCACAGTACTACACCCCACATATAGCATTCTACATGCTACATACATTTTATACACACACGCATGCGCGCACGCACAGACAGACAGACACACACACACACACACACTTACACAGCTAAATATATATCTGTGTGTACTTATGTGTAGACACGCATATACAGTTACACAAAATTTCCATTTTGATTTGTTTTTCTTTAAAGGACATCGAGTACACACACACACAGGCATATAATCTAGTTCTCTGTTACACACACACACACACACACACACACACACTATATGCGTGTGTGTGTGTGTGTGTGTGTGGTGTGTGTGTGTGTGTGTATACAATATGGGTGCATACAATTCATTATTTGTAATAAACTTAACATAGCTGAGTTAAGCATCATTAATATATGCACTGTAGTAAATGTTGCTTAATGTTTTACTTATTCACTGTCACACATTGGCTATGTGTTGCACTTGCAATCTTTGTCAATGTCTTTATGTCAGTATCTTTTTTATGTATTGCTAAGTGCATTTATTACTTTTTATTATCTTTATCAATGTTGCCTGAGTCATGGCTGAAAAGGGTCCTGCGACCAGTTCACTTTCCTGGTTACCAAAGTATAAAAGAAGAAAAAAAGGGGGGAGTGAACATGACAGAAATAATTAAGGAACTGGCAAAGCACATTTTAATTCTGCATCATTCATGAGAGAGAAAAAAAACGTCCCACTGAAGGCACTTGGAGTTAGCAGACTTAGATTGGGTCTTACTACTTGTCACCTGTAAATGAACAGCAACAATCATTTACTGCAATGATAGTTTTCATACTTCAGCATAAAAGGTTGGGGGAAGGTCTGTCAATTATTTTAGAACTATAGAATAATCCCTTTACCTGCTATTTAGCCTGCTAGTTATCTACTTTCTTTTACTGGAAGTAGCAAGCAACTATTTATAGCATAGAATGAGCTCTGACAGACACATAAATGAGGCTCAGTTAGGGAAACATAGAAATAGCTCTGTTACAGATGGTGTGCTAGATGGCAATGTTTCACAGTTCTGCCATTCTATCTTAATGGCATGAGAAAACAACACCACTTCCTTATGTCTAGCATGACTCATATAAAGAGGACTTGAAATGTATTCTGGGAAGAAGGAATGAAAGCAAGAAAACAAGATCACATTACCAAGGCAGGCACCATCATCCACCATTTTGTGGGAAACACATTAAAATTGTAAAAGAAAACACTTTGAGTGATTTTGAGGCATTAAAATAGCTCAGAAAACAAAGATACAATGAAAAAACATGTTTCTGAGTTCTACGGAGGAATTTTCCTTTAAGTGGATTATTAGTATTGCTCATTTAATTCTGTGTTATAGTAACTTTTTAAACTTAAAACAAAAGGCCAACTATGACTAGTTGTGTGAGTTGTAATTAGATCTTGTGGTAATTATCCCAGTACCCTCTTGGTATTTTACATTACACAGTCAGCCAGCCATCTTAGTCTTGGGACTGCATGAAGCCTGGAAGCTTTAAAACAAATCATTTGGACTACATTTAATAAATTTAGACTGCATTTATCTTACCATTTAAATCAGTTTTGTGTGTTTCCTTCTGTGTTTGTTCTGTATCTGTGCATTTTTCCTATCTCTATTCTGAATTTTTTTACACCCACCTACTCTTATCCTGTTGGCTGCCTGCACCTACTCTATATCTGCTGTTAGAAACTCCTCCCAGTCTCATCTTCAGTGTACCTGGTTCTGAGGCTCCCCTACTCTTATCTTCTCAGCTCATCTTACTGGGTGCTGACAGATTAAACTGGGAAGGCCCTCCCTTTAGACTGTTAGAGTACTTTGAAACTGCCTTAAAGTAAGTGTGTATATGTGTGTGTGTGTGTGTGTGTGTGTGTGTGTGTGTGTGTGTGTGTGTTCTGCAGTCTTGCCCTGTCTTTGAATCACCTTGTAATTATTTATAGCTAGTTAGATTTATTTCTGGTACCTATTCATTTTTGGGTAACTAAAGTCTGTGTTCACATTAAGAAGAGTTAGACTGCAGTTCTAGTGGCAGTGAAAGGTAGTGTGGTCTGTCTGAAGTGGGATACACACAGGTAGGCTTAAGTGAGAATTACTTGTTGTGGCTTTGTTTGATTTACTCCTGATAATTTTCAATTTTGACTAGCTAAATATTTTTTTCTACATAAATAAGACTGGGCCTGTAATTCTAGTGGCAGCAGAAAGGTAGCCTAGGCTCTCTGAGATGGGAAACACACAGAGAGGCTTAAAGTGACAATTATTTGTTGTAGTTAGTTGGTTCCTTTTCACTTTATGCTAACCAGATTGTGTTTTACATTAATAAGAATGGAACTGCAATTTTTATGGCAGTAAAATGTAGTCTGGACTGTCCAACTTGGGAAGCAAACAGGGAGACTTGAAATGAAATTGTTTCATCAGCCATAGGGCTTTTAGGGACTTAGTTTTTGGTGTTAATCTGTCCTTGAGAGCTACTTTTGCTGTGCTTTGGTTCTATATTATAAGATCGATGGTTGAAAACATCGAACAACATACCATACGATCGATGTCTTCAAACGTCGACCTTATAAAAAGACAAAAACAAAAAAGTACCCTAATGGGTTTAAGCAGGTGGAGGCAAGGCCCCCTGCACCCCTCACACCCCCGCTACTTAAATATACCAACTCCGAGACCACACTACATTGCAGTAAACAGAAATCTCCCCTTACGGAGATTTCCATTTACACGCTTGTGATTCTGAGCGTTTGATATTCTTGTGTCGACAATGTCAGATTTGACATTGTCGGCTTTTGAGAATATAATATAGACCCTGTGCTTTTACATAAAGAAAGTCCAGGATCATCCATCTTGTGGCAGAAGGTATTTACCTGTCTTTCTGATTTGGGAAGGACTCCGGAGAGCTCAAAGTATAGTTGTTTATTGGCCAGAGGGCACAGGACTTAGTTTTCTGCTTTTTAATGTCTGATATAAATTAGGTGCATTTGTGTGGTATTGATCACTGTGCAGTAGTAGTTAGCAGTGCCCTATATGCTATCAAATGCTTAGTTTGTGAATCTACAAAGTTAGTATTTAGGACTTTAAACTGTAACACTCAAAAAAGCTTTACATCAAGATTAGGACAGATAGTGCTTTGAACAGCACTAATACCAAATCACAGCACTAACTTCTAGCCTTCACTCCTAGACACCATTCAGGTGACCCCTGTAAAACCAGATCCTTAAACCATAATAGCCCAATGCTTATGCAGGTCCTGTCAAAATAAATATGCAATTTCCTAATGCCTCTGTGGCCAGCTTGGTGGATATTTGTATCCTGAGACAACGTAGCAATTGTATCATATAATCAGACAATCTTTTAATCCTTAAAGAAACTTACACAGTATGAGAGAGCTTTACATAGATAATTTTCTTGGAGGCAAAAATCTCAGTTACAAACAACATACACACTACATCCTTCACATATAATGCTCACCACAAACATAGACCTTCTTACACGGAGGAACTTAAAAGAAACCTTCCCAAACCTTGAAGACCTCCCAAGCCATTAAACGGTAACATCTATCTTCAGCAAACAGTAAAAGCACACACCAAAAGCAAAACCTAAGACCACACGCAAATGTTCATCCAATGATCCCCTAACAGCAAAGCCCATAAGACAAGCAAACACTTCGCTTGGTACACAAGGCATAGGGGATTCTATTCTATGACACACAGATGCCCCTCTCATCAGGCTGGACAAGGAGAAGATAATGGTTAATTGCCTATCTGGAGCTATGATTCACAATATCACACACAAAAAAGTCATTGCACCATAGTTACCAATATGATTCTATCATAATCCATGTAGGCTGTAATAAAACTGAAATGTACCTCCCTGGACTATGTGAAAACAGACATTATCGATCTCTCTGAATATGCGTCACAGACAGGTAGGTGTCTTGCACTGAGCAGCATTCTATTTTCACCAAGGATGATGCTGTGGTATGAACAGAAAAGACTGATTTTAATAATTGGCTTAGTTTCTGGTGTCACTTAAGGGGGATCCAATATCTATCAGCATGGGAGGACATGGTTAACAGACCACATTGCTTTGTTAAATATAAGAATTGTAAGAACTGTAGGATACTGGATATACTGGAAAAAATGGAAAAAATGTTTTTATCTTTTTATTACCCAGATCTGTGCTAAACAAGCGCCAAATATATCAGTCTCTCCTTTGTGTGCCAAATCTTCTTGTGCCTTTCAGAATAAGTCTACATACCAGATCTGATAAAGGTGGTTTATTATGTAGTAGCAGCATACAGTGGAGTATGTCAACAATATCCTAATCAAATCTTACTGTCTCAAATAACAGTGCTGATAAACTGAAATATACTGAATTATACTGATCACAGCTTCTCTACTCATATACTATTAGTAGCTTCTAAACTCGAATTGTTCCTTTCCTCCTGAAAGACAGAATTAATACTAAATGCCCTGCTTTCTGTTGTTTCTGGAATGTTGGACATTTGATCTGACTTCTGCACTCAGCCTCGAGTGTCTGTTTCTTACTTCTTTGGACTACACTGCAATGACTTTCTGCGTATCAGTCCAAACTTAAATTACTTATTGACTTCTGTGTTTGAAGTATCTCTTCTAATAATACCAAAACCCTGTAAACTTTCTAAGTTTTACATGCCTCTTTAACCTTAGTTCCCAGCCTCATACCATATAAAGAAGATCTGTTAGCACATTTTATCTTTTCAGTATTCTTGACTGAAGGTTATTTCTGTGAGCTCATTTGCATCCTTCACTGAAACATTTCTTTCTCTTGAAACTGCATTCACTGAAAATGCATGTAAAATGTAAAATACAAAATGATGATATAGGGCCTCTTTAATATGGCTGCATTTCTAGGCCTATGCAAAGAAAACATGGTATGTCTAAAACTATATTTAAATGAAACCTGATCTTACATTAAGGATGGTCTGCAACCCCCACCCCTTGGGCTTTTGGATGTTGGCTTAAACTTTATCCTACACCTTAAGATCCTTTTTACACAATGTCAAAATGACAAAACTACCAGCATAGCCAAAAAAAAATAATGAAATAAAAAAAAAAATTCAAAGCAACCTTAAAGGGTTTCTGCTCGATGGTAGGAGCCTAAACAAGAAACTCTACACCCTACAAGCTCTCTTCACTCTGGAGAATTTGGACATCAGTACTGTTACTGAGACTTGATTTAAAGCTACAGAAAGTAGACTGGCAGTGCAAGACTACTGTGCCTTCCACACATTTAAGCAACAGCAGCACAGAGACAGGGACTAAAGGTGGAGGTGTCTCAATGAGTTTACTATCAAAATGTGGAAAATCAAAATAATTTTCCAACTTTTGATCGAACCAGTTTGCTGAAATTGGTAATAACAAATTACCAAAATTTTGGAAATGGTAACACGGAATCGACATCTGAACACCAGAAGTTCCAGTGCTGAATGTCCATGTTACTGGTAATGTCTTTGTAGGGGGGCAAGCCCCTCTGCACCCTCAGCATATTATATATTCCAACTCTGAGATCACACTATAGTGAGAAAAGGGTACATTTCCCGATCCCCACTGTAGTGTGGTCTGTTATTTATTTATTTTACATTTGTTAACCGGGATGGTCCGGCTGGATACATGTCCATTTTCAGCGGAGTCCCGGGGAGAAAAGCTCCAAAGATACAAATTAAGATAAGAAATAGACATTACAAATAAATGTTCAACTAATAGAGGTTACATAGAAGAAGATTGTAGACATAGTACATAGATATAACGAAACAGACAATCCACTAAATTGTGGTTACAATACAAGTTGATTGTAGACATAGTATATGCATTCTTCAGTGAGGCCAGTGGCATGCTTTTCTTATTGACAATGGAGGTCGAGGATAACAATAGTTGGAGTTGCAGTCATAAAGGATCTCATTAATTAAAATGAGGGGGAGTAGCTGAGCAGAGTGTGTTGGAGGGAAGTATGAAGTCTTAGTCTGGGTTGGTACAGGGGCATATCCAGTGTGACTTGAGGTGACTTATAAGTTTATGTTTAAATATGGTTGGAGAAGATTCTTTGGTAATGTCAGTAGGTAGTGAGTTCCAGTTTTTACCGACAGAGTTGGTGAAGAGGGAGTCACCTGCAGCATGGTTGGATTTGATTATAAGTACTAGGAGTTTGGTGGATGAGCGTAGTGGGTGACTGTTATTGTAGGGGCAGATTGTGTTTCTTAGGGCTGGATTAGTGTCCAGTTGGTGGAGGATTTTATGGGCAACTTTGAGTTGGTTGAGCTGTAGGAGGTGGGGTAGTTCCAACCAGCCCAGGAGTTTCAGGTTCTGGCAATGGTGGGTACGGTAGGATGAGTCAGTAGCAAATCTGGCGATTTGGTTGTAGCATGAAGACAGTTTTTTAAGATTGGTTTTATTCAGGTGGGAGAATAGAGGAGAGGCATAGAGAAGGGTAGATAGGAGGTGGGAGCGGGCAATTGTTATTCTAGCTTGCGGGGTGAGGTATGCTTTGATCCTGAACAGACTGCCAAGTTTTATATTGGTAGTTTTTATCGTTTGATTGATGTGTGCATCAAATCTGAGGTTGCAGTCGATCATGACACACAGTAGTTTAGTTTGGGTAACTGGGGTGATGATAGTACCATTATTAGCTGTTATATTGAACAGAGGTGAGGTGGTCCTGTGTGTTGGGGTAAAGAGAAGTAGTTTAGTTTTATTGGGATTTAGTATTAGGCGTTGGTTTAGCAGCCAGTTTTCTACCTTGTTGAAGGTGATTTGTGTTATTTTGGTAAGTTCGGCTGGGGTGGAGGCAGTGCAGATCAAGGTAGAGTCATCTGCATATTGAATGCAGGTAGCCTCTGGTATGGCTGTGCTAAGTTCATTTATAAAGATGGAGAACAGAAGGGGACCTAGTATTGAGCCTTGGGGTACTCCTAGTCTGATGGAGAGGTGTGAGGAGAGTTTACCCTCCCACAGTACAGCCTGTTTCCTGCATTGTAGGTAGGACTCAAACCATTGGAGGGCCAGTTTATTTAAGTTGTTGGCCTCCAGGCAGTTCATTAGCATTTTGTGGTCCACCATGTCAAAGGCCTTGGACAGGTCTAGGAAGAGAGCAGAGGACAGTACGTTGTTGTTACAATTTTGATTTATAGTGTCTGAGAAAGAGAGAAGGGCTGTAGTGGTGCTGTGATTGGGCCTAATGCCATGTTGTGAGTTGGATAAAAGTTTGTTTTGTGTGAGATATTTCATGAGTTGAATATGTACACACTTCTTCATGATCTTAGCTAGTGGAGACAAGATTGCTATGGGCCTATAGTTAGACAGTTCAGTGGAACTGCCCCCTTTGTGAAGTGGTATGACATGTGAGATTTTCCATATGTCACGGATTATGGCTTCTGATATGGATCGGTCAATAAGGATGGAGATGGGGTATGCAATTGCTTCTGCAGCTTTTTGTAAGTAGTCAGCTGGGAGGAGGTCAGCAGCCAGGGTGGTTGATCTTAGTTTCCTAAGTAGGGTTTTGATGAGTTGAGTAGGGACTGGTTGGAGGCTAAAGGAAGTTGTAGTTTTGGAATTGGTTGTGCTAGGATTGGAACCAGTGGGTGAGAGTTGGTTAGCTAAAGTTTGGATGGTTTCAGTGAAGAAGGTTTTAAAGGAGTTGGCAATATCTTTGGGGGAGCTTTGATTAGCGACAGATGGTTTTGGGGTGGTGGTTTGTCCTGGGTGGAGGAGTCTTTTTATTCCCATCCAGAATTTCTGAGGTTTAGTTTTGTGAACCTGTTGTAGGCGGTGGTAGTATTCTTTTTTGTCTGAGGTTACTGATTTTTTTGCTTCATTTCTTAGTTGCCTAAATAACAGTTGGTCAGGTAGGGTTTTAGTAGTTCGGTAGGTGTCCCATGCTTTATTTCTTAATGCAAGTTTTGCCCTAGTTTCTTTAGTGAGCCAAGGTGCAGTATTGACCTTGATTCTACTAATGCGGCTAGGGGCATGAAGGTCGAGAATAGCCAGAAATCTGGAGTTGAAGTAAATGACTGCTTCATCTAGTGGAAGGCTTTTTAGGGCAGACCAGTTTTAAGACTTTAGTTCATTGTTAAATTTTTGGGGGTTAAAGTTTTTATTACTTCTTATAGTTTTATATGTGGGTTGATGGTGGTGATTAACCTTTAGTTTAAGTATATATGTGAGGCAGTGATCGCTTAGATCATCAGGTGTAGTGCCTGACATATACTGATGTGGAGAGTTATTGATGAGTATCCAGTCTAGGGTACTAGCTTTGTCGTGTGATTTGTTTTGCCTAGTGGGTGTGGTTATGGTTTGGGTAAATCCTTGGAGGTTTACATGGATTGCTGGGGATTGAGAAGAGCAGGTTTTCCAGTCAATGTTGAAGTCCCTGAGGATTATGGTTTCCTGTGGCTGTGGTTATGAGAACGTCAATTCCACATTAGTGAATGCACACTACCATTCACTGATGTGAAAGTGAACATTTTTTGGACTGGCATTATGAAAACTTGAAAACAGCCTTTTGACCTTCCAAGCTTCACATAAGTGCCAATCTAAATTTTGATAGTAAACCGTCTCAATCTACCTCAGCAACAAGTACAACTCCAGCTTGGTTAAACAAGATGATGCTCTGGAGTTCATCCATGCCCCAGTCTCCATAGATAAGGTTTCTTACCATGTCCTAGCCAGCTACAAGTCACTTAATATGACCCGTGAAGCTCACATCTCTTAACTAGATGAACTACAGGTGCTCATCTTCCAGCCAAATACCCTATTCATGGAAGACTTTAACTACCTCTCTATAGTTTGGGAAATGTACACTGCCTGTAACACAGGTACAACGTTTACTGGACTTTATCAATATGAACACAGTGGACCAGATAGTGCACTCTCTAACCAGAGGATTAAACATACTGGACCGAGTACTCACCAGCAATGGAACGCATTGCACCCTCCACTGTGCCACATCCTCATTGCTGAGGTTGGATCACAAAATAGTTTCCTCTGAAATAAAAATTAAACTGGAAAACCAAACTAAACTTTTAACTATTAGGAACAATTCGAATGCAAGCTAAATCTTTTTAAACAATAGTTTGTCAAAATTCATCTCTGACTAAATCCAGAGAACACAGCTACCTGTGCATAATTATTCAGAGAAACCCTGTACAAACATGTAAATGTCTGCATTGAGGATGCTATGCCTGTCAGAAGTAAGCCCAAATCTAACACCAAAAGCAAAACCTGCCTCTGGAATCCTTACCTTAACAAGGTATATAACAAAATAAAAAAAGTCATGGCCAAAATCAGAAAGAACAACTCTTATAGAGACAAGAGCTCTCTGATTCAATATGACAAGAGATCTCTGATTTAATATACAAACTACTAAGAGGTATAATAAAGTCCAACAAGGTCAATTATGAGGTCAGGATAGCTTCCCAGGCTAAGGGCAATCAAAAGGCCTTCTTCAGCTATGTCAGGACACTTAAAGATGACACTCAGTAGTGAGCAAAACTGATTGCAAGTGGTACAACCTACACTGACTAGGGTGACAGTGAATCTACCGGTTGATAAATTTATCTCTAACTTCTCTCCATTCCCCCCAATACTCTGTGAAATCCATTCTAGCATAACCCCCCAACTATCAACAGTGAGCAGGTCCTGGTGGCACACCCTAAGGTCAAAAACACTGCTTCAATGGGCACTGACAATATCCCAGGTTGCCTCCTAAGTAGTCTAAACCATGACCTAGCCGGACCACTTGAGGCACTCTTCAACTACAGTATCAAGACAAGTTACATGTCAGGTGAATGTAGGACTTCAATGGTCATTTCACTTCATAAGGGTGATCATCAACTGACCCACGACCCATCAGTCTGACAAGTCTAATATGCAAAACCATGATCGGCAATGACTTTGGCAACCTACAGACAATGGGAGCCATCCCAGTTTGGCTTTGTTAAGGAAATGCTTTGCCTATTCAACTTGGTAGACTTCTTAGACGGGGACACCAAAGCTATGAATGATGGGAAAATTATGCATTCCACCTACCTTGACCTGGCCAAGGCATTCAATACAATACCCCATTCAGGTATTATTGACAGACTCTCATGAGTAAGAATAAATCCCTGTACAACTCACTGGATTTTGGCTGGCTCACAGGTACAACCCAAGAAGTTAGGATTGGTGAGACCCCTTCCACCAGGAGACCAGTAACCAGTGGAGTAGCCCAGTGCTCAGTTTTGGACCTGCTCGTGTTTGACATCTACTTCACAGAAATCAAGGCTAATGCCAAAGGCCTTTGGCTCACCAAGTTCATAGATGACTATAAATTCAGAACTATCGTAGATTCTCCCCACGACACTAGCATTCAACAAGAGGGTCTAACACAAACAAGTGACTGGTGCCAAAGCCATGGATTAAAACTCAGTGTGAAGAAATGCATTAAAGTGCCCTTTGGGAAGTCAGCCACCCAAGCTAATTACTCCATCAATAAAACTCTCTTAAGTGTTGACCTGGTAGTTAGGGATCTGGGAACATATGTAGACAGTAATCTAGCCTTTGACCAACACTAACCAAGATAGTAAAAAATCATTCTATGTCACCCAACTCATAAGTAAGGGTATAGCATCCAGGTCCAAGGAAGTCATAGTACCACTCTACTCAGCCCTTATCTGAACCATCAGTGAGCAGAATGCCCTCTTTGGCATGTACCTAACCAGGCACTTGCAACAGCTGGAATGCCCTCATAGGTTCCTCACCTGGAGAATCCAGGGTATGAATACTCTGTCCCACACAGATCGCCTTAAAGCCTGATCTTTTTGCTCAGTCTTCTACAGTTTACTGAGAGGTGATTGATGCCTGGCATATAAGGTATCCTGTTATCCAGCTCTGATGGATCTCTTGCACATCACAAAACAAATAGCATCAGAAACACTAGATCCAAGGATCTGAATTTTGCCTGCAATGTAAAAAAAAACATGCTGGAGTGACAGATGTGTCTCAAAGGATCCCTGCACTATGGAATAAGTTCCACATCCACATGGAGCAGAGTTCATTCCTGACCTTATTCAGTCAAAACCTTGATCACTGGGTAGGAAATTGCAAATTCATCCCTGGCATCACCACCATTTCTCTGATGGACAGAGGCCAATATTAAGTAAATTAATCCACAATTAATGTACCCCCTTCCCCAAATAACCCTTAACTTCCTTCTTACTGACATACCCGACCATACAGTATTCACAGAGAAAACTGGGTTGGGTTGCACAGCTAGGCTTATAAAGACCTTAGTGGTCATTAGCCTTGTATAAATGTATGAACCTATGAACTCAAGTGGAAATTCCAGAAATATGTATAGAAATAAGATAAATATGGTAACATATACAGTATATTTTATTACTGAACAAATATGAATCTCTGCCAATAGGCAGTACATATACAGTTGTTATCAGTGACAATTTATGTAGAATTATGTAGGTTATCATTTGATACCATGAATCACCTTATTGTTAGAGTTATTAATATAATTATTACTGTATGCCATGCACTCATAATAATTTCTGGAAAAAAACATAAATTTTATGGGAGAAAATAACCCATTGTTTTAAGGAGACATTTGTGACCTATCTGGTTAAGTGATATCATTCCCCAGATGGCAAAACCAAGTCCAACAGTACTGACTCAAAGTAACAGTACTTAAAGTAACTGAAAATGATAATAGAACACATTTTAGCATAACTGTGTACTTTGATAACAGTATAGGCAACCTAGCTCTACAGTCCAATAGTGCTGACTGGTGTAATGTAAGCCTAATTCTCTGAGCAAACCTTGACATACAGTAAATGCATACTGAAAGCATACCTAGAAGGCCAGGCTACACATATCTAGACAAAAGTAATAAAATAATTGCTGGACAGCAGTCAAAACATAAGTATATGTCTGTCGGTATTACTCAAATTAACTGAAAATATTACAGACTGTCCATGCAGGAAATCTGAAAATCCTACAGCAATAATATCTCAGTAACTGGCATTTCATACTTTTTTCTGTAATATGATAAAATAAAAAAACACAAGTGGCAATGGCCACACACCTGAAAAATAAAAATAAAAAACAAAAGTGTAAGATTGGTTAAAAACTTTACTGACTGGTCATAAGAATAAACACTTTTGACTGAACCTTAAAGACTTCATCAGATTCCTCAAGGTTCAGATGAAAGTGCTTATTCATGGTACCAGTCAATAACGTTTTTGAGCATGTTGCACTTAATTTGTTTTTATTTATTTTTTTGTAATATAATTATAAAAATATGCTACAGCTTACTCTTACTATTACACACACACACACACACACACACACACACACACACACACACACACACACACACACACACACACACACACAAAGAAGCTCATTAGCCAACCTTGACACATCAATGTCATTTTCCACTAAGCTCTTCCTGGTTAAAGTTATTAATATAATTTTTAATTCATGCCATATTCATAATATTTTTTGAAAATAACCCACATTTTCTGTGAATCAAACAAGGAAAGACACATGCATTTCATGTCCATTCCCTTTGAGCATCTATCATGTCATGAACGGGTTTTCTTAAAGTGAAAATATCTGGGAATGAGTGAATGCAACCCCCCCCCCAAAAAAAAAAAAAACAAACAAACAAAAACATGTACACATCAGTCTTATGAGAAGGGGACCAAAAAGTATTTGTCAAGGTCAGGTAAAGTGAATTGCATATGCTTAGTTCCATTAAAGCACTAATGTTCAATGTGGGTGGGTGCTAGGTTGTAATCCCTTTCATTGTTTTTTCAGAATGCTACTTATGGTACTCCTAGTGTCTCTTGATCCCCCACACCTCATATTTTTAAATTAAAGTATCCAACCAGCCCATGTCTTCAGAGTTCTCACTAATGTCCAGTTCTTTCTCCCAGTGCTGTTATATATAAGTGCCCAAAGGGCTTATTGATATCTAATGATGAAGGGTTAAACTATAGATTTTTTTTGTTCCAAAAACAGATAAGTCTGACACCCTTTTCAGTATTCATTTGTAATATCATTTGTAATACAGTAAGTGCTTTTTTCACCATTTGCACTGTACATTGTATTATTTTTTTCAACTGTTAGTGTTTTACCTTGTATCTCTGCATGCAGGGAGGTCCAACAACACATCTGAATAATATTTATAAGGAGAGTAACAAAGTCAGATAATTCCTCCCTGAAATCAGGTTACCCAAAGCACACAACTCTCAAGGTCAAAGTTAGTTTATAAGAGCAAAATTTAAAATTTAAATACTACTAAATAACATACATTTAAATGTCAGACTTTATATCCTTCAAAAATTCATGCTATAAGTTTATGTAAGAGCAATTTTTAAAGTTTGCCCCTGATTTTGAGCCTTTGTTCCTCCAGCACAAAATAGATACTAAATTTAGGCAAACTTGGGGCTGCAGCAGTCACACAATTATAATAACCTGCATCAGGAAAGCAGCATTGAGTAATTTCTGTAAATGATGACATATATTTGAGATTCAGACTTCATATCCTTTAAAAAATAACATGCTAATACAAAACCTATTATCCTACCAATTTTGTAAGTTTAAAAGAACAGTAATTACATTTTTTCCCTGATTTTGAGCCTTTGTTTCCCCAGCACAAAAGAGAAAGTGAAACACAAATATCAGGACATACCATTATATGAATCTGCCCCAGAAAAGCAATACTGGAATTAATTTCTGTTCCAAACTTCAGCAGTACTAAATAGCACCATACATTTCAGTTTCAGACATTGGGGGGGGGGGGGGTGGAATTCATGAAAGACTACAAGATAATTCTTACTGTGTGCGCATCACTGTGCGATGTGTACATGGCTGTGGCAAGATTAAATTCATTAAACTCCATGTAGCAGCGCAAATTCATGTAAACAGGGAAACTTTTCATGCAAATGTCACATAAGTAACTGAATTTTATGCTAATTAAGACAACCAACACAATGGAGTAATCCAACAAGTTGTAAGCAAACCATGTAGACTCCTTCTTCCTGTTGCCCGGAAACTTTTCTAATACAGCCATCGAAAAGAGTCTACATGGAAACAAAAGCAAGTAAAAGCTCTTAAAATTTGTACAGAATTGACCTCAACATGCAACCCCACACATATTTTGACCTAATTACACACAGTAGATGCTAGAATATCAGAGTTACAACATAAAAAGTGCCATGACATAAATGCACCTTTGCTCTCGCACTCCCAAAAGAAAATATAATTGTACATAATGCAGGCTGCTAAAATGTTTAAACATCCTGAAAAAGAGTATTATATTGTACTGTAAGCATATGTATTATGTAACAGATATATGAGCAAAGGAATGGCCTCCCTTGTGTTTACAACATTGTGCTCCAGTGCAGTTTCTCCACTGACATGGTTACTAATGTGTAGATTCCAGGCTGTCAGCAAAGTGAATACGCAAATTAGGTAAAAACTCATTGGAATTGCTGAATCTCAAAAAAGGAGTAACCCTGTAGGGATGTTCACTTCATGTAGGCATTTCCACAGTGTTTTTGTTTTCAATGGATGTCAACAGTGAGTGATGCATCAGGAGGGTGTGTCAGGTTACACTTTCAAAGTTGTACAAGTAGGTTTGTGGAGGGTGAAAGTGCATGTAAGCTGTGCACAAATCACAGGTTGTATGTCAGCCTCAGAATTTTATTGTAAAATGTGTCTTCTCTGTCTGTTTCAAATAATTTTTGTAAATGTTTTTATGTCCACATTTGCGTGATGATATGAGTAGTGCACCCATGGGAAATGGAGGAATGAATGGCAGCTTTTATTGTGCTTGTTATGTAAATAGCCCTGTGGCACCATGTATATGTGAAGGGCTAGAGTGCAGATGGTCCTGGGTTTGAATGCAGGGTGGGCATCCTTTCCTTTTTATACTCAATGTTTGGGCAATATTATGAGAATGGAGGAAACTAATTGCAATTTTGCCATGCTTACTTTATTTATGCATAGCTGTGCTGGGGTGTGTGGAGGTGCACCTAGCGCACTGATGAGCAAGAGCAGGTGTGTGTGTGTAATATTTTTTATGTTTTTATTTTTTTATTTATTTAACATTTGTTGACCGAGAAAGTCCGACTAGGTTCCACAGATCCTGTTTTCAGTGGAGGCCTGGGGAGAAATGCTCCAGAATTTCCGGAAGTGTAATAGATGTTACAGTATAAGCACTTGAATTTCATTTTCATGAACCAATCCAACATGGTGCAGCTATTCAACATGGTATAAAACATCCATGTAACCTCCATTCTTGTTTTTCCTAAATACTTCAATACCATTTAAGCATACAAAAGGACATTTTAACACAATGCTAGGGGCTGATGCAGCTTTGCTACATATTTATGTGCTACAGGCTGAAGTCAATGCTGCTGGTGCTGATGACAATAGACTTAGGCTGAGAAGGAGGAGAGTGCTCAGACCCAACGTAACTTATCAGACGCTATATCACCTGGAGATTGTAGAGTGCTACAGGATGGACAGGGACACTTTACAAGAACTCTGTGAGCTCTGCCGTCCTCAACTCATAGCCAGAACCAATCAAGGGGACCCATCCCAGTGGAAACTAAGGTATGTGTAGCCCTTAGAATATTAGCTACAGGTACTTTTCAAAGACCAACTGGGGACATGATGGGTGTGTCACAGGCATCAGCATCCAGAATCCTTCACCAATTCCTGGATGCTATGCTCATACAGGCTAGTGACCATGTAGTTCTGAGGAGAGGATTACCAATATGCAACAGTTCTACTCTGTAACACACTACACTGAAGTACTGTGTGCCATAGAGTGCACTCATGTACACATCAAGGCATTACCTGGTAAGCAGGGTAGAATCTACATGAACCACACAAGATACCACTCTATTAACTGCAAAGCCATATGCAATGCCCAGGGAATAATCTTGAATGCCTGTGCTGGCAACCCTGGCAGTTATCATGACTCTTCATCACAGTTGAATCAGATGTTTGCTAGTGGGGACATCCCACAGGGCCATTTGCTGGGGGATGCTGGCTATGCACTGGAACTGTGGATGATGACACCCATCAGAAGTGCTCACACACCCACTGAAGAATGCCATAAGGCATATACTAAAACCAGAAACATCATAGAGCATCTGTTTGGTCTGTTGAAGTCACGGTTCCAGTGCTTAGATACATCTGGTGGAGCCCTGCAGTATAATCTAGAGACATGTGCACAGGACTTCACAGTATGTGCTTTGCTGCACAATCTGATTTTGCAGAAACAGCTGCAGCAGGATCAGCTAAGGAAAGGGGCACACATCCCCCCACCGATGCCTAGGTCACCACAGTCACAGTCAGAGGAGGACTCAGAGGGGGAACCACCAGCTGCTGTGCCTGCAGGCAGATATATGCGTGCTCAGTATGTCCTTGCTTTGGCTAAAAGACAACGCATAGCACATTCACTGACCACCTAGGTGCCTAATACCTTTCTCCTACTTGCACACATAGTAAAATTGAGGGCAGGCAACTCACAACCTGTACTTCTCCATGTACTGACTATGTACTGCTTATATCAGGAAGAATCAGCTTTGAACTCCAAATGTGTCCACTGTTCCATTTGCAAGGTAAGTCCTTAATCTAGAGTGTAGTTCTTGAATAATATTATGGCATATCCTTGTATTTATTAGGTTAGAACAGTAATTAAGTAAATAGTGCTGTGGATTTGTGCAAAAAGTATGTTAACATGTGACAGCAGAGAAGCCATTACTTTGCTCATATGTGTCCATTAGTAAATACTAGGCCTCATGTTTCAAAGATTCACACAGTCCTACCTCTGAAGTATACTGATGCTCACTACGTGGCCTTATTTTTGCACCATACCTTTGAACTGGAAAATCCATAAAGAGAGAAGTTAGAAAGTAATGATACACACTGCAGTTTCTGACTTCACAACCCTCACAAGATCAAACAACAGGCAAGAAGCAGAACAAGGAGAGTAACAAGAGCATCACATCTGTGTTTGTGCCATAACAGTAACAACTTTGCTTACCCACAAAAGAATAGGCTATCCTTGTTTGTGACATAACAGTACACGAGCTCCCCCAAGAACAGTGTAGCCTTGCTTGTGCCACAGCAGAAACTTAGCAAAGGTTCCCACCAAAAGAACAGTATATGGCTGTTTGTGCCATCCAACCTGGCCTTCACTTGCTGGCAAATGCATATCATACAACTCCCAGTTAATATTCTCATACATGTTAAGGCCAAGGATAATGCATGTCTTACACACTTGAATGTTTCACAGTACAGCTCAGATAACTGATGAAGTACTGAGAAACACAGACAAGTAAGGCAAAGCTGTAAATCTGCAAGCAGAATCCTAACAGGCTGTGTGATCAGTAAGTGCACTATGTCCAAATATAACAAAGGGGATTAAAGTTAAATGTCACAGCTGAAGATCTTATAGCAGTGAACATTCTGATGCATGTGTTTGTGTGAATAATGACCTCGGTTCTTTTCTGCAAAGCTGTTTCTGTGGCAAAGAGGGCTAGGGCATCTATCCTGTTTTCTGAATCTACTGTGGCACAGGAGTTCAAATTCTGAACTATGTAGAAATATCTGAATGGTAGTATCATTTTGTAGTGTGTATGTCATATCTTGCTTTTGCTCATTTCATGTATATCCCCCTTTGTATTTGTTTTCCTACTTTTCTTTTTTTTATTCCACTATTTTCAAGATGTGCCACATAGTGCAAACAAATGACTGCAGGTTTGGCTGTGCTTATGTGGCTTGTGTGAAACGTGGCATTGCTGAAACTGGATCACCTAGGAAGCAGGCAGACAGACATAGAAACCGGATATATTCAATAAATCCTTTCATCCATTGTGAAAACCAGGCATGGAGTACAGATTGTACTTAGATACCACTAATTGTCGTACATTAGCAATGTGGCTCATATTTGTGCACTGTTTATCCGTGTGCAAACAGCTGTATCTGACACGTGTGTACACTTAGTTAACCATAGAGAAAATTTACTGCTCAATGCATATCTTTCAACTGTTTAGATTTTTGTAGAATGTCCTGAGTTTTGCATCACATTTTTGCTCTGCTCCTCATAAAAAAGTTGTTTTTCTGGCAAATAATTTGAAAATACTTGAGTGTTGAAGCCAGAAAACAATGACATATATTTGAATTTCAAAATTTCTACCCTTCAGAAATTTCACATTAATGCTCACCTTTACACATGCATAACTCTGACTTGTGCATTGGTGCATGCATTAAGTTTGTATGCTGAGATAGGAGTTCTAATCTCACTGCAGTCAACTGTGTGTGTGTGATTCCAGGCAGGATAGTATAAGTGGTACCTACAGTTACCTCTCCAATGGCAAGGCTGGTCGTGTTTTTGATAGCTGCTCATCTATACACATTCATTCCATACTGGCCTTCCAAGATGTTGTCTCTCACAGGGCCTGCTGATTTCATCTACTATAAGTTCACCTACACTCCTTTATAAGTTGGAGTTGGCCATGGCACGTGCATTAAGTTCAGTGTTCTATAATCTGTTTCCTTACAGTGGATATAAAAAGTGTACACACTCCTGTTAAAATGCCAGGTTTTTGTGATATAAAAAATGAGACCACAATAAATATTTTCAAATTTTTCCCACCTTTAATGTGACCTATAACCTGTACAATTCAATTGAAAAACAAACAAATCTGTTAGGGGAAAAAATGCAAAAAAAAAAAAAATGTACAATAAGCTGGTTGCATAAGTGTGCACACACTTAAATTAATACTTTATTGAAGCATCTTTTGATTTAATTACAACATTCAGTCTTCTTTGCTAGGAGTCTATCAGATTGGCAATATTTGCTGACTTTTCCTTGCAAAAGTGCTACAAATATGTCAGATTGTGAGGGAATCCCTTGTGCACAGCCCTCATCAGGTCACCCCACAGACTTTCTATTGGATTTAGGTCTGGGCTCTGGCTGGACCATTCCAAAACTTTAATTTTCTTCTGGTGAAGCTATTCTTTTGTTTATTTGGAGGTATGCTTCAGGTCATTGTCATGTTGAAAGGTGAAATTCCTCTTCATCTTCAGCTTTGTAGCAGACGCCCGAAGATTTTGAGCCAAAAGTGACTGGTATTTGGAACTGTTCATAATTCCTTCCACCTTGACTAAAGCCCCAGTTCCAACTGAAGAAAAGCAACCCCAAAACATGATACTGCCAACACCATGCTTCACCATGGGGATGGTGTTCTTATGGTGATGCAAAGTGTTGTTTTTGCGCCAAACTTACCTTTTGGAATTGTGGCCAAAAAGTTCAACCTTGGTCTCATCAGACCATAGCACATTTTCCCACATGCTTTTGGGAGACTTGATGTATTGTTTTGCAAATTTTAGATGGGCCTGGATGTTTTTCAGTATAAGAAAATGCTTCCATCTTGCAACCCTACCCCATAGCCCAGACATATGGAGAATACGGGAGATTGTTGTCACATGTAGTACACAACCAGTACTTGCCAGAAATTCCTGCAGCTCCTTCAGTGTTGCTGTAGATCTCCTGGCAGCCTCCCTGACCAGTTTTTATCTTGTCTTTCCATCAATTTTGGATAGATGTTCAGTTCTTTGCAACGTCACTGTTGTCCCATATTTTCTCCACTTTTTGATGACTGTCTTCACTGAGTTCCATGGTATATCCAATACTATGGAAATTGTTTTGTACCATTCTCCTGACTGAGATCTCTTTGATGCTTTGAAAGCTCTCTGTGAAACATGGCTTTTGCTGTAGCAGGTAACTGAGTAAATGTCAGGAAAATCCTACTAGGATAGCTGAACTTTATTTACGGTTAATCAGAGTCTCTTTAATTGATGGCAGGTGTGTACCTAAGAGGACTGAATGCTGCAATGAAATCAAAAGGTGCTTCAACAAAGTATTAGTTTAAGGGTGTGTACACTTATGCAACCAGCTTATTGTATGTTTTTTATTTTTTATGTTTTTCCCCCAACAGATTTGTTTGTTTTTCAGTTGAATTGTACAGGTTATAGGTCACATTAAAGGTGGGAAAAGTTTTGAAATTATTTATTGTGGTCTCTGGAATTTTAACAGGGGTGTGTACACTTTTTATATCCACTGTAGATAGGTAGGGGTTCTAATCTCACTGCAGTCAAATATGTGTGTGTGTGTGTGTGTGTGTGTGTGTGTGTGTGTGTGTGTGTGTGCCTGTGTGAGTGATCTGTAACTTGATATTACAAACAGCATTTTACACCAGCAGGTAGGGCACATATCTTGTCCTCAACAGGCACTGCTGATGTCATCAGCTATAAAGGGTTGCCTGACACACTCCAAATCAGACATTTGCTGTGGCACATGTGTTACATTCAGTGTTCTATAGTCTGTGTCCTTATATAAGTAGGGGTTCTATTCTCACTGCAGTTATCTGTGTGTGTGTGTGTGTGTGTCTGTCTGTCTCTCAGTGTGTGAGTGAGCTATAACTTGATATTACAGACAGCATTTTACACCAGCAGGTGGGACACTGTTATTCCCATATGTTCAACAGACAATGCTGATGTTATTGGCTATATCAGAGTATTGTATATGCAGGTATCACACCAGGGCATGATCAGACATTGGCTTGGATGTCAGGCAGACATTACATCATGCAATACAAGACAGATTATAGTGACGTGTTTTAATCTGTACACATACATCATGGCATGGTTTGTAGGCTCTGTGTTAGCTTGATGAGAAAGCCTTGTGGGGTGTCCTGCAGATGCATGTTTCTGGTGAGCTGCATGCAACACAGAGCATGATACTGTACTGTTCTATGTGCTCTCATGAAATCCAGAGGTCTGAATGTGATGGCCTGACATATGATGTGCACCATATGTTTGTACTGGATAATCATTAAAGAGAACAGTTAGAAAGTAATGAGACACATTACACTTGTTGACTTCACAACCCTTACAAGAAAATATACTATAAAGCAGTGCAATGATGATGCTATCCACTGTACAACTTGGTAAGGCAAATATAATTCACATGTACAATTTAATTATAATTTAAACAACACAAATGTAAATATACTAAGCAATAATGTAGCTAAGCACACTGTGCATTAGACACAAAGGTTTAGTTTTCATGAATCCAAAAGAGAGAAATCAGGGATATGGCACAGTTATCATCACTTGCACAGGGTGTTGTTTGGGGGGCATGAGGCCTAGGCTGACAACAAAGGTTGTTGAGTGTGTGTGAGTAAGAACAGGGAAGCAGGCAGGCTGAACCATGTAACTGTTGTGTGTTTGTGTGTGTGTGTGTGTGTGTGTGTGTGTGTGTCTGTAGGGGTCCTCCATGTGAACGTGGTGTGTGACAGTGTGCATGAACACAGCCAAGCTCAGTGCTAGCTCTATGTCTTGGTATGTTGGATAGGTGTGAGCTGTGCATTGTAGAATTGTCAGTTCATAGTTGTCACCCCCAACCATGAGGCCTGGATCTGCCAGGAAATGCACTTGCACCTCCATACCCAAGGTCAGATGCAGTGATATTACTTGAATGTAGCTATTGTCTACTGGACATGCTCCCTTCACAGGAATGCCCATGGCCATGACTCCATGGCCTGCCACATCTGGGGCTAGACAGCACACTCATTGATAGAGCAGGGGAAGTACTGCCACTATGGGAATGTGATCAGGTATGACCACGTTGGCTAGAAGCAGATGGTGTGGCTGACCTATGCCCATGTGGACAATGTCTCCCAGCAGATGTTCATCACATGCACTGCATGGGCCAAGATATAAACCCCTCATTCCATCCCAGCCATCCCAGACACTCCATGTTCCAATGTGTCATTCAACCAATCCATTGAATTGGCTACATGGTGGAGGCAGTCACTGATGTCAGACTGTGCCACATCTAGAACCCTGAGAATTTGTCTGGAGTGCCTTTCAGAATATGCCTGTGCCCCTATGACAGCCCTAAACATCCGTTGAGTAACACATGAAGAGACACCTGCACCAGGTGGAGAAGAGGCAGCAGGCCTCCTCAGCACACCCCTATCAACCCTTCTGTATGACACTTTGCCAGCACTTTGGCTATGGATATATTCAACAGGCAGTGAAGCCACAGTAGTCCTACTCCCCTGATCAATGTCCTCATCCTCAACCTGTCCAATATATCTGGCCTCAGTTGACTGGGTAGGCATAGGCCTACTGGTTGTGTCTGGAGAAAATGAAGAGAGTCGCTGGGTGTCAAGATCTCTGCTAAATTGAACCTCTGCATCCCCCAACCTCAGTTTGGCCACCATCATCAACAGTGTCTGTGGAGACACTGACATCAGGTGTCAGAGTGCCCACACTTCCATTGTCATGCTCACCTGTGTAAAAATGGAGAAACACAGGAATACATTAATACCTGCACTACTATGCTGCAATATATGCTAAAAAAGTGCACTGCTGTCACTATTACAGACAGTACAGTAATATATACAACAGGCCTGAACAGGCACATTATGATATGTCTTCAAATGTATCTACAGTACTGACATAAATGTATTAGGCTTACCGTCTGCAGGAGGCCTGTGTCTCTGTATTCCTGATGGTCCTGAAATAAGTAAAGGAAGAGGTAATGGCAACATTATCACATTTAACAGTAAAACAGGGGGTAATACATTTACAACTCTATATGTACAGTACCTCAAATGTCAACAGGAATGTGGCTGACAACTTCAAATTAAGCTGCTAACTATAGCAATCCTAAATCCACCCACCCAACAAACAACTGGCATAAACATATACATTACTGAAGTTAGTGCACTATGCCACAGTACTCTAATTATCATCTAACAAAAACACACCTGGAAGCTTCTCTTGGGATGCAGGAGTTGCACCAACATTCAAAACATACTGTTCCATGGATTGCTGGGAGCTGCCCTGGGTGGCAATGTTCATCAGGAATTCCTCAGTGGCAGTGAGAGGGAGTTCTGTAGCAGGCCCTCCACCTGTGACTTGGTGATAATTTGCCAATGCAGCTGCATGCCTGTATGCAGCAGTTTACCATGTCTGTGGCTCTGTGATGCACCTGCTCATATATGCAACTGTGTCACCCAATGGTGTTAATGTGGCCACTAATTCATCCCACAGGGCTGTATGCTCAGCCATACTGGCCCGCCTCCTGGACAGCAGCAAAGCAGCATGTTGGCTTAAGGCATGAATTATCAGATTATTCTCTGCATCTGTAAATGGGGGCCTATGATGAGCAGACATATTGTGTTCTACAAGACAAAAGAGTGATAATACATGTGAGGATCACATAACTACAAATTAACTGTTTACAGATAAAGCAGTAAAGGAAGGCTGTCAGTATCCCCCCAGATAAATATGGAAGAGTCTGCATATTTCTGAAAATAACAAGAGGGAGGACACAAAACAAGGAGAGTAACAAGAGAAACATATCCTTGTTTGTGCCATAGCATTAAGTAAAATATGCTCACCCACCCAAAATAACAGTCCAGTCGAGTTAGGTCCCCAGCACTAACTCATCTTTGCCCCCCCCCAAACAAAATGACAGACTAAGGATCCATTATGCTAATAAAACATCTTTGAAATGGTAAAAGTGCTATCAAAGGACCTGTCCATGTAATGTGTACATATTTATAACACAGCATCCCCTTTTCAGGTATTCTCAATGCTGTGTACCTCTGAAATGGCTTGACATCCAAGGCCATGACATCATTACACTTCTAAGTAATGTACACAGATTAAAATGTGAAAGACATTACTTCACATTTATTCTTAACTATGTTCCAGCATACGCATTATGTAGATAACAAAATGGGAATATACCTGCTGGAGTGCAATACTCCTCTGTAGAGATATACCTTGAAGAAATTTGGTTGTCTTAGTGAGTTCAACAATGTACTAACTATCCTCAACATCAGCTTGGCTAGCTACACATTTGCCTTTTTATAATGGAGTACATTATTAATGGATTGCATCTGTCTGGGTCTGTGCTCCAGAGATGCTAATTACTAGATAAGCAGGTGAATTGCTTGCTAATCACCATGCGTCTTTGCTCAGTGTGCACCATCTTGCACCATCGCTCACTGATTCTTTAAAGAAAAGAAATGGGGAAGAAAGGAAAGTGAAGAAATGGGGAGCAAGTAGAAGGAAAAAAACAAAGTGAAAGGAGGGCAGGACTGTGCAGAAGGGTGTAGAAAAGAACCATAGCTATCAATGTCTTCAGCAGTAAAAACTGATCTGCTGTATGCAATATTAGCTTGGACTGTCACCTCCAAAGACAGGGGTGAAAACAACACAACCATGTTGTATAGCTAAGTGGACTGAATCAAGTGTGTCAAGTAGATGCATGTGCAAAATGAAGAGCTATGTATGGAATGATTTTTGTTTGGGACAGATGCCCATTTTTTGGTGACAGAGGAATGTTGGGGACATAGGCATGTCTGAGGAAGGCAAGTTGGCTAGGTGAGGAAACAATTGCTGACAGACTGGACATACAAAACAAGATAAGGGGATGATGAAGGACACAAGAGGGAGGTGAACACCATAGTTGGGGTGAGGATGGGGAAATTGAGGTCTTATGGATGTCAGAATGGGTGACAGTGACAATTGAATCCTCATCCAGTTGACTGTCACCACTCTCCCTCAGTGCACCAGTGGCTGCAGTACCTGACATATGCATCTTTGATGGGTACTCTGTACCAGGATGTAGAGCAGGTGCTCCATCTGGCATAGACATGTGTCCACTGTGTGGTGTACAATCCTACGCACCATACCTGGCAACTCATTCTGGGTGATAAATGCACACCCTCCACCACTGCTTCCAGAGGGGACCATAGGCCTATCCACTGGGGCAGAATTACCTGAGGGCCCAGGAAGTGCAGTGGGAGCAGAGGGGGTGCTGCCAGGCTGCAGCCCAGACATGCTGGGCCTTGGTGCTACAGCCAGTGAAATGAGAGTAGGAGGATCATGTGGAACCTGCCTACCCCGTTGTGCTGTAGTAATTAAAATTTTAAAATACAATTATAAAAAAAAAATAAAAAAGTTAAAAATAAAAATATAAAAAAATAGACACATAAGAAATAGATGAACAAAGAAAAACAAAAATGAAGCATAATAATAACAATAATAAAAACACATTTATACAGCAACAAAAACAAACAAAATTAGAAATAATAAATTAAAACAAAGAAATACAAAATTATATATAACAACAACAAAATGAAAACAAATTAAACAATACAAAAAAAAGAAAAGGGGTGGAGTGAGAGAAAAAAACAGGAAAACATTACTAACTTCATAGTTAACATACAAAGGTTTTCAACAATTATTTCACTCTAGTTTGTTACATTTTACTTTTAACACTACCATCTCCTAAGAAATTTCTTCATTACTTTGAACACTACCCAGTTACTAAACATGGACACTATAGTACTGATCTGATTCCAGTCAGCAATCATTCACGTGTGCCTATACTGCACATATGCATGTTTACACTTGACAGCAGACCATTCATGCAAGAGGTATGGAGGCCTGAAATTAACTTGCTATAATGATGATTAGCCTACAGTATTGTGCATATAATGATGAAAACACAACACTATTGTAAACACTATTGTATATTTGGGAAATGTGGTCTTTGAACCCACAACCACTGACTACTGTAATAACGTACTTTTCTTTTGGACTACAGACTAATGCATGCATACTTTCCTTTTACACTTTATACATGCATGATCACTGTTATTTTGGAATGTGAAAAGGTTGCTTTATGCTGCAGAGTAAGGCATGCATACTTTCTTTTACAGCTGAGATATGCATGCTCAATTATATACAACTGTCTGAAATAAGAAACCTATCTTTAACTATTAAAGCTACAATAACAGTACCTTTATATGCATACATACCACATGCTTCAGTCATCCTTGCCAGGGACACTCCATGAGACCTCACATTTGAGGACTGTTCTTCAGCAGCAGTGAAAAAAGAAAAACAAAACAGAAGACATTATGAAAAACAGTCTTGACTATATTCAGATATAACTTTTACAATTGGTCAATGAAATTTATACTTACACATCTGTGGAATGTTCCCTGCTCTATATTTCCTGAGCAACTGATAAAGGGTATCCTTCTTCCTCCTACGGAGATCATCATAATGATGACGGCATTGGTTACCAGTGAGTGGGATACCTGTTGCATTGGTCAAAGCCTTAGCCAAACTAGTCAAGGCTTCGGACTTATACTGAGAACCTCAATAGTCCCTCTGCAAAAGGCATGGGCCATGCTCCTTAACTAGGAGCCAAACAAACACTTTGGACTCCTGAACACCTTAACATTGTACTCAGAAGCGCACACACTCTCCAGCACCAGCCATGTCTTCTAAAGATTAAGCTCAATGTATAATGAGCATTTCCCACCAATTTCACTTTAAATATCATGTTTTCCTGACAATTGCATGTATTGTGCTTACTGAGAGTGTGCACTGCCTGTTTTTTGCTACCTTTGAAAAAGTTGTGGTACTGCTTACCATTGCACAAACACAGTAAGCCAGGTTGCATCTCTTTGCATGATGGTAAGAGATGTGCAACAGTGGGCAATAAAATAAATAAATAAATAAAAATGCAACCCCAAGGTTATATGATATACAGATACTTGTGTAACTCGGTTATTCAAATGAGATTGTAGAAATATACTTGCATGAACATAGTACACATTATATCTACAGTCATACTTTTGATAATATATGCACAATACCCATATAAATGAATAGGTAAATAACTGACACAATATTAGTGTCTCAGCCCTCCTACATGTAAATATTAATATCAGCTACACAATGTCAGGTGTTATGAGTGAGAGTAAATATGACATGACGTAGAACAATATTAAAAGTGTTTGGAATATGTGGTTTTCAAACCCAGGACCGTGTGTACAGTAGTCCTAAATTGACAGCTCTTGCCACAAGAAGGTTGAGAAAACACTTGTCAGTGTTGCACTTCATTTGTACAATCTGCAGTGTCAACACAGTAAAAGAAATCATTGCTCTCCCTGTACTAAAACCCAGAACCATTTGCACTCCAGACCTAGATTTACTGCCTATTGCCACATGATTAGTTATATGACATCCTCTATATTAGCATTCATTGTTAACTTGATGGTGTTAGCATAGTGCAATGCCCAGTGGTATTAATTTAATGCATCCAGTTTCTATTTTTGGCTGTCTGGGTCATGTCTGATATATGGGTGGTCCATTCATCCAAACAAGCTAATCACTGTGCAAACGTGAAAAACAAAACAAAACACAACAAAAAATAAAAAAGAGAGAGGAAAGAAAAACAGTAAAATATATAAAATTAATAAGCGCAGAATGCACAAATTAGCTAAGCATCACAAAAATGTGAAAAAATAAAAATAAATAAGAGAGAAAAGAAAAACAATAAAATATATAAAATGAATAAATACAGAATGACATATCTATGGCAGATCCCTTGTATGATTTTTCTCAATTTAAATGTGTTTGGGACCCTGCCAAATTTTGAACAAGGGAAAGCAATTGCCATACTGTCACTCAGTCACTGAGTACAATCAAGATTTAGCAGACAGCAACCTTACACGAAAATGCTATCCACATTCCTGAAGAGCTTTTGATGCCAAAAACACTGATGCAAGACGCAAAGCCTTGTTTAAGTGTGCCATGCTTCATTAATATGCATTGTGCAGCACCACCACAGGCACAGCTTTGTGTACACAAGAACACTCAGTGTAGGCTCTACACAAATCCTACACAGAGTTTCTTGAATCCTGCATCATATCCTTTAGAAAATATATGGTAATGCAAGCTGTATTCGTCTAAAAACTTTATAAAGAGCAATAATTACATTTTGTCTCCGATTTTGACCTCTTGTTTTGGGACGATACTAATTGTATAGTAGTCCGGATGCCAAAATGAAATGGAGACGGATGGGGAATAATGGCACTACTTCTATATTACTGTAGATGAATGTCCACTGAGTTGATGATAATTGCACTACTCTGACAACTCTCCAAAGTCCAAGAAAATAAAGAAAAGAGAAGCTGCCTGTGTTTTACTGTGGCAAGCCTGGGAAAGATCCTCTCTCAAACAAATGAGAGGGTGACAAACAGAATGCTAACTATTTGACAATCTGATTGATTACTATAGCTTGATATCTGACATCATGTTACAGGAACCAATCAGGTTATCATATCGGTTTGTAAAGGAAGCATGTTGCAAGAGCCAAAGAGAGTTCAAATGGTCGCTATAAATTAAATGCTATTTTTAGATAAATTCAGCATGAAGAAGTTTAGTGCTCTGACAATGTGGTAGCAGAAGTGCTAGGGATGTTATGAGCTAAGGAACAATCAACAGGTCTGCAGGAGAGTAATGCACTGAACATGTGTTTATGCAAGCACCTGTATATGCACTTAAAACAAGTTTTACTTACATTTTCAGTATGGAAGGACTTTTTTAATAATATTTTACACATTAGCAAATATGACACTGAATGACCACATTTCTGCTTGTGTAAATTATTCAAAGACAATCCACCTTGCACATAAAGTTATTAGCTCACTGTGGAGCTGTGGGAGTGGAGCACAGAAACTTTTTTTGGCAGTTAAGCTCTAGGCATCAACTGTGGATTTAAAGAAATGACACTACAGCCATGACACTTCTTCCCCATTTCTTGTCTTTAAAGAATCAGTGAGTGATGGTGCAAGATGGTGCACACTGAGCAAAGACACATGGTGATTAGCAAGCAATTCACCTGCTTATGTAGTAATTAGCATCTCTGGAGCACAGACCCAGACAGATGCAATCCATTAATAATGTACTCCATTATAAAAAGGCAAATGTGTAGCTAGCCAAACTGATGTTGAGGAGAGTTAGTACATTGTTGAACTCACTAAGACAACCATATTTCTTCAAGGTATATCTCTACAGAGGATTATTGCACTCCAGCAGGCATATTCCCATTGTATCTACATAAAAATCTGTACATTTGGACAGGAATATGTGTAGGATATCCATTCAAAATACAGAACTCCTTGTGCATACTTTATTGTTTCTTCATCAGATGGTCTCATATAGTTTAGGTGTTAAATGATTGTTTGCTACTTAAGTACAACTTACTACGGTAGATGAAATTATCTGAAACAGAAAGCCCTAACAAAGTGCTAAGAAATTATAGGTCTGCAGCAATCATTGTATGAAATATCAGCTAGTGGAGTGGAAATGGTGGTGACTAAGCAGGAAGAGAGTCTGGAGCTATTACTTATACCTCAATTGTAATATCAGAAGCACAGTGCGGGGAGTGTTGCAGGAGTAATTAGAATGTTGAAGTTTATCCTCTGGGTGATGGAACCAAGGATATGAAACTGTTACTATACTGGGCACGCTGCATTCTGAGTACTGTGCATACATCTGGAATCCATGCAGCAGATATCAGGTTACCAGAAGTTGAATAAACAACTTAAATTTTCATAAAAGCATTTCCTACATTATCTGAATACAAATGTTATCATCAATCACATCACTGAGCTTTGATGAGATGTAAACATCATTATAATATGTTGTCTCATTTTAAATCTGGTGACAGTATGCTTCAGGGGTGAATGACTCTCCTTATCCCACATTAGTGCTATCTCAGAGTTTGTCAGAATGAAAAATGACACTCATGGATGAAAATTCCACACACAACTTCAATAATTGATAGTCATGGAACATGGTCATTTAAAACATTGTTTTAATGCAGAATGTAAAGTCAAACAAATAGGCAAAAAAGGAACATAACATATAATTTCCAAGTAAGATTAACTCTGACTTTGCCATTAATTTTGTTAGACTTAGCTTCTAAGGAGTGGTTTAGAAATGCAATGGAATATCCATATAACAGTTTGCTGTTTGAAGAATATAAGGAAGGACGTAGAAGCCAACTGGCTCACTTTGATTTCTTTCATAATCCTCTTATGCTTTTGTGCTGGTTTGAACACACTATGTGTGGCATCCCTAACAAGCAAGACATTTTAAAGGCCCCCATAAAAATAAATAAATAAATGTTGTGTTTATCATAGAAAAATAGGCTACTGCTCACAAGCATTGTGAAAGAGACAATAGCAGTGCAATTGTAGTCATCAAACTATAAGTAAGAGCACCGGTGTTTTAACTGATAATTAACTACACCTAGTGTGACAGCATTACCCACAGTGGTGTTGCTGCGGTAGCATTGTCACCTCACAGTAAGATGCTGTCAGGTTCGATTTTCAGCTAGAGCGCCTTCTGCGTGGAGACATGCATAAATGGGCGTACCTTCGTTGAAAGTTGTGCGTCAGGCCTGGCAAGCCGGTACGTAAAAATCAACTGCCAATCATTAGCGGACCGGAGTTCCGCTGTGGTGACCCCTAACAGGGAAAAGCCGAAAGACACAAAGTGTGACAGCATTGTAGTCCATATCTGACACAGTAGCTCCCTAAATTTCCACATGATCAGGCTATACCTACTCTCCAGCTTAGGGATTCCCCCATTTTGAAGCACTTCCATGCACTGCAGCTGATGTTATGTCTCTTGAAGCAATTTACCTTCTCTAAGCCTTTCCTTACTTAATAAGTTCCTCTATTATTTAAGAAATAGGCTATGCAAGTAATTGATAGTATTATAATCAGAATCAGAATCAAAATCACATTTATTGGCCAAGTATGCACTCATACAAGGAATTTGACTCCAGTTTCAGTGACTCTCCAAGTACGAATTACATAAATGACTTACATATAACTATTAAGAGCAAGACAAAAGACATACATGCAACTATTAAGAAGAAGACAAAAAAGTAAATATACATATACATACAAAGTGCAAAGTGCAACTCAGTGCAAGAAAAACTGAAATAAACTCTGAAAGAAACAAGTATTAACAATATGTACACAATACTGGAGAATCCTCAGAGGCTTGGGAAAAAGAATACCCCAACCTAATAAACTGAGTTAACCATTTATGAACGTGATGGCCTGTGGAAAAAAAAACTGTTCTTATATCTGCTTGTTTTGGTGTGTTGTTGTGTTGTGTCTTTTGACTTTTCCCAGTTAGGGGTCGCCACAGTGGAACTCTGGTTCGCTAATGATTGGTAGTTGATTTTTACGTGCCGAGTTACCAGCCCTGACGCACAACCTTCAATGAAGGTATGCCCATTCATGCATGTCTCCACGCAGAAGACGCTCTAGCTGAGAATCAAACCGGTTGGTGTGTATTAATCTATAATGACAGGCTGATGGTAATAGTTCAAAAAGATGGTGGCCTGGTTGTGAAGGGTCAGTAATGATCTTCCCTGCCCTTTTCATGACTCTGGAATAGTAGAGGTCCTGTAAGGAGGGCAAACTAGCACCAATGATATTTTCGGCAGACCTGACTATTTGATGTAACCTACTTTTGTCATGATTAGACAGAGATCCAAGCCACACTGTTATGGATGAGCTGCGAACAGACTCAATGACTCCTGTATAGAACTGAATCAACAGTTCCTGTGGGAGGTTGAACTTCCTCAGCTGTCACAGAAAGTACATTCACTGTTATGCCTTTTTTATGATGGATCCTACATTGGTTTCCCACTTCAAGTCCTGGGAGATTATAGATCCCAAAAACTTGAAGGATTCCACAACTGACAGCAGTATTACATATAAAGAGGGGGATAATATTGTAGCACCACTCCTAAAGTCCACTGTCATCTCCACAGTTTTAAGAGTGTTCAGTTCCAGATTATTCTGACTACACCAAACAGCCAGCTGCTCAACCTCCCATCTGTATTCAGACTCATCACCATTCATGATGAGCCTGATGATAGTTGTATTGCCTGAGTATTTAATAAGTTTGACAGAGGGGACCTTAGAGGTGCAGTCATTAGTATAGAGGGAGAATAGTAATGGGGAGAGCACACATCCCTGGAGGGCACCTGTATTGATCGTGTGATAGCTAGATGTAAATTTCCCCAGTTTCACCTGATGTTTACTATTGGTTAGAAAACTGGTGATCCATTGACAGGTGGAAGCAGGAATGGAAAGCTGGGAGAGTTTCAAGTGAATAAGTTCTGGAATTATTGTATTAAATACAGAACTGAAGTCCACAAACAGAATCCTTGCATATGTCCCTGGGTTGTCAGGATGTTGAAAGACATGGTGCAGACCCATATTAACTGCATCATCCACTGACCAGTTCTCTCAATAAGCAAACTGAAGGGGGTCCAATGAGGGAGCTGTAATATCCTTCAAGTGAGCTAACACCAGCCTCTCAAAAGTCTTCATAACCATTGATGTCAAAGCAACAGGCCTGTAGTCATTATGTCCTGTTACAGTGGATTTTTTAGGCACTAAAATGATTGTGGCTTGTTTGAAACATAAGGGAATTTCACATAGCTCTAACGAGTCATTAAAAATTCTAGTAAAAACAGGAGCCAGTTGATCAGCACAAGTTTTGAAACAGGAGGGTGAAATCCCATCTGGACCAGCTGCTTTCTGAATTTGCTGTCTTTTAAAAAATGATACACATCCTCAGAGATAATTAATGCAGGCTGAATCTGAGATTGTGTAGAAGAGAGAGTCATATGAGTCTGAACACTGACAGAGCTGGTAACAGTGTCATTTGTAGCCCCAGGCTTATCAAACCTGCAGTAAAAAGCATTCAAGTCATCAGCCAGCTGTTAATTAGCTGCAGTGTAGGGGGTGGTTTCCTGGAGTTTGTAATGTTTTGTAGACCTTTCTACACTGATGCAAGATCATTGGCTAAAAACTGTTTTTTTTCAGCTATTACATTCAATATTAAAATTACACTTAATTTTATGCACATTGGAATACATTTAGATGCAAAAATATAGCTCTATGGGGGTCTTATCCATTTTTCATAGACCTGCAGGTTAACTTACCCTGTCAACAGAAACTCATAGTTCATAGATAGACTGTGGAAGCATTCCACACTTGGTAAGTGCAATCCATCTCCACACTGAGGTTGTACTTCATCCTTCACCCTACCTCTATTCTCAGACACACCCATTTTTCCAGCCAGTAGAATAATAGCAATCAACAGACTACATGGATGCTATCTCATTAGTTATCTCAGTTGCCAATACTTTCATATACTAATTAATCTATGACCCTTAGTTCTTTTCCACCCTCAGCAATAATTTCAGTTAGACAATTAACAACTACAATCCACTCTCAACCCACCCATACTGTTCTTCAGCGAAGTAGGCTGACCCCATATTCAAATTATTTTACCTTAACATACCCTATATGCCTCAGAAAAAAAGGAAGTACCTCCCTGCTTTATTGCTTTCATCACCACCACTATCCATAATTAAGACAATTATAGCACCTTATCATACAAATTATACTCTTCACTTTCATTCTCATAGGTTTATAGGTAAGTACTATGCTAGCTACCCTTAGGGGGCCATTTTAAGCCTAGCCAGTTTCCCTTGAAGGTAATAATCAAAGCTTATACCATGTGTTTGTGAGGTAAACACCTTAATCACTGTGCCAACCCGAAATCCTCTCAAGCTTTTCTTTTGTCACAACACCAACCTACCATGTAAGCTTCCCCCCCTTACTATCTGAACTTACTCTCTGCATAAATTGCATTGTTACCGCACTCATCTATTCTATAAACTTACTTCCTCTCTTCTCCCAAACTCTCACTCTCTTTAACTTGCTTTATCACTACATGCTCCTACATCTAATTACCACTGTATCACTTTTCATTGGTACTCACTACTGGCACATAACATTTTTCTCACTCTACTACTATTCTGTTCTTGTGTCACATAAAACTGCTTTTCCTATATCCACCTCTGAAATACATATACTTAATGACAAGAAGGATAAACCCTCACTTATTCTATATCCTCCTATGTATCACTCTTCCAATATCTAATTTCCTGGTACAGTTTCTTGGTGGCAGCAAAGGCAAATTCTGTCTCATTCTACCCCTCAACTTAAACCTCCCTTTTTGATGTTTTTATTTTTTGTGACAACATCCACCTTCCTACATCCACTTCCTGCATACCTATTCTTAGTGGCAGCAAGGATAAAGCCTCTCTCTTATTCTACATTCTCAGTTTTCAACCCTTCTGTTCCTTTATTATGCTGGTGATAACAAGAGTACTCTCTACTATCCAATGAACTTTATTCCTACACATTGGTAGCAGTAAGAAGAAGAATCTGTAAGACTGTACCCAAGTATCCTTTACTCCTTGGTGGCAGCAAGGAAAATCTCTGCAGCTTGATTTCCAGCTTGCATCTCATCATCATTTTATTATTTACTGACAGCTTGTATCTCAGCATCATTTTATTCTTTACTGACAGCTTGTATCTCAGCATCATTTTATTCTCTGACAGCTTGTATCTCAGCATCATTTTATTCTCTGACAGCTTGTATCTCAGCATCATTTTATTCTTTACTGACAGCTTGTATCTCAGCATAATGTTATTCTTTGCTGACAGTAAGGCATATCTTGTTGACCCATACCTCTGTCCTTGGTGGCAGCAGGGCAAATCTCACTAAATTTACTACCTCCATGTTGTTTGAAAAGACCACCTGCACTTATAATTATGCCACTTAATTGCACCTCTTTTGTGTTCTGTACTTGGTAGCAGCTAAGGAAAGCAGTTCTACCTACTTTCCTGTCATTAATAATAACTTCAGTAATAGTATCAAAAGATTAGCATAACTCTCTTTATATCCAGTAACTAAAAATGTTCCAAGGTGAGCTAGCTTTCAGTGTTTTAACCATGGAAGACTGAATCCTATTTGATATCTAATTTCATCACAAAACAGTCTGTATACAAACATCCATACTAGAAACTGAAATCTACACCAGTAAGTAACAAGGTTCACTGAAGAGATAGGCTTCTAACTCAATGTATTCTCAGTCCATGGGATAAGTTACCACTACTGGTCAAACAAAGTACTATGATGGGTACAATTAAAGTTACTTTTGAAAATTGGATAGGTAGACACATATTTACACCAGAGCTGCTCTGCTTGATTTGGGAGGTGAGTACTCTCAACTGCTCAGAAAGGGTAACAAGAACTTTTAAATGTGTCTACTTAAAGATCACTATGGCTAGGCTTCTTATGATTCCCATGAATGCTTACTTATTGTTCATCCTATGTTTCTGTGTTCCTAACTATAGTTTTATCCTGTGTTACTCCACTACCCAGGTGACATAAGCATATTCCCCACCAACCATATCCACTTCATTGATTTTACCCAGCAGAAGCTCTTTAGCCTGCTAAGGTAACCTCGGAAACATTTAACCACAACTGTGTTATATATCCTTACCCCACTATCCCACCTTTGGTTATAACAGAAACAAGAGTTCCCTCCTATATACCCACACTTGGTAAAATGGAAATTTAATCTTTATTTTCCTACTGGTATTTGATTAGATTATGGATATTTTTCTTAGCCACGCCCCTTCTGCATACACTCCTGAAAAGCAGCAATGCCTTCTTCTGTCGCTTTAGCTGCACTAATTAATTTTAATTTTCTGAGAAATTCATTCAGGGGATGCATCTATTGTTCTCTGTCATGCCACCTCTGCCATTTCCACTATTATCCTTCATTCTTTCTGTTATCTCCAACACATAGACAACAGTACCACTGTCAGTATATCATCCAAAATACTGTTGCCATCATTTTCCTGATCATGTCCCTGCTTTGCATCTGTCTGTTCCTTATAGATACCTTCCCAGCATACCTTTCGACCTCTTACTGCAAGAAAAACAGACAAAGTCTAAAATAATTGGGCAAGAAGGCCCCAAAACAGGGACAGATTTTAAATATTGCTTTTATAAACTTAGAAAGTTGTTAGAATAACAGAATTTATGTTAGCATGCATTTTCTGAAGGATATGAAATGTGAAACTTCACTATACAGCATTATTTATTGACTTTAATCTGCAGTGATTTACCAGAAAACCACAAATATTATGATAGTCCAAAAATATAAGGCAAAATTCTGAAAATTTTGCAAAAATTTGGACAGTTAAATGTCACACTTCCCACTACAATTCCTTGTTATACCATTGCACAGACTCATCATAAATGACACTATTCCCTTAGCCATTGTACCATCTCCTTATTTCAATAACTATCTTATATCCCTTACTCACAAGCAACTAAAAATGCAAATGCTAATTCGAGCTAATAATAAAAGCATATATTGGACCCATATCCATTTCTAAAAAAATGCATACTAAGCTACATATAACTCTCCTACTAATGATACTTGCTGTATATATATATATATATATATATATATATATATATATATATATATATATATATATATATATATATGTGGATATACATATACACTAAAGCCTAGGCCCCACAATCTTAAATTATTTTTACACAGAATATTCCTCTCATTGTTTTCCCCACACCTAGCTTAATGCCTAACCTTAACATACAACTCCACACCACTAATGACCTGAAAGTTGCCTTAATAAACATTGGCAGTCTAAGCAACAAATGTACTCTGCTGGAAGCATGCAAGCGCATTAACAGTCGCACATACTGGTTCTCATAGAGATATGGCAAAAGAATCCATCTGCAGTCTACCTACATTAGAACAAATGAATCAATACAAACTGATCATGTCAGGCACCAGAGTTGGAGTGGGGGGTGTGAGTGATGCTCCCCATACAAAATACTGTAATTCATTTTTAACTATAAAACCATATGCCAAGACCCTGGAAGAAAACACAATGAAGCTTACGGACAGGACGACTTAGTCAAGCCTTGTAGTTGTTGATTTAACAGTGTAGTCCACAGAAATCCACAGGATAAAAACACCAAGGAACAAAGCTTTTCATCTGTTAAAATAGTTTAATCCAAGCATTCGCTTCACAGGAAAAAAACACTGAAATCACACTAATGCTCCAAATGCAAGTATGTTTTCGTTCCAAAAACTTCCTCAGATGTGGGCTGGTAACTACATCAATACATATATATACATCAATTAACATTTAAAACCACCAATCTCATGCTGCGTAGTAAATGAGACATAACTGAAAATTATGCCATGAAAACTTTTAAAGGCACATTCTAAATGCCTTATGTTGCATAAAAAGTACTGTTGACCTAATTGTACTAATGATAACAATCAAATATCATACCAGTTGACTAATAGTTTGCAAAATCTTTGATACAGTCACTTTTATTACTTTAATTTAAACTTTAAAATCTCTAAAACTCTTTAAAACCTTTTCTAAAAAAACTTTTAATACAGTGCCATCTTGTGGAACAAAGTTGAGCTACCATTTTCTTTTATAAAGAATGTATGTTTCCTAGGAGTTTCTCTGACCCCAGAACTTATATGATGTAACTGTTCTAATCATGCTTACAAAATTCAGAACAATACAGTAATAAGCAGCTATCCATGTTAATACAAATATGTTTAAAATCTTCATGATAAATAAATAAATTAATAACGTGCAAAATAGCAAAATGGAAAATACAAATACTTTAAAAACATTATAAAAACACTTTAAAAGTTCTTTCAGTTTCTTGACGTCACTGTAGTTCATCGTCTTATGTTGAAAAATATATTGTTGAAATACAAGCTGAGATAGCAATCCTGACATGGAAATTAGTTAATAACTTAATAATTAAGTAAAGGAAAAACATTAGATTCCTATTTGGGATTTATAATTTTGCAGCTCTTAATTTGAGGAGGGGGGCAATGGAAATACTTTTATTGAGTCCCGGATGCTTGTTGGCTTGCAACGTAACTTGCCACCAAAGCTCACAGTGCTCACTTCTTTCCTCCCATAAACCACCCCTAACATCATATTTCACTTTTTCCAGTACAATAAATTCATAATATGCATGTTCACATTGTAACTTATGTTTATAGAGCGCATTAGTCCCTTTTTTGTTTTGTATCTCGTACATATGCTCATAAATTCTTCTTTTCAACTTTCGTTCTGTCTTCCCAACATAGAAGGCTTGACATATTCCACAGTTTGCCAAATACACTATTCCTTTGTCCTCACAGTTACTGTATTCTTTCCCCTGGAGAACCAATTGTCTACTTTCAAGGAACACTGTTTCCCTGTTTGTAATATATAGACAATGAGAACAGTGTCCACATTTAAATGTTCCTTTTCTTCTTTGGTTCCTATTTCTAAGGTTCCCTGCTTCATTTCTTTCTAACAAATTCTTAAGGTTGCACCCATTTTTGTAAACTATTTTAACATTTTTATTTTTTATTTGGTCTATATCTGTAATAGTGGAAAATCTTTTCCATTCTTTTACCGTTGTGTTTCTTATAAGGTTGGAGCTTCCATTAAATTCAATCACTAAAGCACTATTGAAATTGTCCTCTAACTTCTTTGTTCATTAACCACTTCACCTTTTCCTAAAATTGGTTGAAATCTATCAGCTCTACCCTCTAAAACTTCCTTTTCTATGTCTTCCATCAAGGAATATGGGTAGCACCTTTGCTTGAACATATTGTTCAAAATATTCATTTCCACCACAAAATCTTCCATTTTTGATGTCATTCTCGATGATCTAATATACTGCCCACTCACAAGACTTCTTTTCTGATGATTGGGGTGGGCACTGTCATAGTGCAAATAGGAATTTGAATACGTATTTTTCCTGTAAACTTTTGAATGAAACTTCTTGTTTTCTTTATAAATCTCGATGTCCAAGTATCTTAACCTGGCATCATCTACATTGTGGGGGAACCTAAGGAAATCCATACTCTTGTTTAAGCAGTTTATAAATTCTTGAATTTCCTCATTTGTTGTGTTCCAAGAAATACAAATATCATCCAAGAACCTTTTATACAACAACCATTTTTGGTTGTATCCCGAGTTTAGTACCCATTTTTCCTCCCATTTTGCTAAAATTAAATTGGCATACATATGTGCACCCATGGCTACACCTTTAATTTGGTGAAGAAATTCACCTTTAAAGTATAAGAAGTTGTACTTTAAAACCAGGTCCATTAGTTGTACAATGACCATACATTCATCTCAGCTTAAACTACCGTCTTCAAAAATAATTTCTTCCAACATTATTTTACCTTCCTCGTGAGGGATACAGGAAAATAAATCAATAATATCAATAGTAAGGAACGAAATATCTGCGTACATATCTTGTCTCACACTTCTCAAGAAGTCCCATGAGTCTCTCAGAATATTGTAACATTTCAACCAAATATTCTTTAGCTTTAAATCTACATATTTGGCCAGTGGTAGGGTTTTTGAGCCTTCAGCAGATACTATAGGTCTTAGGGGTGGATCCCTTCCATCTTTGTGTGTTTTTGGAATCCCAAAGATCGTTGGAATTTTTGGTTTTTCTACTTTTAAGTGCTTAAGTGTTTTGCTGTCTATAAGTCCCTCAGAAAGAAGGTCTTCTAATACTATGTCAATCCTGTAAGCTATATTTATTTCATTCCTAGAACAACTCGTATATCTAGTGGGGTCCCTTAATATTTCATTCATCTTCCCTTCATAGAGAAGTGTGTCCATCAAGACCATTCCACCCCATTTGTCTGGTTTCATGATTCTGAGGATGACATCCTTTCTTAACTCTGTTAAAGTATTATTTTCTATCATTATTCAAGTTACTGGTGTATCTAACCTTGTCAAAATTACATCTAATCTAATTTTCTATCATGTTTTCAAAGTTCTTAATTTGGGGGTGTAATGGAGGGTTGAAAATACTCCTCTTTGTTAGATTATTAGATTTTGATTCTGTTTCCATTTCCTGGTTTAAAAGAACTTGCAAGTTAACCTTTGTAAGAAAATGCTTTTATGTCTGTTAAGGTATTAGTAAGCTCACCTCTTCTCATAGGTATAAATTTAATACCCTTGGATAACAGGCTAAAGTGTTCGTCCTTTAGTTTGATTTTACTGAAATTGTAGATACTAAAGTCACCCTTGGTAAATCTATAAGGGTTACTAACATCCTGAATAATATTTTCTTTTTCCAAAGTGGGGCTGGTGGTACTAGCAACATTTAGTACCTCCCCCTCCCCCTTCTTGCTCCATCCCGAATATTTGAGTAATACCCATTTTGTTGGTAATCATTCCTGTTCCTCAGTCTCTCTGCCCTCCTCACCGAGTGGTAGTCATTAAATTCATCCAGGTCATCTAATATTTCATTTCTTAGATGTTGTTTATGTGTTTCTTCTTCACTAAGTCTGGGTTGTTCATTTACCCAAGACCTAGGTCTATACTTTGGTATAGGGTAACTGGTGTTTTTGTATTCTATCAAGTCCCTTTCCAATTTCTTTATTTTTCTCGGAATCAAGTCACTACACTGACCATCAATACCACTTTTGAGCTTAAAATATTTCTCTCTCTCTCTTCATGAATTCCGAACATTAGGTCTGTTTTAATGTTGTCATTTAAAATATCAATTTCTTTCATTAGGTCACCTTTTACTCGGTTATTTACATCAATCATAGCTTTTAAAACATCCAGCCCACATCTATTAAAAATAGCAATAAGTTCTTTATGAAATGTACTACCAGGTACAACATTGTTTGGGTATTTACATAACTTCAAACCCTTCAGCACAATATTCTCTGAAATACATTCTTTTAAATAGCTATTTTCAACATCAAGTGATTTATATTTGTACAATAGTTTCTCAAATTTGTCCAACTGATTTTTAAAAGAGTCATTCATTGGCTTAGGTTTGCTTTTTTGTCCTTGAAATTAGAGGAAAAACTAATCTGTAGCCATTCTTTGAGACTGAAGTTATTGTGACCAGTATGTCTTGTGGTTGGGCATGTCTCCCTTTCACCTCGCACAGGTACTTCCGAACTGGAGCTGGAGTGCCCCACAGTAGCAGCTGGCCTCAAAACTAATGGTGTTCATTGGAAGTCCATTTCATCGAGTGTACTAGAGGAACCAGCATTAGGTTCCAGTGAGGCACCGTTGTCACAGTGCCTTAGCCTTCTACAATTTTCCTCATCCAGTTTGTTTCTACCTTGTCCTTTGCTCACTGTTTCCACCAAGAATTGGCTGAAGGGTGTGAGCAAATCGATCAGCTGGGACAATTGGCCTATCAACTTTCTTGTTTGGCCAATAGTATCGCGCTGGTCAGTTCCATCCCCATCCATACTTGTTTTGCCTTCCATGGCAAAAGAAAACTAGTAAATCACCAAAAACTACCATTCCTTAACCATTGTGTTCCTTATAAGGTTGGAGCTTCCATTCAATTCAATCACTAAAACACTACTGAAATTGTCCTCTAACTTCTTTCCACCACAAAGTCTTCCATTTTTGACGTCATTCCCGATGACCTAATATACTGCCCTCTCACAAGACTTCTTTTCTGATGATTGGGGTGGGCACTGTCATAGTGCAAATAGGAATTTGAATACATATTTTTCCTGTAAACATTTGAATGAAACTTCTTGTTTTCTTTATAAATCTCGATGTCCAAGTATCTTAACCTGGCATCATCTACATTGTGGGTGAACCTAAGGAAATCCATACTATATATTGGACCCATTTCCATTTCTAAAAAAAATGCATACTAAGCTACATATAACTCTCCTACTAATGATACTTGCTATATATATATATATATATATATATATATATATATATATATATATATACATATACACTAAAGCCTAGGCCCCGCAATCTTAAATGATTTCACTCAGAATATTCCTCTCATTGTTTTCCCCACAGCTAGCTTAATGCCTGACCTTAACATACAACTCCACACCACTAAAGACCTGAAAGTTGCCTTAATAAACATCTGCAGTCTAAGCAACAAATGTACTCTGCTGGAAGCATGCAAGCGCATTAACAGTCGCACATACTGGTTCTCATAGAGATATGGAAAAAAATCCATCTGCAGTCTACCTACATTAGAACAAATGAATCAATACAAACTGATCATGTCAGGCACCAGAGTTGGAGTGGGGGGTGTGAGTGATGCTCCCCATACAAAATACTATAATTCATGTTTAACTATACAAAATATTCTCAGGTAAGGCTATGGTCCTCCAGCTAGATCAATCCCAGCTAACTATATGTGGATGTATGCACCTGCACATCACTACTATCGATATCCTACTACTGTCATCTACAACAAAACTAGAAATGGTAATAAATGAGATATATTCCAATGGTATTCATAAAAGTGCTATATTACTGGACAACTTTAACTTAAATACCACAGGTGAACACTGAAACCAGTTTATGCATGCATTCAACCTAATATGACCAGAGCCAACCCAAATAATAATAATAATAATAATAATAATAATAATAATAATAATAATAATAAACTCTCTTCTCTAGATCTTGTAACAACTATAACAACCATAGATATAAAAATAATATCAATCCTACCTAACAGTCTAAATGATTATTATCCGGTTATCTCCACTTGGTCCTTTAAATTCAAAAGAAATAATCTAAAACTGTAACAGGTAGGACTGTCTCAGAAGCAACCAAAAACAATCACCCTCAGCTGTTTGATACTATTGACTGGCGGATACTGTATACCAAACAGCTAAAGATAATAGCTTATGCCCAATTTAGAGACCTTTTACTAAGAATTCAAGATAGCGGGCAGGATTCACGAAGTCTCCGTGTAAGAGTTATAACTCATACACGGAGGCTGCAGTTAAACGGAGTGATGTCAGCATGCTATGCATATTCATGAGAGCATGCTGAATCACACCTAAGGCTAACACGGTCCATGTAAGACAGTAGGGGGCGTGTCCGTGGGCCAAGCCCTGTAAGTGGACACGCCCCCAGAAGAGGAAAAGTGCCCAAAGTAAACACCCACGACAGAGTCCACGGAAATGTGAATAAACACAACACAACACATGCCCCCACAGACTATGAACAGAAAACATATAAATAAACATGTTATATGTTATATGTATATATATATACCCTGGGATTCCGGATATTGGCAAAGGATCTTGCCACCCCATAGTGCCTTTTTTAGGCAAGGCTCAAATTCTAAACCTACCACCCTAGAACACAAAAAAGGAAAAAAACTAAGGGTAATGCTGCTCAATGCCAGAAGTCTAAATCTCAAAATGCACGCACTCGAGGCCCTTCTCAGTATGGAGAACATCGATGTCTGTGCTGCGGACCCG